>NC_080600.1:5373413-5701198 GCF_027887145.1 Ammospiza caudacuta | reverse complement strand
ATTTCAAAGCCTTTAGCCTGCAGTCTGGAGCAGTTCAGGCTCATGAGCCTGTTTAAGCCTGCCTTGCTTCTAAAATAAGATTAGTCTCACAATTATGCCAAACATCTCAGCTGGTGGTGAATGTGACTCTGCCAGATGACTTTTTAAGCAGGCTTGCTCCAGCCACGATGTTTTACAGAGTTGGAAGCATTTGGGGGAAAATAAAGGCTAAACCTCAGTAGGCTTTGGTTGTGACAAGAGAAGAAAACACACAGCCTGCTGGCATTGTTAACGTGAACAGCTCTGTGCTTCTGTCATCTCCAATTTCAGTCCTGGCTACTATGACAGAAAGTGAAGGGGGAATAAAAGATTTGTGTGGCAGAAATGTAATCGGAAACCACAGGGAAGGCGAGGAAGCAGCTCCATGGAGCAGTAGCAGCAGCAGCAACACACCTCAGCAGGTCTCAAGCACCTGCTCCAGCCTAACTCACAAGGCTGGCAGGAAAAAGAACTCTTTTCTTTCATGGGTTTTTTTAAAAAACAATGTCTTCCTAAATGACAAAGCAATTAAGGTGTGGGAAAAGCTATTTTGAGCTGTCCAATGCTCCAGAGGCTGCCCTCCTGTCCCTCAGCTCCTGCCTGGGCTGTGCCCTGGGCTGATCCCACAGTGTGAGCAGCAGGAAAGGGGGAATTCTGCCCCTCTGCCCTGCTCAGTGAGACCCCACCTGAAGAGCTGCCCCAGCACAGGAAGGACCTGGAGCTGCTGCAGACAGTCCAGAGGAGGCACCAGGATGAGCAGAGGGATGGGACAGCTCCATGGGGAAAGGCTGGGAGAGCTGGGAATGCTGGAGAAGAGAAGCTTTGGGGTGACCTAACTGTGGCCTGCCGGTACCTGAAGGGGACCTGCAAGAAAGATGGACAGAGACTATTGACAAGGGTCTGGAGTGCCAGGACAAGGGGGAATGCCTTTCCACTGCCAAAGGGCAGGGATAGATGGGATACTGGGAAGAAGTTTGTCCCTGTGAGGGTGGGCAGGCCCTGGCACCGGGTGCCCAGGGAAGCTGTGGCTGCCCCTGGATCCCTGAAGTGTCCAAGGCCAGGCTGGATGGAGCTTGGAGCAGCCTTGGCTAGTGGAAGGTGTCCCTGCCATGGCAGGAGGTGAGCTTTAAGGTCCCTTCCAGCCCCAAACTATTCTGTGTTACATGAACAGCAGCCTCCTGTCCTTTGCAAGCAGAATTTTTCCTTCCAAGCAGTATTTGCCTCTAACACACTTCACTGCTTCTGACAACACAGTTTATTTCAGCTTTAACCATCCTGTATCATCTTCTTTTTACCCCTCTCTTCCTTAGGCCAGGAAGGAGCAATTACCCATCCAGCTGTCTACAATTCATCCATAAAGGGCTGGGTGCTGCCCTATCCCTGCCAGGAGCAGGAGGCTTTAGGCTCAAAGCTGACACCATCTACTCAGTTTCTTGGAAAACTGGAGCCTTTTCTTTCCCTGTTTTCCAGCACAAGTGCTGCTGGGATATTTCCACTGACAATGCTTTTTCCCAGAGGAGACAGTGAAGGAGTAATACACAAGATCTTTCCCTACCTGCTCATTAAGGATGAAGGGAGGCACAGGAGGGAGTTGTAGCTTTGAGTCTTAGCTGTGATCAATTTGATCCTGTCTCTGATTTCCTGCTTTAACATAAGCAAGATGATGTGCTAATGCTCACCAGGGGTGGAAAGAGGGGCAAAGATGAATCTGTGACTGCCTGGGAGATGTATGAGAGAGAACATGCAAGGAATGCCCAGGAGGAAGCTAATAATTGTGGCGTTTGGTTGGAATTTGAAGAATATGGCCTGGGGCCAGACGCTGAATGAGGGGATAAAAAGAAATATTCAACAACGGGCCAATGGCTGCATGAGGCTGGGGCCCCGTGGGAAGGGAATAGGATGTGATCACAGCATCAGAAACTGCATCGTAATGCAGCCACAGAACGTGAGGGGGGACAGCAGGGGGGATTAGAAGTTGCACTGACATTTTTTCACATTTGGGTGTTGCAACCTTAATTTTCTTCAGCTGAGCCTCGGGGATGTGATGTAAAACAGAGAGCTCTGCTTTGGCTGTTTCTGTTGGAAGGGAGATGCTCAGGATCTTGTCTTAGATCAATATTTAACCAGTGAATTAATATAAATTCTATTTGTGACACGAGATTAAATTTTAAAGTGCTCTGATTGTTTAAAGCTCCTTGGTGGCAGTGGCAAATGTCTTGTAGCTGATTAAAACCTGGCAGGAGTGGTAGCAGTGCAAAGGCTTGGCTTTGAACGTGTCTGGGCTAGGGCTGTCAGGGGCAAGGTAAGAAATCACTGGTCAGGATCCCAGGGGTCAAGGAGAGGGTAAACAAATCCATAAAAGAGGAGGAAACAGCAGGAAAACATAAATGCAGCAGCATCTCTGAGAATCTCCAGTGTCTGGAACAGAAGGTACATCTGCATGCAAATGCTGGGGCTGAGTGCTTTGGGAAGTGAGACACCCTGCACTTGATGGCTCTGTTCCCTCCCGAGGCTGAGACTGCCCCTGGAAAATCCCAGGCATGTCTGGGCATGCTGACTGCTCCCTGGGCTGCCTGCTGCACTTAGTGACCCTAAGAGAGCACTGCTGACTCTGAGCTCCCTCCCTGCCCTGACACAGCTTCCTGAGGCAGGGGAATTAAACCTGCTGCTTTAGCCCACACCTCTGAGAATCACAGCTCCTGGAGGATGGTGAACGTGCCTCAGAACCTCAGAACAAGGAAAGCGGTGTAGCATTTCTATTTCTGAAGAACCAAAGCTCTTTCTCATAACAACCCTTGCATTATTGTCTCTTTGTCTCACTGCCTTCAGGTAAGGCAGGCTGTTGGAAGTAATTTTTGTCACATGGCATTTAAAACACCTTGGACATGGCCTCAAGTTGCACCAGGGAAGGTTTGTAAAATAACAGAATCCCAGAATGGTTTGGGTTGGAAGGGAGCTCAAAGATCATCCCATCCTACCCCCTGCCATGGCAGGGACACCTCCCACTGTCCCAGGCTGCTCCAAGCCCCATCCAGCCTGGCCTTGGGCACTGCCAGGGATCCAGGGGCAGCCACAGCTCCTCTGGGCACCCTGTGCCAGGGCCTGCCCACCCTCACAGGGGAGAATTTCTCCTCAATATCCCATCTTTACCTGCCCTCCTGCTTAAGCCATTCCTCCTTGTCCTATTATTTTATACCTGTGTGAAAAGTCCCTCTCCAGCCTTCTCATGAACCCCAGTGGGAATGAGCTACTGAGAGGATACAGGACAGACTGGATATTAACAAAAATCTCTTCATGGAAAGAAGAAGGTGGTGGAGTCCCCATCCCTGGATGGATTTAGAAGCCATTTGGATGTGACTCCTGGGGACTTGAGTTAGTGGTGGCCTTGACAGTGCTGGGTTAAGGCTTGGACTGGATGATCTCAGAGGGCTTTTCCAACCTGAACAACTCTGATTTATGGTACACGGCCAGCATAACCTCACTGCAACCAACCAGCTTAACAGTAGCCTCGGTAACTTATTTGAGATCCAACCCTGGCTCGTGTTTGGGAAGGGCTGGATTAGCCCAGCTGTAAATCCTGTGCTGTCCACAGCTACAGTGTCATTATAGCAACCTGAGCCAAGGGGCTTCAACACCAAACTGGAGTGAGTCCCTGAGCAGCACCTTGCTCAGAAACAGGAGTGGATGTGTGCTCTTGTCATGGGGCATGGGCATATGATCCTGTTTATATGGATTTGCTGTTCAGGGCTGGCAATGCCATAGGAAATGCTAAAATCCCTGTCTCTGTTAAAATTAAACTGAGGCAAACCAGTTGAAGCACAAGTATTTTTCCAGCTATGCTCAGTTTGACTCCTTTGGTGTTAATCTGGCTCAAATAACAGCAACCATGATCCAGAGACTGGGTAGGAATGACAGATTCTGAGATAACTCTGAAGAAGAGGTCAAACACTGCTTTTGTGGGGTTTTTTTCTTTCTTCCTTTATCTCTTTTTTCTTTCTTTTTTTCTTTTTTTTTTTTTTCCTTTTAAAGAGAACAATTCAGACAACTCTCCACTACCCTGTGAACTTCACTTAACTGATTCCATGAGAGTGTTAGGCAGGATTTATACAAGCCCTGCACTGGATCCACCAGGGATCTAACCAAGCTTTCCTCCAACTGCAGGCTGAGATGGGTCTGTCCTTGGACACAGCTCCCAGACCTTCTCTGCCCTGCCCTTGGGGATGTTGTTCTTCATTCCTCTCACCTTTCTCTCCTGAACCAAGGAGCTGTCTGGCTGGAAAGCAGTGGAGTTTTCACTGGTGTCTGGCTCTGCCAATGAGTGGAGGCAAGAGTGGAGTAAAGAAGGCTGGAGAAAACAATCTCAGGGGAAACCTTATTGCTCTCTGCAGCTGCCTGAAAGAGACTTGTGGTCAGCTGGGGCTCAGCCTCTTTTCCCAGGCAACAAGCACTAGGATAAGAGGAAATGGCCTCAAGTTAAGTCAAGAAGGTTCAGATTGGTTATAAGGAAAACGTTTTTCACTGAAAAGAGTAGTTAAGCATTGGAACAGGCTGCCCAGGGGAACAGTGGAGTCACCATCCCTGGAAGCAGATGTAGCATTTAATGATATGTTTTGGTTGAAGGTTGGACTTGGTGATTTTGCAATCTTGTCCATCCTTAATAGCTCTATGAAACCCAAGGCGCTGGTGACAAGGAGAGCTGCTCCGGTTCTGAATTTGGAAGGATGGTTTAGAATCTGAGGGCGTTTTCCCTGGCAAAAAGCTGTGAGTTTGGAAATGGGATACTGGGCAAAAGAAGCAGTGGGCTTTGAGGTTGGTATCACTGATGCCAGAGAAGGGAGACCATGGGAAAGATGCCAGGAAAGGCTTTGCTCACAACCTGCAGTTTGAATATGGTCACGTCTGGGTGTGAAGGAGAGGAGCAGAAGGAGGTAGCAAAACCACCTCAAGGTGTTTTCTATTTTGTTTTTACTAATGCACTATTATTCAGTGAACTTGAATAAGCCATACCCAGCTTCGAACTGGGAAAAAGAGCCTCCACAAGCTGGGCTGTGCTGCTGGAGCTGGGAGCACCAAACAGCACAACAGTGAGGGATAATATTATGGAAGATGCTCACAGTTTAGCTCCCAGCACTGCAGCACAATAACAATAATAATAACAATAATAATACTTGCTGGGTTTGGAGTGATGTTTCTGGGGCAATGAGCACAGCTCTTTGCAGGCACTTTGCTCCAGTGCTGTCATTGTCTATTTTTTGCAGACAAACTCATAAAGCTTTGCACTGTGCTAAAATTACTGGGGGGCAACAAGACACGATGTGGGCTGTAAGAGAGAGGAACCTTTCGCACAAAGGGCCCGAGTAAATAACATTAACATTTGCCTGGTTTTCCTGTGAGGACGTGGTGGCTTTGTGGGGTGCACCCATCTCCCCCCGGGCTGTATCTCACCCCTCTGAGGTGATTTTCACAAACAGTGGGCTCCCAAGTGGTGGCCCAAAGGCTCAGCCCACCATGGATGGAGGAGGAAGCCCTGACCCTGTAAGAGAGCTGTAAGAGAGAGGAACCTTTTGCACTAAGGTCTGAGTGAATAACTCAGACTAATGTTAACAACTCAGAATAATGTTAACATTTAAGAGGTTTTCCTGTGGCTTTGTGGGTGCACCGGCCTGCCTCCTCCCGGGCTGTGTCTCCTCACCCCTCTGAGGCGATTTTTGCAAACAGTGAGCTGTAAGAGACAGGAACTTTTTGAGCAAAGGGTCTGAGGGAATAACTTTAGCATTTGCCTGGCTTTTCTGTGATGATGCAGTGACTTTGTGGGTGCATCTGCCTGCCTCACCCCAGACCGTGTTTCACCCCTCTGAGGCGATTTTCACGAACAGTAAAGAGAGAGACACCTTTTGCACTAAGGTCTGACTGAATAATGTTAATATTTAAGTGGTTTTCCTGCGAGGACGCGGTGGCTTTGTGGGGGGCACTCGCCTCCCCCTGGGCTGTGTCTCACCCCTCTGAGGAGATTTTCACTAACAGTGGGCTGTAAGAGAGAGGACCTTTTTGAGCAAAGGGTCTGAGGGAATAATATTAACATTTTCCTGGTTTTCCTGAGAGGACGCGGTGACTTTGTGAGTGCACCCACCCGCCTCCCCCGGGCCGTATCCCAGCCCTCTGAGGGGATTCTCGCCCTCAGCCCCGCTGCAGCCCCGGGCTACTCACTTCTGGGACATGCTGAGCGCCGAGAGCCGCCCCGGCACCGAGGCGGGGCCCGGGTCGAGGGGAACCGAGCCCGAATCCCGCTGGGCCGGCACCGGCACGTCCCTGGAGCCCCGGGGTACCGAGCCTGAGTTCGCTGGGCCGACACCGGCACGGACTCGGCCCGAGCCGCCCGCGGCCGCGGCGTTGCCTTGGACACAGCCCGGGGGGGGCCGAGCCGTGCCCGCGGCTTCTCCTCCGAGCCAAGGGAGCTCCAGCCTTTCCGCCTTCTTTTTTAAACTTTTTTTTTTTTTTTTTTTTCCCGCAGAATCACGGGGTGGTTTGGGTCGAAAAGGAGCTCAAAGCCCATCCAGTGCCACCCCTGCCATGGCAGGGACACCTTCCACTGTCCCAGCTGCTCCAAGCCCCATCCAGCCTGGCCTTGGGCACTGCCAGGGATCCAGGGGCAGCCACAGCTGCTCTGGGCACCTGTGCCAGGGTCTCAGCACCCTCAAAGTCAACAATTTCTTCTCTTAATCTGATCTAAATCTCTCATTTTTTACTTTAAAACCATCCCTCGTTGCAATCATTATCACGCTGCCTGCTCCCTTAGTTTTGGTTTTTGCCCCGAGTTTCATTCCCAGCCCCCCATTACTTTCACCTCCCCATTAGTTTCCTTCACTCCCCTTTCTTTGCCTCACTTTATTTTCCTTTTTCCTCCCTTTCTTATATCTTCCTTCCCCCTCTCCCTTTCACCCTTTCCTTTCTTTTCCTTCCCTCCCTCCATGTATTTTTCCTTTACCCCTCTTTCCTATATTCTATATTTCCTTCTCTCCCCTTTCCTATATGTTCCTCCCCCTTTCCTGTACTTTTCCCCCCTTTTCTTCCCCTTTCCTATATTTTTCTCTTTCCTCCTTATTTATTTTTTACTTTCCCCCCTCCCTGTTATTTCCTTCTCCCACCAAGGGCTTGTCCCTGTTGCATTCACATTTTTCCTCTTTCTTCTTCTTATTTCTTTCCCTATTGAGGCAACTTTCTAGAGGTCTTCCATGCCCTTAACACTTACAAAACTTAAAAAGTTTAGAGGACAGGATTACGGCACAAATTTTGGGGGGAAAATGCACTCATCCACAGAGCCAGTGAGAAGGAAAAAAGCAAGAATTTTGGGACAATAAGTAAAGTTTTGCCAGTGATCATATTTTTTTAACACAAATTTCTGTATGCCTGCATTCCTTTTCTTCCCCCCCCCCCTTTTTTTTTCTCCCATTGAAGCCCCAGTTCACATAATTATGTGAGACTCTTGGCTATCAAGTTTTTGAAATAAAGTTTCTAGCCCTCCCTGGGTTTGGAGGAAAAGCTTGAAAACATGTATCTTGAAGACCATAATAAAAGCATCTAAGAATATTGTTTTTCAAGCCATATGATGACTATGCCCACCACATCATTTCTTTAAGTGCATGGGATCAGTGGGGGGTTTTTAGGAGAACTTGTTGCATTTTCTTCGTGCTGAGGTTAGAAAATGCTGTAAAATCAGCTTGTAATTTTCAATGTTAATATCAAAGGGGTTCTTCACGCTGAAATTAACATGGGAAATTTGTCTGCTTCCTTCCAGTGCCTGATCCTCATCCACATGCAGGTCAGGAGGGTCTCAAAAGCAGTAAGTAACTTGTATTTTGTTCCTTTTTAAATAAAATATTCCGGTCTTTGCAGCCCAAATAGGAACCTTGCATATTTATTTCCATTGGTGCTGGCATCTGTACGCCACTTCTGATGCCAAACTGTGCTTTTTTCAGCCAAAAATTTTACCTGCAGAGTCCCAGCAGTGCTGTCTCCATCAGCGTGTGTGGCTTTAAGGACTGATCGACCTATTGCATGTGTTTGCAATAAAGAAGTGGGAAGATTTCTGAAGCAGTTGAAGTGAGAGCACCAAGATGGCTTGATATGATGTGGATGTTAATTATTAATCTGGATTTATTGCCCTCTGTTAGCACCTCGGTGTCACAGTGCACAAGATTGTCATTGTATTAATGATGAAATAATATTTATTGCTCACTTTCCCCACCTGCCTTCTCCACCCTGCCCCCCCTAAAAAAAAGTTGGAGGAAAGCAAATGTCTTCCTTTTAAAAATGGGAAATTAAGCTACAAAGAAGTGATGCACATGAGAGCGTGCAGGGAAGCTGAGGGGATTTTCATTTTCATCAGTTCCTAGAGAACTTGGGGAAAAAAATGAGTTGTGTTGCTGGGAAAAGTCATGAAGAAAAATTAATTATGAAATGAGGAGAGTTGGTTTTTATTTTTTCTTCCATGGGAAAGGAGCCTGGTTTTGAGCTGAAATGGGAGCTGTGGATGACTAAGAGTAAGTAATTGGTTTCGCCTAAGAAAAAAGACATTTATAAAAGGGGAAAGCAGGGAGTGGGAGATGTTCTGGTTTCCAACAGGGTTCCAGTTGAGTCCTTGAGCTTTTCAGTAATTTGCAGTGAAAGGACAAAGGTCTGCCTGGGCTGTGATGTCCCCACAGCTCAGCCTGGAGCAAAGGAGGCTCAGGGGGCCCTTGTGGCTCTGCACAGCTCCTGACAGGAGGGGACAGCCGGGGTGGACAGGGACAGGAGCAGAGGGAACGGCCTCAGGCTGGGCCAGGGTGGGCACAGCAGGAATTTCTCCATGGAAAGGATGCTCAGGCCTTGGAAGGGGCTGCCCAGGCAGCAATGGGGTCCCCATCCCTGGAGGTGTCCAAGGGTCTCCTGGACATGGCACTCAGTGCTTGGGGTTAGGTGACAAGGTGGGGATTGGTCACAGGTTGGACTTGATGATCTTGGAGGTGTTTTCCAACCAAAATGATTCTGTGCTCACTGCAGCTGAGGTCCAGCAGATCTCTCATGGTCAGTGAACACCATGAAACATCTCCCTCTTTCCATTCTGGAATCACACGCCTCCAATAATCCCTGCAGGCTCCAAACAGTCTGAGATGTCGAGGTAAGACCAGAGATTAAAGGGATTTGTAGCTGTTATCCCACTCATTGTACATTTTTTGTACAGCATCACTGGCCACTTCCTCGTGCAGCTCGTGTTGCATTAAAAACTCCAAGTGTGATATTTGATCTATCCAGCAGGAACAGGGGATGGGTTTTGTACAGCCTGTGCCTTTTGGCATCTCTAATTCCTCAGGCTCTTGCAAACACAGGCTTAAAAGTCCTGCTGCCTTGGAAACTAGGTGCCATCATTTCTGAAAAAAGAATCTTTTATTACGAGCTTAAGAGGTGACTGTGAGCTTACAAAGGGGGTAAAACATAAAACTGGAGGGTCTTGTTCCTCTCAACGTGGGTCCCTGGCAAAGAGCTTAGTGCACCTGTCTGTTATTGAAGAGGGCTTAGGGAAAGCAAGCAACCTAATGGGAATCATGTTCTGCCTTTGCAACTTGTATTTCAAAGCACTTCCAGAGGTCTGGGCTGTCCCTCAGGGTGCAGGGTGGAAGGTGGAGTGGGTTTTTCCTGAGTGTTGCTGGCCCAGAGAAGTGCAAAGGGAGAAGCTGTGGGTCAGGGCTTCCTCCTTCATCCATGGTGGGCTGAGGCTTTGGGCCACCACTTGGGAGTCCAGCATTCTGTTTGCTGTGTGACACAGGGTGTGACACAGGTGTGACAGCCTGGGATGCAGTGTGCCTTGTGCTCTGTGAGGCTGGGCACTCCCAGCTGTGTGGAACTTAACAGAGTGCTGCATGCTGCACCTGGAATGGGGCAGCCCTGGAGGCAGGGACACACTGCGGGGTGAGAGGGCAGCAGGGATCTGGCAGTGCTGGTCCGTGGCCAGCTGGATCTGAGTCAGCAGTGCCTGGAGCCAGGAGGGTCATCCCTGTCCTGGGGGATCACCCCAGCAGTGCCAGCCAGGCCAGGGAGGGCATTGTCCTCTCTGCTCTGGGCTGGGGCAGCTTTAGATAAGATCTAAAGCTGTTAGAGGGTGCTCAAAGGAGACACAGAAGATAGGGAAGGAGCAGCTTGAGGGCACTTGGATTGTTCAGCCTGGAGGAGAGAGAGGTCAGACCTCACTGGGGTCTGCAGCTTCCTCTGAAGGGGCTCTTGGGCACAGGGTGGGATTTTTGGGGTGTCCAGGGCCAGGAGTTGGACCTGATGATCCTTGTGGGTTCTCCTCATCCTGAAGGATGGCAGTTACAGCAGGACAACTGTCCCCAAATGGGGACCTGGTTACAGCTGAGTTGCACAGCAAACCTGTGAGTCTGCAAAGTGAGAAGTAGGACCTTGTGATGGGCAAGCCTGGGAGCTGTTGCTCAGGGCTTCACAGAATCCCAGAAAGGTCTGGGTTGGAAGGGAGCTCAAAGATCATCCCATCCATCCCCTTCCACCCCTGCCATGTGTAGGGACACCTTTCACTATCCCAGGCTGCTCCAATCCCTGTCCAGCCTGGCCTTGGACACTGCCAGGTATCCAGGGGCAGCCACAGCTGCTCTGGGCACCCTGTGCTAGGGCCTGCCCATCCTCACAGGAACAATTCCTTCCCATTATCCCACCTAATCCTGCCCTCTTTTAGTTTAAAACCATTCCCCCATGCACTGGCGCTCCAGGCCCTTGTCCAAAGTCCCTTTTTAGATCTCTTGGAGCTTCTTTAGGGCTCTGAGATCTCCCTGGAGCTTCCTCTTCTCCAGGTGAACACCCCCAGCTCACCCAGCCCACTGTTGTAGGAGGGCTGCTCCCTCCCTCTGACCTTGATTCCTTGCAGGTGGGTGTTTGGTTTTCCTTTAGGCTTGGATGGAAGTGTTTAAAGGAGCTCTGGGTGGCCCTTTGCAAACCTTGGGGTCTTGGGTCACCCTTGAAGCCTCAAGTGCTGGCTTCCAGCTCATGGTGACACCCAGGAGGGGTGGCTCTGCCACTGGGCTGCACTCACCACTTCATTTAGCCTTGTGATTGGGTTGTTTTCCCAGTTAACACTGACTCCTGGATCTCCAGGTGGTTTGCTTCTTATTTCCAAGGTATTTTTCCCAGTTAACATGGACTCCTGGATCTCCAGGAGGTTTGCTGCTTACTTCCAGGCTATTTTTTTCCAGTTAATGTTGACTCCTGGATCTCCAGCAGGTTTGCTGCTTACTTCCAGGCTATTTTTCCCAGTTAACACTGACTCCTGGATCTCCAGCAGGTTTGCTGCTTACTTCCAGGCTAAGTGAAGGGGATTTGTCAGCACTCAGGTCTGTTAGACTTTGATATCACAGTGTGTTCATCAGGCCCGAGCGTGGTACATGGAGGAGGGGGATTGCAGCAGAATTAGAAGGTATAAAGTTCAAATCTAATTTGAAGAATTTTCCCTCTATCACTTAAATGTGGGAAATGTTCCTGTGGCTTCAGGGATAAAATGTCACACTTCATAAGGAGCATGCGTTTTAAATCTCAGCCAGATATTAAGTGCCGTGTGCTGCACTCCACTTCTCTCTTTGTTAAAAAGCAAAAGCCCAAATCATCTCCCCTGAAAGAGTGTTGTTTGATAAAATTAAAGCTTTCCAAAGAAGCTGGTTCAAACAGTGCCAGTTCTGTATCATTATGACACGACAGGGAGTGGATTGATTTTATTCTGTCTTGACAACAGTTCGTCAGTGCTCAGCTATTTAATTATATAGGATGCTGTTCCTAAAGATGCCTACAGCATCAAGAGAGCAGTCAATACAGACTGGCAACACACACCAGATGTTTTTTGGGTGAGAAAGAAACAGAAAAAGGGACCAGACTCGAGCTTCTGGCAATTATCCAAGTAATTTGTAAGTAGACGTTTTAGGACATTGGTTGGCTTGAATGTTTGGCTTCGGCTCAGGAGTTTTTAATAAATTCACACAAACCCTCTGTCAAGCTTTAGTCACTTATAGGGGCAAAGTTCACTTCTATATCATCCTGCAACCCAAATATTGGAAATAAGTAGCATTTCTTGTGAAGATATGTTCAGTATGGCATGTGGAATGACACTTCTAGACAGACCCTTTTCAGTTCTGCTAAGATATACAGAGCCTCTGACCACTTCCTCACTGTACAGGCTCACCATCAGCAATCTGAAGTGCTTTATTGCTTTTCTCATGATTTTGATGGAAAAATGACAAAGTTTGGGTGCTAACACTGGCTTATGTGCACATTAATCTCTGAAAGCTTCAAGAAATTCTCCACAAACACTACACAGCCTCAGCTGCTGTCTGCTCCCTCCAGCTGCAGTGGGATTTTAGCTGACCCAAGCCCCCATGTCTCATGCTGTGGCCAACAGGAGGTTTGGTAGGACCAGCTGGGTTTGTGAGAAATCAGAACAGCAATTTGTAATTCGCATTCCATGGCCCAAAGGGGAGGAAGATGCTGGTCTCTGTTTATTCCTGTGCTGTTTGATGGTCTTCCTGCTCATGAAAAAAGAGCTGTGAGGTGTTATCATGAATTTACAGGGCAGTAGTCTGGGCTTCAGCCATCCTAGACCGTGCACGGTACACAGAGGCTGCTGGAAAGTCCTTTGTGCTCCAGCTGGTGTCTCTGAGCATGACCGGGGTGCAGGAGACCATGAGTCAGGGGCAGTGCAAGCAGCTCAACCCTTCAGAGGTCAAGTCTGCATCAGCAAGATCCCCTTCCAGACCTGACTGAGGGGAAGCGTTTGAGCTCTGGGACTTGAAGTGTCTAAAGCCAGAAGTAAGAGTGACTCGGGGCTGCAGGAGAAGGGGATGTCTGCCATCTGCTTTAGCAGTTCATTCCCCAGAAAGGGAGGAGGAATTCATCTGCTATTCGTGCACGTAGGCAGTTGTTTCATTGTGTTTTGTTTTGTTTTCCCTCCCACTCTTCAGTAAAACACCTGTTGAGTTAATCCTCTTTGACTCAGCTCAAAAGCAAGGAAGTCAAACTCCACGAGACACTGAGCAGCTCAGCTCTCATTTCCCCAGGTTTCTGAGGGGGGCTCTAACTGGTGTGTTTTGAAGGCTTCCAGAAGTGAAACTATTAAAAGGAGGACATGAGGTGAGGGAATACTTGATTGCTGGACCTAAGAATGACTTGAGTCACAAAGTGTTAGTCTGGAAGGCAGAGATGCCTTGGAGCTTCCCAAGCTGTTCTTAAGGATGGTGAGAAACATTTTAGAGGTTTCATTTTGGTGCATCTTCAATGAATTTGATTTAAAAAAACTTGGTCTTGTTACTAAATTGGATGTGTCCTGCTTTGTTTAAAACTTAAAAGTTGAAAGGAAGCAGAGCAAAATGTCATGAGAAAGAACTTGCAGAAGCAGTGGTTCTGTGGGGGACCATGAGCCATCAGCAGCTGAAATTTGGTGACAACCCTTGGTTCTGCAGATGTGCTTGGTGCACTGTGCAAGGGAAGAAGTTCCTCTATGTCCTCTCTGAGCTCTGGAAGATCCTCTTGCTCTGTTGGAGCTCAGGATCCAACCTTAAGTGCTGAGGATGAGGAGTTTCCCTCATCCCTCCCCCACAATGTCCGTGAGTTTAGGCTTTAGGGACATTATTTCCAGAACGTGGTGACTCAGTTTCCCTCCAGGGTGTCCCAGAATGAGTCAGGCTTAACTGGTCACATCGATGGAGCAAACCCAGCAGGCTGTGCCCTGACCATTAATTAATTGCAGCCAGAGCTGAGGGGTTAATGAGATCCCAGAGCTGAAGGGACAATACAAGCCAGCGCCTGCCGCGTCGCACGTGCGTCACTCCTGCGTGGAAATGAGTGAGAAACCTCTCACTTCTTTCTTTCCTCCTTCTGCTTCAGCTTCTCATGCTATAAATAAACAGCCCAGTGTGAGAAAAAAAAAAAAAAAAAAAAAGAATAACAAGGGGCTGCAGCTTTTTAGGTGCCTGTGGCAGGATGTTTTCTTGCTTATCCTGTTTCTTGTAAACACGGCGATGACTTTTGTGGCCCAGATGTAGAGGCAGCTCTGCTTCATTGTTCGAACACCTGCTGGCTTTTCAAATGGACCCAGTGCAGCCCATTGATAAAAATTCAGACTCAGAAACCTGCAGCGCCAGGCTGAGCTCCTGTAGATAGCTCCAAAAAAAAAAAAAAATCCTTGAGGATCCAACATCCGCCCTGTTGAGGTTTTTTTTATTTGTTTTTTTCTCTATTATATTTGATTGGGAGGGGAAGGGAAGCATAAGATTATTTTTTTCCCCTGCTCTTGTTCTCACAATAGCAATAAAAACAATACTCCTTGGCTTGGAGGTGGTAAACTGTGAGAAATAACAACAATAGCTGACTTGGTGGTTGTGCAGCCAAATTTATGAATGAAACTAGTGGGGGCAGTTTAATTTCCAGGCCTGGCTCTGCTTTTGGTGTTATGGAATGAAACAAAAAGGCCAGAGAAGGAACAGCTCATAAGTGCTGCAGGGTTGTCACGGGGAATGAGCACAGGGAAAGGTTTGGTCTGAGTTGGTGAAGGGGTTTTCCTGTATCACAAAGTATGAAACAGGTGAATTTGCTCAGTCAAAAAGTGGCTTTGCAGGATTTTCATTATTTGACAGAATATTCTTTATTTTCTTTGTTATTATAGTGTGTGGTGATGGGACACCTCTGAGGCAGCAGTTCCTGCTCTTTCCAGTTTGGCTGTGTGAGGTAAATGAAGCAGGTGGGCCCTTGCTGGGATAGCTCTGCTTTGTGAGGTACACAGCAGAGCCACCAGGTCTGGGAAGAAGGAGGTAGGTAAAGTTTAGAAAAAAAAGCACCAAGGATACTTGTTTTTGCAGCTAAAGTCAGTTCTTTGCCTGAGTGTTCCTTTGGATGTGAGTTGAGGACTAAAACCTGCTTTTTGGGGAGGGTTTTTTGAGTCTGGAGCGAGATATTAAGCTGAGGTGTTCAGGCAGGACTATTTGTGTTTCAGCAGCCTCTTCTCACCCAGATTTGCTCTCCACAGTGCTCAGAGCAGGATTTTTCTTGTGTTGAGACCTCCTGCCTCCTTCCCTGCTCCTCACGTGTCCCCCACCTGTGCCTTTGGCTGCAGGAGCAGAGGGGACATGCTGGGTTTGTTTCATGCAGCTTTGAGCAGGGATTTGGAGCAGATGGGGCTGTGAGCATCCCTTCCAGCCTGCATGACTGTACACTCACCCTGCCAAGAGAGGCAGATGCCAACAGTGAGTCCTCACAACGGCCCACAGCAGGTCAAAGGCTTTCTCCCCCACCTCTGAAAGGGTGATGTGGGGCTCTGGAGGAAGCAGTCCAGCCCCAAAATGGTCATTCTGCCTGAGACAGGTGAAACCAGGTGGCCAGATGTGGCCAGTCCCAGATGTTCTGCAGAGAGGAGGGCAGGCTTGAAGGATTCCTTGCTCGGAGTGTCCCTGGGGTGTCCTAGGAGAGGGGACACGGCTCCAGCTGTGGGATGAGGCTGTGGAGGGACCTCTCTCCTCAGCAGCCCATCCCTCCCCGGTGGGTAGCTGGGGAGGGAAGCACCTGAGCATGAACATTCCTGCAAACCTCTCTCTGCATCTGCCTTTCCTTAGGGCTCCCCTAAAGCTGCGGGTGGATGTGGGCTGCAATGGGACCTGGCTGCCACCCCATACGCACCGTGGGCAGGAGCCAGCTCCTGCTGGATCATGGGACACAGGAGAACCTCCCAGCAGCCAGCTCCCGGGAGAAATTTGGCTCTTAAATCCAATTATATCTGCAAACTGAGCTCTTTTGTCCTCACTGCTGCCAATGCGTGCGCAGCCTTCGCTTTTCATCCCCGTTTTTTGGTCGCTTCAGACTTGTTAATGGCCGTGTTTCAAACCAAGAGAGCAAGGAGTTGGAAGGTGCTCCATGTCCTCAGCTCTTTGCGAGGGGAATGCCTGTTTGCTGATGTCACCTCGTGTGGCTCAGTGTCAGAACTCCGCGCTGACCGCGCAAAATGCTCACATGAATTTTTCTAGCATGCACGGGGAGGTGTCCTTGGTGACCTTTCACGGTAATTACAGCAGTTAGGAGATGTTTGCCCCAGGCAAGCTTCTCTCCAAGGTCCTCAGCGTTGTGCTCGGAGTTGTTTTGGATTTCCCCTTCCACGTTCTCCATAAAATAGCAGTGTGTCCTCTAATATCTTACTTTTCCCCTGAAATCTCTCAGTCGCTGTTGGGAGGCAATGAAAGCTGCTGGGGATTTTCACAAACAACCCGAATATGGCTTTAAGGAAGCATTTATATTTCCTATTTACGTTTTTCTTTTAAACTGTGACTTCCAGAAATGCATTTTTTCCCAAGAAAAACCCAGACAATCAGACGAATGTTTCTTTTCAGACGTGTGAAAGATGAAGGATGAGGCGTCGAGTTTCCTTTCAAGCAATTCTGAGTGAAACCGAAGCCTTTTTGAAGTGGTTTACTGCAATTGTAGTTTGCTTTGCTTCCTGCTCCTGCTTTGGGCACACCTCCCAGCTCGTTGTGTGTGGCTGCAGGCACTGGGGGAAGTTGGAAGGCCAACAAAAGGCAAGGGGACTCTAAAATCTTATTTCTCTCTCTATTTAGAGTGCTGCCAATGAGACGTTGCATTTTATTCCTTCCTACCATCGAGGCACAATGTGTCCCCCAGCATCAGCACCGGTGGAGGCAGGGAGGGGTGGGGAAGGAATGGGAATAGATTTCATGCTAGATGAGTCTCCAGTTAGGAGTCCAGACTGTGGGCAGGGTAAAAAAAGAGCTTTGTTTAGTCTGCAGTCAGTAGTTTTAGCAGAAGCACTGGGCCCAGAGCTGGGAAGTTGCGTGTCCTCTTCTCAGGCTGATGTGATTTACAGTGTTGGGATCTGACTATGGGATTGACAGAGCCAAAGCAGAGGAAAAAGTGTTCTGGAGAGCTTGTCTCAGTGCCAAAGGGTGGGAAGCAAGGGTAGAATTGCTCCTTCCCTGCAACCACATTTCTCCTCATGGCCAGATCCATCTTTCCTGACACCCTCTGTGATACCTGGACCATTTGCCATGTTGGAATTGTGCTGGCAGAGCTGTCTGAGGGACTTTGGGATGCACTGGATGAGGATGAAGGAAGCTCAGGATGGCTTTGATGCTGCTGCATGGTTGGGATGTCATGAGTGATGAGGGTTAAGGACACTCCTGCCCAGCTCCAGCTGCCTCCATGAGAGTGGGAAGCACCTCCTGAGCCCCTCCTGGCCCAATTCCTTCAATAAATGGGATATTGCCAGAGTAGGACTCCATCAGCTGGGTGAAAAGCTGGGGCTTGCAGCAAGGCTGTGGCTTTGTACCACCATGGTCTTGCCAGTTCCTCCAGCAGTATAAAAAACTCCTCGCTTTTGGTGCCAACACCACTGGAGGAGCTGACTGCCTGAGTTTTCTTGGTGCTGTTTCAGGGCAATAGCTGTTCTCCTTGCTTGATCAACATATCTGTTAATTACATTAAGGTAATCTGACTCTGGGCTCTTGCAAAAACCTCCTCCTGCTGCTGAAGGTGGTGGAAACCCTCCCTGAAGTGAGCATTGAAGCAGCACATGTGGGATCAGAGGGTGGCTGGGGGATCTGGGCACATCCAACACTCTGGATGGTAAAGATGTGTCAGCTCTCTGATATCCTGGTGGTGTTGGACTCACACTGGCCCCACATCCCCGTGTGGCTCCAAATCCAGAGGCTGGCAAAGAGCATAGAGTCCCTAAGAGATGCAGCTTGCATTGCTGAAAAAGCCTGGAAAAGTGGCGAGAAGCCTTTCCCTTTAACTCGTGCCTGGCCCAGGGAGGAGCAGGATTTAAGCACGTACCTAAATTTCAGTATGTGCTTAAGTGTTGTCCTGAATGGGGAGCCTCTTGAGCTTTAGCTGAAGTGCTGTTCTGAACAGGGAAGTCACCTCTTGTTGCCTCCGCCCCACCGTGTTGGTGCTCATTGCGGCTCTCTGGCTGTTCGCTACAAGGAGAAAATCACTTCATTTACTTGCAGCTCACTCAGTAACTGAGAGCAGGCAGGTTGGGAGAGTCTCACATCAGCTGGGAGCGAGACATCTGACCTTGTCTCTTGTCTGTCTTGTTTCTATGATCCTAATTCTGCTCTAAATTAATTCTTTTGTTTAGCTGCTGGGGTTTTTTTTCCCCTCCTTTTTGTTTTCGCATGAATGCTTGTCTCTATATTTAGGTCTGCCGGGGCGGGATGTTATGAATAATTGTTGATTGATATTATTAAACACTAACACGCTTGGCTGTGTTGCACTAATGATGGGGCTTTGGGGATATGCAAATCAATTAATTGCAGTAATTGCTGTAATAGCTGTTTTGGAGGAGGCTGTTGAAGAGCCCTTGGGAGAGCGGACAAAGACGGAGACGTTTGGAAGTGCAGAGGAGAAAGGGTGCTCGAGTGTCATTCAAGAGGGCTCCTTCAAGTTGCCAACTTGTAAAGTTGGGTTTGTTTTGCTCTCCAAAACCCACTCACACCAAATCCTCTCTTGCTTTTTTTCAGTTACCACAGCATGGCTACTTCTGGACTTTTCCACTGCAGTGGAGCTGAAGAAGCTCACGGATGAGACAAAGCCCTTTCCAGGTAATCTCCTGCCTTAGAAATCTGGGAGACCTCCCTGGAAAACACCCGAGGGGGGAAAAAAAACCGCCTCTAAGGCTAAACCTCTGTGTCACCTCACACTCAACAGCTTTGGTTTGTCAGCTGATTCTCATTCAGGTCAAAGCTCTTTCTCCCCTCCTGTGGCAGCATCACGGGGCCTCACAGTGGGCACAAAGGGACGTGAGGTGCCTCAGGAGCCACGCTGGGAAGGCTGTGAAGGGAATGGGATTTTGGGTATTGTGAGGATGGGGAGGAAAACGTCTCTTCTGGCTTCTTCCCCGTGCTATATGTGTTTTCCCTGCCTTTGTGTATTATTGTATATTCTTTTGTCTGGCTTTCCATATGCAACGTGCCTGGGTCTCCGTGCTCCGGGGCGGGTGCTCAATGTGGTGCACAGATGGTGCTCCCTGAAATCCCGTTATTTGCTAATGGGATTTTGTGCTAAGCGTTTCCACTCTTCTTTTCAAAAGTCTGCATGTTTGTGTCAATATGGCCAGACCCCCATCTTGCAGAGACACCCTCTCCCATGCAGCTGAGAACACCACTTTATTTCTTTATTTGCCTGGCTTCTTAATCCCTGGGAAGGATGTCAGGACAGCTTCTGTGGGAGGCAGAGGTTGCAGGACCCAGGCAGCTCTGAGACCACCTTGCACAGCGAAGGAGGGTCAGGATAATTGGGGTTGGATGGCGCCTCTGGAGATCCTCCAGTCCAACCCCCTGGAGCAGGTGACACAGGAATGCATCCAGGTGTGTCTGGATGTCTCCAGAGAATGAGACTCCACACCACCCTGGGCAGCTCTGCCAGATGTCACAGCCCTGCCAGGTGGCCTGGCCGGGCCGATTGGGGCACTCCAATGTGCACTTGTCACCTTGCTGGTGGCCCTGCCCTCACATTTTGTACTGAGATGTACTTACCTATTCAGCAGCTTCCCCCGGGGTCCTGCAAGATTTCAGTAATGCAGTGTTCAGCTATTATGCAGCTATTCCCAGCTATTATGCAGCAATTCCCCTCTGTGCCCTCCATTCTTCAAGCAGTGCTCTAAATCAGGATATAAATAGCAAAAGCCAGGAATATGTTGCTTTTGTTACCAGAGGCCTTTCAGAATAGGTTAGATGTGTGCCTGACAGGGATAATACAGTGCTAACTCTTCCAAAGTGCCCCAGAGCTGGACTAGGTGACCCCCTGAGGTCTCTGCCAGCCCTCATTTTTCCATCCCTGCGTGACATCCCCTGCTAGTGGGTAAGTGGAGCTTTGTTTTGCATCACGCTGGCTGGAGCGAGGTCAGGGCTGTGTGTCAGGAAGTTCCCTGTCTGTCTGCACACCCATGCACGCCTCATCCTGCACAAGGCCCTTCTCCTGGACGCTTCTCAGGCTCCTCAGCCACGGGAAGGTGAGTCAGAGCAAGGCAGAGGTTCTCCTGGAGCTGGCCAAGGGCTCCAGGTGGTTCCTCTGGAGCTGAGCTTAGCCAGAAGGATCTCATCATAGCCTGGGCAGCCCGAGGCAGGAAAACTGCCAAGGACTGTTCCTGTTGTGGTACAGGGCCACTGAGATGGTCAGTTTGGGATCAGGAGCTGACCAGGCAAAGAGACCCAGCTGTGGGATATTGCTGTGGAGTGCTGCCCACTGTGTCTCAGGGCCCTCCTCAGCGGCAGAGTTTGGGAAGTAACATTTTTTAGTTCTACAAAAGATGGCAGAGAACCGGCATGGACACTTCTCTTCAGCAATGCCCCGCTGTGATCCGATGTCTCTGCAGGGAAAACTGCTCTTCAGAGGTGTTGGCTTTCCGTGCCCATCGAGAAATAACCTCTTTGCCTCGTGTTTTTGCAGCCTCTCAGCCTCGCTGATTTTATCACCCTTCTGATAAGGGTGATTAGATCTGATTTGTTTGAATTACAGCTCGGCTGCTTTCAGCTCTAACAGACACAACACGGTGCTGGAGCAGGGAAGTGAGGAGGGAGAGCCTTTTTCCCCCCTCTGATAATAGTTAGCAGATGTGATACCATAACCAGGTCAAGGATCTGAAGTTACCCAGCAGCAGGAAAAATGCTGTGCTGGGCTGGCACTTGAAAGCCATGCAGGGAAGGATGTGGCAAAGGCTGAACCATCCTGTGCTCAGCAGCACCTCGGAGTGCTGCTCTGCAAGCTCTCACAAGCTGTGGGATTTTTAAGCAGCCCTGGATTGGTGGTTTGGCCCCAGGAGCTGTTCTTCACTTTTAGAATACACCATTAGTGATGTCTTGTTAAAAATCAAGGCTGCCTATGGCTCGTTTATTGCTTGGAAGCTGTAAGCAGTGAGTGTGTCAGTGTGTCTTGTTTTTCTGGAGGTGTGATGCCCCATTTTCCCCCCTTTTTAGATGCTCCTGGACTACTAGAAAGACTTTTCCCCTGAACTAGGTTTTGTGCAAAGTTGGTGCCCTGCTGTGAGCCACACCATGATGCACACAATATTAAAACCTGGCTTTCTGTGTTATCAAGAACATTTTTTTCCCCTGAAGTCTAAAGTAGCTTTCTAGGGTAGTTCAAAAAATCTGGGACAGGTCAGAGAGATGACTGTGCCCTTGTGGCTTTGTCCTTTGATCTAGGGGCTGAAAATCTGAAAGAAGACACACGATTCAGCTGTGGGTTTGGTGCTGGTTTGGGCTCTGGCAGTAGCCTGACTTCTGCCTGCAGGTGCATCTTTCCTGCAGGGCTTGGCCAGAAGCATCCCTGGCTCTTGCAATCTCCTCTCCCCAGTGATTGAAATCCTCATGGCAGAGCCTTGTGGGATTGCTCTTTAAAAAAGGCTGTGCCTTAACTTTGGCTGGTTTCAGTGAGAGCAACATGCTTTAAAAACCATTCCTGGGCTCCAAACAGCCCTTGGAAAAAGAGCTTCCCATGTTTCTGGCCCAAGGGGTGGTCATCAGATAGTAAATGGTCACTCCTAGCATGATGGCAGAGAGCTGCAGGAGCTTTAGGGAGACAAATGGGTGTGCTTACAGCATGCCAACAAAGAACAAAATATCTGGGAACACTGGGTTGAGGCTTGAGGAGTTGCTTTTGGGAAAAGGTGAATGAGTTGCATCTTTAAAGGCTCCCATGGGGAGAATGTGGCAGCTTCACCTTAGCACGGATGTGTGTGTTGGGAAGGAAGAGCTCAGCCTGGGCTGTGTTTTCATTGCTGCAGTGGGAAGTGGTTATGTGATCTACTGGTGGTCTTGTGGCAAAAGTCCTGTGTCACAGACATCTTTTATGGAAAAGCCTTTCCTTAGGATTTTTCCTCCTGAGAAGCTGTGAGACCTCAGGAACAAAATGTAAACAATGGTTATCTGCTGCTGTGGAATGCAACAGGTGGATCTGTGATTGGCCCATCTTGGATGTTTGTAATTAATGGCCAATCACACCCAGCTGGCTCAGACTCTCTGTCCGAGCCACAAACCTTTGTTATCATTCCTTCCTACTCTATTCTTAGCTAGCCTTCTGATGAAATCCTTTTTTCTATTCTTTTAGTATAGTTTTAATGTAATATGTATCATAAAATAATAAATCAAGCCTTCTGAAACATGGAGTCAAATCCTCGTCTCTTCCCTCATCCTGGGACCCCTGTGAACACCGTCACAGTCCTGCCCTTTTCTCTTTCTCTGCTGTTTCTCCTTTCCCCTGCTCCCCTCACCTCCAGCAAGGTGTCCTCCAGGTCAGGTTTAGGCTGAGAGAAGGGAAGTTCATGTGTTCAACCTAATGAGTGGTTTCAGTGCCTGCAGCAGGAATGCAGAGCAGGGGGTGGGACACAAGTGTGCATAGGAGTGTCTGGAGAGACTAGAAATAAACCCCATATATTGCACTCTAGTGTGCTTCTCTCTGAGGCTGCTGGCACATTTGCTAGCCCCACAGGTGGCAAACCCTTCCAGGTGATGTTTGCCCATGGTGAGAGCCCCTGTGACCTCTCCTGCCACTGCTCTTTGCTGCCCAATGGCCACGGGAAGAAAATGAAAACTGCAACGCTTGCAGTGCGCCCGCTCTCTCCCACCTCCCTCCCCTCTGCATCTCCTTCCCCAGCTGCTCTGACCAGGTCGCTCCCCAGCTTTGATTCTCTCCTCCTGCTGAAAGGCCTCCCGTGGCTGCATTGTCTGCAGAGCTCTGGTGGAGGCTGCAGAGCTGTACTTCCACCTCAGCAGAGAGCAGGCTCTCATTAGCAGCCCTCGGCACGGCTGAGCGTCACCGCCGCCTTCAAAGGCACCGAGATGGAGCTCTGCTGAAGGCACCAGCAGGATCTAAACATCAGCTGGGGAGCGCACAAGGGAGGCAGGAATTGCTGCACCAGGCTGGAGCTGCCAGGAGGACACGCCACCGATAAAAGTGCAGCAGGCCCAGCTCTTGGGAGGGTTTCCGTGCTGCTGCCAGCACTGACTGCTGGCTATCCTCAGGTTCTCCACACCAGTGGCAGCTGCACCATCTGCAGCTGTTTTTTTTTATTTTTTAATCTGTTTTTTATATTTTTTCCACTGACATTCACCTTGATAAGCTACAAAGAGGTAAAAACGGACCCTCAGCTGCCATCCAGAGATACCATGCTGAGGCCCAGGAGCCAAAGCCCTAGTCCCCCTCCCGACCTCCTCCTCTCTGAACACCTCTCCAGGCCCTCTGTCTCCTCCCCCAGAGCTGCACCTTGGTGGATGAGCTCCAGATGGTTGGGTGGAACCTTGCCAAGCACGGGGGGCTATCAGCAGTGCTGGGGATGACTGCAGGCTTCCTGCTGGGAAGTACGTGGAGATCTGTTGTCTTCTTACTTCAGGCCCCTAAAAAAGCACTCTCCCAACTACTTTTGGCTTTCCCTTTAACCTAATGAGTTCTTCTCCTTTTTCCAAAAAGTCTGAGGCCAGTCAGTCCTGAAGTCTCCACAGCACCTCTTTGTCTGATTCCCCTTGTCTGGAAGCGTATCCGAGGAGTGCGGTGGGGTGGAGGTAGGTTGGACTTGGGCCATCCTTTGGCTCCTGCCACTAGTGCATAAACTTTTATCTTTTCAATGTTACCATTAAGGAGAGTTGAAAAAAATAAAAAAGAAAAGGAAAGGAAACTAAACCACAAACAACTGCATTAAAATAATAATCAGAGCCTCATGAAAGCGCATGAAACCCCAGCAAACCCTCTGTGCTTTGAAACTTGAATCTTATCTCCCCCTGTCAAGGTTAATTGTTGCTGGGTTCAAACCATGGACAAGCTTTCATTAAGGCTGGAGATGGGAGCCATGGCTGGGCTGGGTGTGTTGGAGCAGAGTTGAATTTGATCCAGTCTGCTGAGGAGGGAGTCACATCTGCAGCTACACAATTTCATTAGAGTCGTTGGATTTAAGTCTGATCTTTAATGTTCCTGGGCTGTCTTCTCCCAGGTTATAACCTGTGGAGCTCTTTTGAAGGTGGTCACTTAATTTCTTTCCATATAACTTTATTTCTTTCCATATCACATTGAAGACTTGAGTGCTGCAGTGTGATCAGATCTGGAGAGCTCAGGAAGAGCTGATAAATGTTCCTCTATATAAAGAGCTTTCTAGTTTATGTGGTGGGGAGCAAGTAGTCTGTCCTGGGAAGCAAATCCTCCTAATTTCTCACTTAATCAACCTACCAAGAGCCAGAAACTGCTGGTTTTCTCTTTGTTTTGCTATTGCAGCCCAACCTGAGTGTTCAGGATCCCAGCTCTTCTGGCTGTGGTGGTTCCTTCTCCTCATGTTCTTCTAAAGGAATGCTTGGAGGAAATGGGCTTCTAAGAGCATTAACAGTGAGAAAAATTCATCACAGCTTTAAAAATACACTAATGAAAAAGGCATAATGAGTGTTGGAAACAGTTTTATACCTTGAACTAGAAAATATAAAGATACATCAATATAATGACAGTCCCCTTACCCCCTCACCCCCCCCCCCCCCCCCAGAGTCATGGCTAGATTAATTTGGGAGACAGTTTTTCACATGTAAATATGTTGGGGAAAGGTTCTGCTTGGGTGAATTAAAGAAACTGTTCAAGGCCTCAATTTGGTCAACTTTGAAAGAGTTGTCCATCTCTGCTCTGTTTCCTGGGATGCTCAAGCAAAAACGAGGCTGAGGAGATATTGGATGAAAAGAAAATGAACTTATTTTCTCACTTTTAGCCGTTTTTATGAAGTGGGTTAAAGAGTTGCTTGTGCCAGTACTGGAACCTTTCCTGGTGTTTGTGTTAGAACCAGCAATAGGGAAAACAAGCTTGTTTTGGAAATAACAGTGGTATGTTTTTGTTGTTGGGATTTTGGTTTTTTTTTTCAATTTTCATTACTTTTATCAGAACTTTGCAAATTTCTAATCCCAAGTAAAATCCATTTATTCCTCTCCAAGCTTCTTTCTCCCAGCTGCACAATAACTTGGCCAAGTATTTCATAAAGTGGTGGTGATTTTGTAGGGCTGAGCCTTGGGCGCTTTCTGGGTTCTCCTGGTGTAAATCAGGGCAGCTCTGGGATGTGCAGCCATTGCCTTGAAGGAGCTGTGTCCCAAAAAAGAGCCCAAGGAGCTGCAGGACTGGCTGTGCAGGATTGCTGCTGGGCTGTTTTGACACAAGGAGCCCTCAGACACAGCCAACGGGATGTGGCCAGCCGTGACTTGACATGATTGCTTAGCATTCCATCCCCACCTTTCCCCCAGCCCGCTCCTTTCCTGTGGCTTGTTTTCATTTCCTTGCTAATTCAAGCATGTCTGATGTTAGCAGGAGGAATTCTTGTGTGGTGCAGAGGTCAGGGAGAGCTGACTGGGACTGGGTGTTACAGGTGACGTTCATGTGTAGAGGTGGGGGAGCAGGACAACAGAAAGGTCACGGAGATGGGAGCAGGGAATTGCTGTTGTGCTCAGTGGGGAAACCTGGGAAGGGGAATGCAGTGGTGGAAATGAGGTTAAAACACTTGTAAATGGGTTCAGTCCGTGGGGATTTGTGTTGTTTTCTGCTGTTGGAGACACAGGAGTGCCTGCTCCCTCTCTGTGGTCACTGTGTGCCCTCACATGCCATCCTTGGTCACCACAGATAGTGCTGGTGATAAGCAGGTGTCCCTGGCTGGCATGTGGGAAGGAGAGTCTGCTTTCCTTGGGAATGTTTTCCCTGGGAATGCTTTCCCCAAAAACTGCTGCAGCCCTTCTGAGGGGCTCAGCCTGTTGCTGTGGCTGGCAGAAACCAGACCCCTCACTTTGGTGTGGACTCTGTCCACCAGCAGCCAGCTGGTGCTGGTATTTGATATCAGCTGGGAAAACCATCAGGAAGCTTTGCTTGTTGTTTCCCTCTTTTTTTTTAAGATTTCCATCACCTTCTCAGCCTTGCTCACCGCTCTCTGCTTGGTCTGTGTGGCTCCATGTGCCCCCAGCAAGGACCCACGCAGTGCCAAGCTGTAGGGACATCCCTGATGTGTCTCACTTTGGGCAGCCTGAACTTGGCAGCATTTCTATCAAACTGGAGGAAAAGCTCTTTTTTTTTCCCAGTCAAATGTATTTCCATGAAAGTGGGTACATGTACAATTTATTAAAAGCGATCCTTAGAAAGCTACAAGCTGTAGCTTTTAAATTTCTTCTGTGTTTATTTTTATTAAAAAAAATTCCCATGTTTTCTTCATTAATGGATGGTATTTACTTTAAGTACAACAGAAATCTGATGTTGAGCTTCAAACTAAGTAAATCTCCATTTATTAAAAGCCTAAGTGCCTCCGTTTCCACATTTTTTCACGGTACATTTAGGCTGCATGGTGGGGACTCAAGGCTGAGCAGCCTGAGCTCTGATCCAGCAGGAAGGGATCTAAGGGTGGGTTTGATTTTGGGGCTGCATTAAAGGCTGGTGCCATGCAGGGGTGTGAAAAGCCTTTAATGTGGCCACAGGAGGACTCTTCAGAGACCAGCCTGTGTGGAGGAAACCTGGGAGCAAGGCAAAAACAGGGATCCAGCCTGTTAGAGGCACCAGATAAGGTTTCATTCCTGGGGGCTTTTTCCTGTGCTCTAAAGCAAACAAAGCCTCACATTTGACTTTGCTCATTTGGTTCTGCCTTTTCTGGAAATGTGTTGCTTTATCAAGAAGTGCTGGAAGCCTCTGAAATCTTGGTTTGCAAGAGGGCACTTGAGCAATTTTTGAGAGATTTCTGTGTCAAATCCAGTCAGGCCCTTTTAGCACCAGTGTCTCCATTTTATTCCCAGTCTGAATGGTGCATTTAGAAGGAGAGGTGGCACTCACACCAGTTGTGCTTCCTAAGCTTTGTATCCTGCTCTGTGTGCCTTCCAGGCACCATCATTAGCAGATAATTGTCCCCTTCTGCAATCAGCTGAAGCCTTTGGACTTGCCTTTGATTTTGTCCAGTGTCAAATGGGTACTGAAAGGTTTTCCCTTCTCTCCAGAGGTGCTTAATTCCAAAGGATCTCAAGATGAGATAGGTTAATAGCAACAGTGAAAATCTGTGCCCTTAGCACCTGGAGCTGGGTTAAGGTGGGTGCCCCATTTTCAGAAGAGAGGAAAGCAATTTCTCCCCACTGGCACAGGCTCTGTCAGGCCCTTTTGCAGTATTCTAGTGCTGGTATTATAGTAACAGAACTGGAAATAAGGAAGGCAGAGTTAGTCCAGCAAGGGTGAATCCACCCCAACCAAAAGCTCCAGAAGGAGTTGACATCTCTCTGCCCCTCCCAGTGTTCAAAATGTCCACAAGACTCCTGTGTGCTGGGGGAAGAACATGTTAGGGAATGAGCAGATGCCACAGGTGATGGTCCTGAGGAGCTCTGCCCTCACCTTTCCTCCCTGCAGCCATCTTCCCCTCCTGGAAACATGAGGCCTGTTCCTAAATAAATCACATTAAATTCCACACCTCCTTCCCAGGCAAAACCACCCCGGAGTGATGGGCATTAGCATAAGCAAAGCTAATTCCCTAACTTATCTCCAGCGTGCTGTATAATTGATTTCATCAAATAAAATCTGCCTAATATAGCTCTGGAAGTGAAGGCAAAGCTACAACTTAATTGTAGTTCAGCCAAGAATCAATTCCTCATCTTCTAGCTTGTTTTCTGACAATTCCTGTGTGTTGGTCAGGGCCAGGAAAAAAATGCATGTTTGACAAATATTTCTATCCCCTGGATCACTGACATTTTATATCCAGACTGAAAATGAAAGGAAATTTTGCAGATTGGATCAGCCACAGTAAGGAAATATCTCTGTCAAAATGTCCAGCAATAAAGAGCTTTATTTCTCCATAAAGCTAAATATGGATTTTATCTGTAAATTTGTATTTTAGTTCATCCTGTTGCTTCCCCTGAACACAGAGTTAAGGAAAAAAGGGATCAAGACTAACTTGTTTTATGATGTCTTCATTTCAGAGACACAATAGAAAGGTGAAGCACAATAAGAAGTTACGGGCTCAGTCCTTGTTTGCTGAGTGAAGATGTTTAGGAAATGTTTTGGATAAAACATCTGCAGCGAAATCCTGCAGTCATGCACACTGAAAGATATTCAGCTTTTATTTGTTTTCAGTGTGGAATTAAGTGTCATATCCAGGAGGAAAAAAAAAAAGAAGGATTGGACCACATTTATCCAATTTACTTTTTGGAATGCCTGGGTAGCTGGAGAGTGATGGATGGTCTGGGTGAGCAGGTGCTGCACAGGCATAAATTGCCTGTGAAAATAAATGTTGTAGGAGTCCAGCCCAGCCAAAATGCAAGATGTAGGGGTTTTTCTCAAGATGGAACTGCTTCCCTTTTGGGAATAGCTTGGATCTCTCCAGTGGGAATGTCAGCTGCAACTTTTGAATGCTTTAGTTCTTCACCTTGTCGCAATTTATTGCTGGTTTTCAAGACCAGAGAAAATGCAGGAGATGTTTTGGCCACGTAAGAAGCCTTAAGCTCTTCAGAGGAAGATGCTAAGGGAAGTGGTGAAGTGACAACTCCCGTCTCCTCTCCTTAATCCTGTCAGCCTTGGGATTTTAACGTGGGCTGCTGAGACGGGAGCATCACCTCCATTTGGAGCTCCAGTCCAGGTGGGCTGAACGTGCCAGATGCAGCAGCCTGGCTTCAGCAGGGATTAGTTAAAGCAATCATAACATGGCAGACTTTTAATTCTGGGGATGCCCCACGTGTGTCTTCAAGCTGAGAGGCTGCAAAGATCAGGGAGGGTTGGGAATGGGTGGAGGAGGAAAAAGGAGTTGTGCTGTCCAGAGCCTTCCACACAGAGCTGGCCTTCACCAGAGATACCTCTCCTTGCTTTCTCTGTTTGCACAGCTGGGTTTGAAGCACGCTCTTGCAGCACACACATTCAGAACAAATATTATCCCCGTCCATCCTCCCCTGTGTGCAGGACCAGCAGCTTGCCGCCCGTGCCTCAAATCCTGCAAGATGCTGCAGCCACCCTGAGAAGCATGGCCTTGAAACACAGCCTGATGCCGGGCCAGGCCCCAGGACACTGGGAATGGGGGCTGGAAGGTGCCTTCAGGCAGGCTGAGGATCCTGAGAGATGTTTCAGTCTGCAGGGAGGAGCACGAGGTGTCACAGGGCTGCCTTTGTGCAGCTCATTACGCTCCCGTCGCCGATTTCTGAACGGAGTCCTGGCGCTGAGACAGACCAGGTTTGCTTTTACTAAAAACAGAGGGGTGGGTTCTTTATTTTTCTTGTACCAAAGTATGTAACTTTAGATGGCCATCTCTGTGCCTGGTCACCTCTGAGATTTTTAAATTTTTTTTTCCACTGACATTCACCTTGATAAGCTACAAAGAGGTAAAAAACTACAGTGGCTTGCTGTGTCTTGACTAGTGTCTCGCTTTGATAGAAATCCTCAGGGTAACAAAAACACCTTGTGCAGCGAAAGCAAAGGCTGAAGTGGCTTTCATGAAGCAGGCTTAGTTCTCCTGGAGGACTGACAGGCCCATTTTTGAGGCCTAATTGCACGAAGTCTCCTGTGATAATTTCTTAGACAGCGATGAAAAGCAGCCCCTGGCATTGAGGGGTACGAGCCCAGCGGGTCGGAGCTGTGTCTTGATAGGGCAACAAAGAGATCCAAAGCCTTGGACAACAGTGATCCTGTCGGATGTGCTTAGAGCCTTTCTTCATCCATTGCTGACACAGATCCCCAGGGGTGATCAATATGAAAATGCCTCCCTGGAAGGTGTGTTTCCTGTGGGACGATGTTGTGAAGATAAAGGAGGGCTTTTGTAGCAAGTGATGGTGGGTTTGGAGCGGAGGCAGTGTTTGTAAGAGCCCTCAGTCTGACACGGGGCTGATGACATCAGCCTGGCCACACAGGGTGATGGCAAGCACCCATCAGCAGCACCTGCCTTTGTGTGGAGGGACCACAAGCCAGGCTCCCTGCAGCAGAAACCTGAAGGTTTTGTGTTCCTGGCTCCCCCTTTTCAGGCTTTCCATATTTCAGGATCAGGCGAGGCTGTGCTGACTCTCTGTGTGTTACTCCCTTCCTTGCTTTCCCAGTGATCCACTGCCCCAGCCCCGGGCTCAGCTCACTGCAGTGTGTGGGGTATTGATTTCTGTCCCACAGAACGATAGCCTTCAAAGGATGGCTGGGCATAATGAGCTGGGCAGCTGCCAATAGCTCTGTGTCCCCAGCAGCTCGTGACTCTCCGTGTGTCAAAGCTTTGCTGCCCCTCAGTACTTCAGATGGCTTTGTAAGAGCAGGCACAATGTCTCAGCCTCTTGGGGTGCGCCTACATCTTCTGAACCCTTTTTGAAGCTATTTCTGCATTTGATTTGGCAGCCTAAAGCCCACTGAAGGGAAGAACATAGGTTTGGAGGCACGCAACCCCTACGTTTAACTTGGACATCACAGCCCCCTCATAAACCCCAAGGAACAGGCAGTTTTGAAAGCCCTCTGCAGTATTGATTTATCACTTTCTGCAGCATCAGCATCACTTTGAAGAACAAGGGGCTTTGTAATGTAGTTGTACATTTTTCCTAAAAGTATCTTAAGTGCCTTATAGGAGTGCAGGATTGCTCAAGATGCTTCATAATTTATTCCTTCTCACATTTTTCAGCTGTGCAATAAAATATTGGTGAATATCCAGGAATGAGGGTCCTTAGAGATGGCATTGACATGTACCAGGCTCACATGAAAACCCTCACATCCTCTGCAGGAAGGAGAAAAAGAAGGTAGGAATGAGCCTCAGAATTTTCTGAACCTATGTGGCGGGTTTGAAACACCTGAAAAGGTTTTAAATGTGGTAATTTTGCTTCTTGAATCCTGTTCAATCTCAGCAGTGTTGTTTCTGTTTAAGTACTTGATAGGCTGGCTGTTGAGCTGGTAGCATCAGGTCCTTTAGGATTTTTGAATCCTTTAGGATTCTAAAAGCAGCTGTCCCAAAGTGTGAAGTTCCCCTTGTAACTCAGAGAAGACCTCAATGACCAAATGTATGCAAGGGATTACAAGCCCCACTCGCCTCTTGCTGGTGAGAGCAGGCTTATGTCATCCCAGATACTTTTTGAGAGTAAATAAATGGCTTTGTTTTCCATTATTTGAGAGAAGCCCAACAGGAAATTTGCTCTGTTGACTTCAATGACCTCGAAAGCACTCGTATTCATTTAATCTGGCTTGTTCAAGTTCTGTGTGGATTTGTTATGGGGATGTAAATGCTGGTTGAAATCTTACAAAGATAAGTTTTCCTTGAGTGGGAAGGCCAAGAGACTGCAGTTCAGTGAGTAAACAGAGAGGAATATTTATTTCTGGCTCCATGTTGGGATTTCTAGCTCACTGCTCCTCCAGGCTGAATGCCAGCAAATCCTTGAAGGTAAGGCAGGGCACAGGGGTCCTTTGACAAAACAAGTCTTGAGGGGTTGAGATACCATCAGTATAGCCCTGTCTGCTTAAATTAGCTGAGGCAGAGCTAACAGTGGTTGTGTGACTCAGGGTATGAAGTAAACACCAGTCACTGCTGAATGTTGATCTCCGGAGCACAGGAATTGTTCATGGCGTGTTGACCTGCCCTGAACTCCTGGGCAGGCCCAGGAGTTACTGATGGTTACAGCCCAAACACAGTGAGCAGCACCTTTTGCTCTGTGCAAACACACTGTGAGACCAATGCTGAGTGCCAGGGACTGCCCTAAATCCTTCTTTGGTTTGCTCTGACTTCCCAGCATGGCCAAGGCATGGAGGGACTGATCGTGAGCACCAGATGTTTACCCTACCATGGCTGGCCATCCCTGCTACCCAAACACCTGTCTGTGCTAACAAGTACTTCATGCCAAGTCCTGAAGGATGAGCCAAAATGTCTTGATAGCCTGGGAAAACCCCGAGAGCGTGTGTAATGTCTGTTTTGCAAGAGCAATCACCATGTGTGGGCCTCTTGCTCAACAGGGGCTGCTCGGTGAAGGTCCTGCAGAATGGTTGGGAGTGCCTTTTGCCCTCTCCTTCATCCATCTGGCCATTCATAGCTTGTTGGGGGATCCAGAGGATTTAGAGGGACTGGCAGAGGTGGCAGCTGGCCTGGTGGCAATGCTGCTCTCCTCTGGTTGCCTGTAATAACCCATGAATTTCCCTGCCTCTCTCCTGGAGGCAGGGGTGGGTGTGTGCTGATTACAGCGCTGTGCCTGACTCGTCATTGCAGCTTGCTTCAAAACCAAATGTATCCTTTTCTTTTTCGTGTCAAGAGCATGATTAAGTCCTCCTGTTTCTGTGCAAGAGCCTGGAGCAGCTGCCTCCATTCTCCTCTGGCTGGACTGTGTTTCTCAGGATACAGGAGGGATGCCAAGGAAGCAATGTCTCTCCTGGGAGAGGGTTGGATGAATCATGTTAAGGGAACTCCGGCAGAAAGTTTCACCCACAAAGGGTGGGGAACAGCAGCTGATCTAGACCAAACGATGACTTAACCTTGAAAATTAAGATGTTGTTCCTTCAAATTTTATCCTGCTGGAAAACTGAAATTATTTCCATGATGGTATGTCCATGAAGCTCAACCTTTTTTTTCAGCAGAAAACCTTTCTTCTGCCCAAAGCCTGCCTGTTGGAACACTCCCCAGCAGCTCTACTGGTGGGCTGGGAGTTTTCCAGGACTAGCCTGAAGTTTCAATCAAGGAGTTGTTTGGGGGCTTTTGGTTTGTTTATTTGTTTGCTTTTAAGGCAGCCAAGCAAAACAACTGCTGGCAAGAACTTTAGTACTTGATTCATCCCTATAAAATTCTCTGCAAAGTGAGAAGGCATTTGCTTTTAAAACTGAATTTTCTCTGCTACTCCAAGCAAGAGTTAATAAAGGACTTAGAGGTGTTTGTTTCATTTTGGGTGCCTAATCGGTTCTCAATTTGTTTCAGATGAGCCATGTTAAATTTATCACATGACCCTATAATTACAACCTGTCTTTCCATCCCTTAAATAGCCACTCTGTCTTTTCAAGCATCATTTTGGTTCACCTTCCTGGCATCCAGTTTTAAGTAAATATTTTAAGCTCTGAGGAGTGTGGCTCTCTGTTTCCTGGTCTCCTGGCTTCCTTGAGAACAGCAAGGGCTCTACCAATTTCCACTGATGGGCTTCAGATCAGCTCCAGATTTCTTTTCTGGTGGAGAACAATTTTTGGGCTGTTTAAAGAGTGGAAAGCAGCCTCGGGGCACCTCTTTTTTCTCTTTGACAGTCGAAAATGGGCACTTTCTTTATCTTTTGTGCCTTGGTGCAGCTGAAAGGCGCTGGAGCAAGCCCTGGAAAGGGAGGGTCCTGCAGAAAGAGGAGAGGATGGGCCCATCCTTCCTGGAAAGGGTGGAGCAGGGTGGCCTCTGGCTCTTCAGGACGTCATGGAAACACCCATCAGATCCTGGGGATGACTTCAGACTGGCTTGAGGATGGAACACCACCAAGGAATGACATTTCACTTGGACTTTTAAAGTTCTGGGCACAGTTTCTGCTCCAGGTCTCATTGGTAACTGAGTTCATAATTTTGGCTTCCACTCCTTGGCCACAAGCAGTGTGCTTTGAAATGGGACTATCCATGAGGCAGAACTGGAGTTTTTCCCACCTCCTCCTCCTCCTTAGTGCCTTCCCTTTCCTGCATTTCTTGTGCTCCTTCAGCCTTTATTGCACTGCTCAGGAAAGATGGAGTTGAAATAGCCACAGCTTTGCTTTGAAGACTGCTGCATTAAAAAGAGCTGCTTAACTCCCTCTATGTCAAGCTTGTGATATTAAAATCAATAATTTTCCCTCTTTTCCAGCTGGTTTTAGTGGTGTGAGCTGTGCAGAAAGGACTCACGTGCTGTGGCTGCAATGCACTTGGCACCTGAGCAGAGAAGGGGCAGGTCATGGATAAAGACTGGGCAGGTCTTCTCCATGCTGGGCCTTCTCCTGGTGGCTGGAATATCTCCAGGTTGGTCTTGCTCATGTTTTTGCTGTTCTGAGTGGAACTGACTTATAGAGTGTTAAGATGGTCCTGCAAACACAGAGGGGTTGAGAAGTTCAGCTACTGTGGTGATGGGTATTTTTTGGGAAGGGAAGATGTGTCCATTGAAAAATACTCGAGTTTCTACATGCATAATGCCTAGACCTGCCTCAGCAGAGCAAATTCTTGTCAGGTGAGAAGTGATTTTACAAGGATATTTAGGACAGGACAAGGAGGAATGGCTTCCCACTGCCACAGGGCAGGTTTGGATGAGATATTGGGAAGGAATTCTGCCCTGTGAGGGTGGGCAGGCCCTGGCACAGGGCCCAGAGCAGCTGTGGCTGCCCCTGGATCCCTGACAGTGCCCAGGGCCAGGTTGGACAGGGCTTGGAGCAGCCTGGGACAGTGGAAGGTGTCCCTGACATGGCAGGGGTGGAAGGGGATGGGCTTTGAGGTCCGTCCCAACCATTCCATGATTGTCCCAGAGCTCTCCAAGATGAGCAGTGGCAACAACCTGCAGAACCCCCATGAAAAGACTGATGTGTGCCTTTCCTCTGTCTGAAGGAGAGACAGGTAAAGCCCTCCCCAGCACCGGTTTCTTCGGATGGCATTGCCTGCCTGTGAATATTCATGTGCAGCTTGTTTCTGCAGCAAAAGTGTGAGCAGGGCTGTGATGCTGCTAATTGCAAGTGAAAGTGTTAATTTTCACACAGTTGTAAAAGAAATCCCAATTTGTGAAGATTTTGCTTGAGTCAGGGGTGAAGCTGCTGTCACTTTTAGAAGGCGCAGATGGGAAATGTTGAGTTGGAATATTCAGCCCCTCTTAAAATACTTTATTCCATCAGAAAGATTCCCAGGCTCTCTCAGCATGTTACTTTGTCAAACTCACCTTTTTTTTTCCCTGAGAGAGGTTGGAGTCTCGACTTATTATTCAACTTTCTATTGCAGCTTTGTTTAGCGGAGTTTATACATTCCTAGATCAAACATTATACAATCTGACCAGGAATCGTGCAATCACAGTGGGAGATGCGAGGAAACAGCATAATTTATTTTATAAACAAAGGCATCATCCACATTAAAGTACCAGTTGGTTAATAAAATGGGTTTTAATGCAATAAAAAAAATAAATATGCAGCTTTCCCTGAGCTGTGTTTAGAAATAGTTGCACTCAAATGAGGAATGTGGCACTCATGTCTTCCCACAGAGGCTGCCTTCATCTCCTGAAAGCACCTCCTGAAACCCTGGCTGGTTTTGTCTGGGAAAGCTGCAGGGATTTGACCAGCTCCTTATTGTAAAATGGAGTGGATAATGAATGTCAGCAGAAGGACTAAACTCCTTTTAATATTTATCCAGAGATGAACCAGCTGCTCTAGGTTGGAGATGTGCTAGGAGAGCTCTGAGGAGGCTTAGCAGGGACAGAAAAAGGTGATGTCCAAGCATCACTAGATGTTGTCATCACCCACAGCTTGTTCTGGAGCATGCATTCATTGGATCCTGTGGGACAGCTTTGCTGGTAAAGTTGGGACTTGGGGAAAATGGCCAAATTACTGTGCTTGGGCTGCTGGCTGGGCAGAGGATCCTCCTGAGGGGTTGCTGGACAACCAGCCTCGTTGAGGAGCTGGAAAATGTGCTGAGGGGGATTTGTGTTGTAGGCAAAGAGCTGGTGGATCAAGCTGCTGCTTGTGGAGCTGAGCCCTGGGAAGGAGGAGAGCTGGGGGGATGCCCACTCTTTCTGAGGATGTGGGAAGGGATCTGGGAATTATCAGCTGGATCAAAACTTGCTTTATCCAACAAACATTTTGACAGCTCCTGGAAGAGGAGAAAGGCCAACTTCAATGAAGGTAGTGTTACAGTGAGCCAGCAGAAGGTTTCATCCTGGAGCTGCAGTGACTACAACCTGGACTGCAAACCAAAAGCTGCAGAGAGTTATTACACACACGTGCACACAATAGAGCTCAGAGCCCAGCCACTGAGACCCTTCCTTGGGGATCCATATAAAATACCTCTCACAAAAGCTGCCCTGTGTGCAAGCAGAGGAACTCCTGCTAGTGACGTTAAAAATGGTGAAGAAAAAAAAACAAAAAATCCCACATCCTCTTTTTCACACACATCCAAGTGGTGTAACTCTTATCTGGCTGCCAGGCTGTTGGAGATACCAGCACAGCTAAGCAGCACACAGCATATGGGACACTAAAATGCTGCCTGGGAGGCGCTTTTCAGTCACTGCTCTGAGCTGTGCCAATGTAAAAAATGTCCCCTTTGTCGTGGTTGTGAATGCATCTTCTTGTTCCCCCTTTTGCCTGGATTTATGTTAAGCCTGGCTGTCAGCCCAGTTTGATCTGCTCACTTTATTGTATTGCAAACAGTAGTCAATGGCTCTTCAGCTCGAGATCGCCTGGATTTATTTTCAGGTCAAGTCAACTCTCCTTGACCCAAGCCTGAACCAAAATACATTCCCAGAAGATTCCCCCACAGGATATGGGATCCAGAGACAGAGTGACATTGTAATGAGTTCAAGGTTTCAGCTCAGCACAACAGAGCCCCTGTTGGTGCAGGGAGGGCACTGAGCAATCCTTATTTCAGCAGATTTTGTCACCCATCAGTACTGCCCTCCACTGAGCAGTGTCACACCACGGAACCCCAGGATGGTTTGGATTGGAAGGGACCTTAAAGCTCATCTTGTTCCACCCCCTGCAATAAGCAGGGACATCTTTCACTAGTCCAGGTCACTCCAGGCCCCAAAACACTGCTGGTGTTTGTGGTCTGCAGGGAAGCCAGTCCTTATGGATGTGTTTGCATGGCTCTGACATGCCTGCGTGGAATTTGCTGTGCAGGCTTTAAACAACTGATGAGATGGTCTGCATTCTTTTATGATTTTTTATAAAGAAAAGTGGGATGTCTTGGGGACTGCCTGGCACAGGGGCAGAACCAGTTGATACTGTGTCATGAAGTGTAAAACACTGCTTTGAAGATTTGGGACAAAACCAGAATGAACTCATGGATTTAGCCTGGGTGATAAATCTTCCTTCAAAATAAGGCAGCCTTATGTTTGGTACAAAAGACTGTTTATTTCTTCTATGGAAAAAAAAAAAAAAAAAAAAGAAAAGAAATGGTGTAATCAGCTAGGATTAAGTTTCCAGGGGCCCTGGACAGAAGCTAAAGCCCACATTGCCTCCTTCTCCTGCTCACACTGGATAATTGGAGTAGTTTAAAATCTCTCTGGCTTCCTATGGTTTTGGGCTACGAGCTGCTGCCAGTGTGCCTTGAACCTAAAGCCATTGCTGAGGACCTCAGCAACAGAAATTAAATGTCCAAGTGTTTAGCTGGTATGGACTGCCTGTTTCAACTAGGAGCCTGGCCCAGGTGTGGAAAAAAAAATAGGGCTTTATTCCTGTTTTCCATCTCAAGGAGGTATTGAATCCACATGGCAAATACACAGCTAAGGTCCAGCTGACTTAATGCTGCATTTAGGGTCTTTGTGGTTCGGGTGCACTGCCTTTGTTGTTCTGCCTGCTCGTGGTTAATGTTTCACCAGCCCTTTTTTACTTTATCTGCTCATGTAATTACCCAGGAACAGCCCCGTGTGCACTTTGGTGATGCTTCAAATTTCACACCTCGTTGGGATGGATGCTGGGGAAGCTGTCAGTGTGAGAGCCGGGCAAAGAGCTGGAAGTCCTGCAGGAGCTTGGATGTGTGAGCTCTGCTGGGCAGAGTGGCCTGTGCAGTCTGAGTGATAAGCAAATCCCATCTTTTCTGGTGGCTCAGGCTGGGTTATCTGTGCCTGAGCTGGCTGAGAGTGTGACAGGGTCAAACAGGCATCGATTGTTTCATGGCGCAAGAGCTGCTCTGCGGTCCCTGCTATCTTGTGTGGGGAGCTTAAGCTGTGCTCTCCCCTTGTTCCCATGGTATAAACTCCATGGGATGGTGAGGGGATGGCCATGGGCAGGAGCAGTTACTGTGCACTGAGTTGTGTGTCTGCTGAAAACCCTCCTGTAGCTATTCCCTCTAGAGGTGCTCTTCTAAAATCCACAGGTTTCCCCTGAGGAAAGATATGCTCCAGGGAGCAAAAAAGGGAACAGGGATGCTCCTCTTCCAAAGGAACACAACATTTCTGTGGTCAGGAGACAGGTGGGAAGCCAAGGGTGGAGTATGACCATACCTGTGGAAGGGGGCCTGTGGCCAGTCCCACTTGCTGTGTGCAAGGTGTCTGCCAGGAAAGGTCTCTCCAGGGAGGCAGGGCTCTATCTGCCTCCATGTGATGGAATTTGGGCAGGAGATGGGGCTGGATCTGCAGCAGGAGCATCTGGCATGTGCCACTGGAGCCTCCTGGAGAATGGAGACCAGGCATGTAGGGAGCCTAGGCTGGGAAGCAGCTGGAGCAGGGAGCAGGGCTTTGGAGAGCCCATGTCCTGCAGGTGGCTGCTGAGGTCTCCTCAAGTCCTGAGTGTCTGGCTGGACTGAGAGCCAGGAGAGCTTGGCAATTTCCACTTCTGCTGAGCCAGAATTTATCCAGAAGGAGATGACCAGACAGTTCCCAACCACCAAACATCAAATGAAAGCAGCTGCAATGTCTTTGTCTTCTCACCTGTTTGCTGGTGGGCAGTGACTGTTCACGGTAAAAAATTACCCTTTGTGTTCACTTACTTAACATTTTCAAGGAGTTGTGGCTAAATGGAGGTGACCTTCAGTCTCAGCTCCCATGCACGGGCTCAGCTCCAAGAACTGCAGTCAAATCACGCTGACTTTCAGCAGCTGGGACTTGGGCCCTGCGTTTAATGTCCCTTCCTCGGTGCTCGTGCACTCGCTTTTCCTTGCCAAGATTATATTTGCTTTCCTTCCTCAAGGACTGCTCGAAAAATCAGACTTTAAAACAATATGTCTTTTTTCCCCTGCAGAGAACAATATGATATGCCACTGTTGAATTAATATGTCCATGAGAAGTGAATATAATCTCCCCAGTAGATCCCCTTTCCAAAAGATTTACGATTTAATGAATTTTTTACTTCTTACCGGCCTGTAACATTTAGTTGTTTTACACCTACAGGGCTCTTTCCCATGGAAGCAAGTGAAGGTGGGGGGGATCCCATCATCCTAATTCCAGCTCCTTTCTTTCTTCTCTCTGTCCCCAGCCTGCCACTTGCTGCTGATGCAGCTTTCCATGGCATGGCTCCTGTCAAAACCTACCCCTGCCACGTTCACGTCTCACTGCTAATCTGAGAGTGCGCTGTGAGGACAGGAGAAGTTTTTGAATAATGTTTATGTAAAAATCAGTGTCTCTGAAAAAATCTTCTCTGCTGCCTGCTTAGCTGCTCCAGGCAGGATTTCTGGCTCAGGGTTTGATGTTATCCTCCTCACGGTCACATTCTGGCACGCTCTCAAATAAATGGCAGTAATGCCTCTGACAGCAGATTAAGAAGCAGCAAATAACATCCATTGGTAACACCTTTATTTAGTGGAAAGGGTAAGATGGAAATGAACTGTGAAGGGGAGACCCATCTTCTATAATTACTGGCTACACAGGTCATATTCCTAATTCCACCACCAATTGATTTCTCCTGAAAGCTTTCATTACATTGAAAATAGCAAATTGATTGCTCTGCCAGCCCTTTCCTCAGCGGATCCTGCTGGAACTGTTGCCGTATCATTGCTTGGCTTGGGGAAAGCTTGCTGAGATTGACAGAAAATGCCCTGCCATGCAGGTGGACAAGACCTTAAACCTTTCTCCTGCTGTGTCTCTCTCCTTCATCCCTGGGGCTGTCCAAGGAATGCCTGGATGTGGCAGTGGGTGACAAGGTGGGGATCAGTCACAGGTTTGACTCGATGATCTCGGAAGCATTTTCCAACCTAAGCCACTCTATGATTCTGTCTCTGGGTGGACAAAGGCAGAGAATGGTTAAAAGCCTGGGTGGCCCAGCTGAAGAGGGCCACGTGAAGCACTGTGTGCTTTGAGTTGTCTCTCTGAATCAGAGCTGCTCACCATCACTTGTCAGGAGGCGAGAGCTGACGGCAGCGTCCCCGCGCCGGACAGGGCCCGGAGAACACAGATCCCTCCCGGCAGCTTTTCACAAAGCTTTCAGCATGTGCTGCCTCAAACCATGGATGCTGCAGGCCTGTGACAGCCCAAGAACTCAGCTTTATGCTGGAAAACCTTCCTCTTCAATGTGGTCGTTACTGTTGTGGTGCTGAAGCTGAAAATGCAGCCTTGGAGCTGCAGCAGAGATGGAAACCAGCCCCCGAGCGGCTTTTTGCAATAAAAATAAAATATCTCATGAACCTTTGAACTAACAGGTGGGTGCTGTGGAGGAGGAAGGGAAGTTCCTGAGCTGTGATTTCTCTTTTATTGCTTGGCTTAGTGGTTTAGGGGAAGCAGGAGCCTTGCCCTGGGATGGGCTGTGGTTGCCCTGGCAGCCTCTCCATGCACTTCTCTTCCTTCTTTCTCCACTTTTAAGAGGTCAGCTTGTTTCTAACACAGCTTCTCTAGCACTGCCTTTCCCACCCCCGATCAGCTTCCTCAGCTTCGGCACCTCTGGCTCGCTCCATCCTTGTGCAGAGGAGGACTCTGGTTTCCTGGAGCTGCCTGTGAGCACGTTCCTGCCTGGCAGAGGGAGGCTGCTTCTCCCCGCTCTCTTCCCCCTGCCTTCCTCATTGTGCGTCTGTTCCAGACTGGACAGGATGGAGCTGGACAGGAGAGCAGCCCTGGGGCTTCCCTGAGGCTGCTGACACTGCTGGGGGCAGGGTTTGGCACTAAATGCCCTGATTGTTCCCTGCTGCTGCTGCTGGGGGAAGTGAAGCCGGGCATCATTGCTGGAAACGCGTTGCTCATTTCCTTTCTGCTGCTGTTGCAGAGGTGACTCCTGACGCAGTCAGCTATTCATTCCTTTTGTTAGCACAGGGCCTTGTTCCTCCATCCATCCATCCATCCATCCATCCATCCATCCATCCATCCATCCATCCATCCATCCATCCATCATCCATCCATCCATCCATCCATCCATCCATCCATCCATCCATCCATCCATCCATCATCCCCGTGATGCAGCGAGGAACACAACCAGGAGAGGACACAGGGCTGGCTGTCTTGGCGGACGGAGGAAGCACAGGATGCTGGGTTTCCCCTCTGGACACTTCATGGATCACAGCCTGCCTTCCTCCAGGGCTGTGCTGGGTTTTGGTGTGGCTGGGTGGGTGTTTGAGCTCCTGGCACTGTTCTGTGTGTGTGTGTGTGTGTGGGAGGCTGCTCCCACCTCGCTCCTGCTGCACGCAAACCCTCTCTTGTGCAACTGGAGAAATGTTTCCCCTTTGTCCCATTCCCATACTTGCTGTGCAGTCAGAATGCTCCCCCACCCAATAGAATCCGCACTTTGCCTTCTTGACCTTCCCTCTCATTCCCAAACCTGTGTCTTCCCAGCACTCGAAGCTGCCAACTGGAGTTTTTTACTTTTTATTTTTAATTTCTCTGTTGATTTGAGTAGGCAGGGCTGAGTGTCAGCTTCCATCTGCCTCCCAGCTGGAAAGGGAAGCCTGAAGAGAAAGGGAGGGTGCTTTCAGCCTGTGTTCCCAAAGTCAATAGGGAAAAGCTGTGAGGACTGGGAGAAATTCAGGATTTTTTCTCTCCCCTACCCCCATTAGTAAAAACTTGTGCTTTTGGAGAAAAAAAAAAAAAAGAACATATTGCTGTAGTTCAGACAGTTAAACAAAACATAAATGCAAACCAAAGCAGTTAAATAATGATCTGGCTTTCAGTGCTGCATTTTGCCCAATGCTGACGTGTTGCCACAGACTCCTCCATGACAGGGTGAAAACTGCAGAGCTTTGCTTTCCTAAATCATAAAATGGTTTGGGTTGGAAGGGACCTTAAAGTTCACCCCATTCCACCCTCTGCCATGGGCAGGGAAACCTTCCACTATCCCAGGTTGCTCCAGGCAAATGGCCTGGAACATTTCTAGGGATCCAGGGGCAGCCACCCTGTGCCAGGGCCTTCCCACCCTCACAGGGAAGGATTTCTTCCACCTAACCCCACCCTCTGGCAGTGGGAAGCTATTTCCCCTTATCCAAAATCCTTCTTCAGCTCTCTTGGAACCCCTTCAGACACTGGAAGGTGCTTTAAGGTCTCCCCCGAATATTCTGAACAATCCCAGTTCTCCCAGCCTGTCTCATTTCAGTAAGTGATGGATCACCTGGACAGCTGCATCTCCAAGGAGCTGCTGGCCACAGCAGCTGCAGTCTGCCATCACATCTCTTGGGTCACCTGCTTGGATTGGTGGCAGACACCAATTAATCATGGCAAGCAGGCAGCAGGCAGCAGCTCGACCTTCTGCTGATTTGATCCGAGGTTCCCAGCTCTGCTTGCTCTGTTCTAGGCAGGTGGGTTTGCATCGTGCACATTTTTAATGCCTCAGCACCAAACAAAATCCAGTTTTTGTAGCTAAAAGGGAATTGGCCCTGGCTCTCCTGTGAGGAATGTGCTCCTATAAAATGACATCTGAAAGGAGAAACCCAGAGAGGGCAGTGAGGGCTCTGCCCTGGGCAAGTGCAGGACAGGGGAGGCTGCCTGTGACTCCTGGACTTGCAGCTGCTTTGTGGTTCCAGGTGCTGGCTGGTATTTTTGGAGAGCTCTGGAAGACTTTGCGCTTTTTGATGTTATTTTCTGGCACACCAAGTAAGGCAAAACCACTCCACTTGCTTTTTTGGCCAAGTGGTCAGAGTGCTGCTAGAGTGCCTTTAGTTTTGTTTTTGGGTTTTTTTTTCCTCCCTAGGATTTACAGAGCCCGATTTAGCCAAGTTCTTCAGTCCCTGCTTATTTTTAAACCTAATCCTGTCACTCTCTGACATCACTGTGCTTCAATCCCACCAACATCCATGGACTTGGGCAAGCACTCAGAATTCAAGCAGATGCTGAAACACTTTGCTCACCAACAGCTGTGAAGCTGGGAGGACCTCACCCAGGGAGAGCAGGGGTCAGGAAGGGAGATGAGACACTTTACATCCCACCCTTTCCATCCATGGGTGTTACATTCATATTTTCTGAAAAGTCCCTTTGCTTAGGATTTTCCTCCTGGGAAGCTGAGAAGATTCAGAGAAAAAGGAAAACAATAATAATCTCATTTTTTTTCCCATGTTTTAATTTTTTAGAATGTGTTTAAAAATTGTTTACTAACAGGGGATTGTTTTATTGGTTTCTGCTGTGAGTTGCTTTTACTCATTGGCCAATCAGTGCCAAGCTGTGTCAGAGCTCTAAAAAGAGTAATGAATTTTCATTATTATCTTGTTAGCCTCCTGTAAGTATCCTTTCTGTATAGTTTAGGATTCTTTAATATAATGTAGTATCATAGAATAATAAATTAGCCTTCTGAGAATGGAGTCAAATTCATCATTCCTTCCTGCCATGAGGGACCCCACAAATACAATACATGGGATGGTGGGAGACTCATCCCTGTGTTCTTGTTCCCTTTCCCAAACCAGAAAGGACCCCAAAGCCCATCCAGTGCCACCCCCTGCCATGGGCAAGGACACCTTCCAATATCCCAGGCTGCTCCAAGCCCCATCCAGCCCGGTCTGGAACACTTCCAGGGATGGGGCAGCCACAGCTTTTCTGTGCCAGGGCTTCATCACCCTCCCAGGGAAGACTTTTCCCCCAATATCCCATCTAAACCTACTCTCAGTTTGAAGCCATTTCTCCTTGCCCTGTTAATTGCCTGTGGATATAGGATTATGTGTTTTTGGGACAGGTTCAAGGGCTGAACTTGAGCCCTGTATCATCCAGAAAAGCCATGGTTCAGAGGTGTCAGCTCAGCTGCATGTGCTGGCTGGGCAGTGCTCAGCCCTGCTGAGGTGATTTAGGAGCTGTAGAGGTTGGTGTGGATTCAGGGGGAGGGTTTGGGGGCTGAGCTCACCTGGAATTTTGGGAGCTGTCAGTGCTGCTGGCAGGGCTGGGCAGGTGGATGGACATCAATCCCAGCATTTCCCTGGGACACACAGCCTGACTGACCCCCCTTTCCCTCAGAATTATTGTTTCTGCTTCTGATAAAGGCATGGGGCTATTTTTGGGCTGGGAACAATTTATTGCCCAGATAAACATCAGTCTCAGAGGCTGGGAGATTGCAAAGGAGCAGCAGTCATAAGTTTCTTCATTACAAGGTAATGTATAACTTTCTAAACTAATAGACAGTTGTCACAGGGTTTAATTTGGGTTTCTGAGCTATCACTTTTACTTGTTCCTACTGCACTGTGGATACTTTTATCTAATGGGATATTATCACATGACATGCTTCGATTAAAACTTGTAAACTCTTAGTTACTCTATAAAATGACAGCCTTACATTATAACCCTTCACCATCTTATCAATATTTTCCTACATTATAAACCCTTCACCATCTTATCAATGCGGTTTCCTACATTATAAATCCTTCACCATCTTATCAATATTTTCCTACATTATAGCCCTTTACCATCTTATCAATATAGTTTGTCACTTAAGGCATTTTCTTCCTTACAACTATAGAAACATAAGTTTATTATTTTTCTGCTTAATGTCTGTGTATTGTATTTTTACACTAATCTAAGCTTCTTCTAAGGTTGCAGATCAAACCCTTCAGTGTCTGTGGAAGTTTCTATTTTTCTGATTCCCACACCTTGCAGGAGCCATGCAAGGAAGGGGATTTTCACCTGGAGTCAGTGACTCCCTGGCTTCTTGCTGCTTTTCCTTGGTGTTAGTTTTTCTTGCCCTTGGGGAGGGAGCAGAGGTGAGATCTGCTGCGTCCCCTTGCCTTGTCTATTTCAATATTTTATTGTGGTGAGGAAAAAAAAAAGAAAATAGAAAACAACTACACACATGCTGTTTAATTTTTTTTTCCCTCTTACATAAATTTTTATGCTTCTTCACATTTTAAAATATTTTTTCTTTCCCTCCCCTTTTTTATCCCCTTCTTTCATCATCTTTTCCCATCCTCTCTCTTCTTCTGTATTTTTCTCTTTTTATCTTCTTTTTTCTTTTCTCTCATTTTTTCTCTTTTCCCTTTTTCTCCCACTTTCTCTTTTTCACCTTTTTTCACTTTTTCTCTCTGTCTTTTCTGCTTTCTCTTTTATCTCCTTTTCTCTTTTTCCTTCTCTTTTTTCCATTTTCTTTTTTTCTTTCTGTTTCTCATTTTCCCCTTTTCCCTTTTTTCTCCTTTTTTCTTTTTCTCTTGTTTTCTCTCTCCTTTTCCCTATTTTTTATCTCCTTTTCCCTCTTTTTCTCTCCTTTTTTTCCTCCTTCTAATTCTCTTTTTCTCTTTTTTCTTTTTCCTCTTTTCTTCTGCTTTTTCTCTCACTTTCCCTCTTCTCTCCTTTTCCCTCTCCTTATTTTCCTCCCTCTGATTCACTTTTTCTCCTTTTTCTTTTTTCTCTTTTCTCCTGCTTTTGCTCTCCTTTTCCCCCCCTCCTTTTTTCCTCATTTCTCTTTTTCTCTCCTCTCCTTTCTGTGTCTCTTTTCCCCTCTCTCTTTTTCTCTTCTTTTTCTGTCCCTTTTTCTTCTCTATTGCTCTTTTTCTCTCCTTTTCATTTTCTCTTCCTCCCCTTTTCCCCTTTTTCTCTCCTTTTTTCATCCCTCTGATTATCTTTTTCTTTCCTATTTTCTCCTGCTTTTATTATCCTTTGCCCTTTTTTCTCTCATTTCCCCTCTTTTTTCTCCTTCTCCCTCCATCTCTCACCTTTTCTCTCTCCTTCTCTCATTATCTCCCTTTCCCCTCTCTGTTACACTTCTTTTTCTCTCCCTTTGCCCTATTTCTCTCCTTTTTCTCTCTCTTTTCCCTCTCTCTCTCTTTTTCTTTCCCGTTTCCCTCTCCATTTGTCACTTTTTCTCTCCTTTTTCCCTCTTTTTCTCTCCTTCTCTCTTTTCCCTCTCTCCTTCTCTCTTTTTCTCTCCCTTTTCCCTCTCGCCTTCTCTTTTTCTCTCCCTTTTCCCTCTCTCCTTCTCTCTTTTTCTCTCCCTTTTCCCTCTCTCCTTCTCTCATTCTTATCTTCCTTTTCCCTCTCTTTTCTCTTTTTCCCTCCCCATTTCCTCTCTTTTTCTCTCCCTTCCCCCCTCTCTTTCTCTCTCCCTTACCCCCTTCTCTTTCTCTCTCCCTTTACGCTCTCTCTTTTCTCTCCCTTTCCCCCCTCTCTCTCATTTTCTATCCCTTTTCCCTCTCTCTTTCTATCTCTCTCCCTTTCCCTTTTCCCTCTCTCTTTCTCTCTCTGTTTTCCCTCTCCCTTTCCCCCCTGTTTTTCCCTCCGTGCCGGTATCACCCCTCCCTACCCCGGCTGCCCGCACCCCTCGCTCCCGTTCCCGGAGACCCGGCCGGGGCCGGGCCGGGGCCGCTCCGAGCCGGGGCTGGGCTGGGCTGATCTGGGGCCGCTCCGAGCCGGGGCTGGGCTGGGCTGGGCTGATCTGGGGCCGGGCCGGGCCGAGCCGAGCCGGGGCTGGGCTGAGCTGATCTCTGGCCGTGTTGAACGCCTTTGGGGCCGTGCCGGGGCCGGCCGATCGCCTTTGGGGCCGTGCCGATGGGAGCCTGGCGGCCGGAGCCGCCCCCGGGAGGCGGGCTCCCCTCACGGCCGCCGATATAAGGCGGCGTTGGCGCCGCGGCCGCGCTCACTAGCTCCGGCAGCGCTGCCGCTAGGCCCCGAGGTAAGGGCGGCCCCGGGGGAGCCCCGCGGGGCTGCGGGACCCGGGCTCGCTCCCGCTGAGCGCTCGCAGCCTCCCCCGCGTCCCTCCGGGCTCGTACGGGGTGGGGGGAGCCTCTCCTGCGTGTCCCCACCCGGGTTTCCCGTGGCGGGAGGGTCTGCGGGAGCTCGGAGCGGCCGCCGCTCCCCTGTGGGTGCCCCTGCGCGCCCAGGTGCGCTCCTCGGCTCCGCTCCTTGCCCCGCGGTTGTTGTTTGTTTCCTCAGCTCGGAACTGCCGGGGAGTTTGAATGTGCCGGGCTCGGGCTCGCAAAGCCCCTTGCGGGCATGGGTGTCCTCTTGTGGTGGCCGCCTTCCCGTGCTGGGGAGCCGGGACACGGGCAGGGTGAAGGCGTGCGGGTGACAGCCCGCCCGGCCATCCTGACTTTTCCTTCTCCCTTTGGGAAGGGCAGAGCGCAGCTTGCCCACAGTCCCGAGCAGTCGGGAGGCAGGTCTGAGTGCGGGCAGGAGCGGGCTGTGGGATTCTCCCCACATTGCTGTGGGCTCGGACGCTGCCCTGCCGTGCTGGGCTGCCCTCCTAGGCAGGGGTGCTGGTGCTTGTTTGCTTTATCACAGCCCGCAGGAGTGGGATGGGGAGGATTCAATCCTGCAGGCTGCATCTGTTCCACGGACAGCTCTGGGGCTCCGGAGCAGGGTTTTGGGTGCGTCTCCTTTCCTTCTTGTCCTGTAAACCAGCAGCGACTGGACTCAGCACATGTGCTTGCCAGGTGAAGGGGTGATGGCCTGCAGGAGTTTAGCAGTGTCGTGGACACAAATTACAGTCCCAGCTTCCTTCAGGAGTTTTTCACATGCTGTGCTGTCTGCAGAGAGCGCTGAAGGTGTTTTCTTAGGAGCACGGAGTGGCTTTATTGAGTTTGTCTGGTGGCTTTATTGAGTTTGTCTGGTGGGTTGCCCCCGTGCCTCCCAGCTAATCTGGGTGGGAGTGGGAGCTCGGGTTAGTGGGAGCTCGGGTTACAGCAGCTAATCCCAGACTAGAGCCCGGTTTGCGGGGCTGTAATCCGTGAGCACAGCCCTCCTCCCCGGCGGGGCTGGAGCCTGGGAGGCCGGCTCGGTGTCGGGTTTTTATGGCCGCGCTGGGGATGCGGAAGGCGCAGGCAGATGGATGGATGCACGTGTGTGCAGCAGCCGGGCTGCGATCGGCCCGAGCATCCTCCCTGCTCCCGAACATCCCCAGGGTGGCTCTGAGCCACCAGCTGCGGCTGTGGTGGCCGTGGTGTCCTCAGCATTGATGTAAGCCCCAGCCTCGGGGGCTCTCTGCTGCCCTGGTGCTGCCTCTGTCGGAATCTGACACCCTCAGCCAGGTTTGAGTTTCTTCTCCATGAAGTATGTGCCGGAGCTGCGTGGTCGCAGTCCTGTCGTGAACTGGCGTCTTGGGATGTGGAGCGAGCCTGTTCCTCTTGTTTTAGACCATGTGCCTTTCCAGAGAAGCCCAGGCCCGCCCATGCCACTTGTGTGGGGTGTTCCTCCTGCTGTGCTCTCCTTGCTGCCCCCAAATACCAGCAGGAGCAGCCTTTGCCATGGGGCTGGAAGTTTTGTGGCTTTGAGGGAGTTTGCTTTAATCGCTGCAGAGTTTTGAGGTGCAGGAACTTGGGGATGCTGCTGCTTCTCCTGTGTGTGAGAGGAGTGGGAAGTGTTTGTGCTGGGCATGCAGTGGGACCCTGGGTGAGGTCTGGCAGGAGCCCCATCCCTGTGTCCCACTTGAAGCCTTGAACATCCAGGGGAAGCATCCAGCCCTGCAGGCAGCAGCTCTGGGGGGTGGATCAGCCCTTCTGCCCTGCATAGCGTGGGTTAAATCACTCTCTGCTTTCCCGAGATGAGCACGGGATCGGCTATCCCAGGATGGAGAGCTGCCCCTGGCTCAGCTCCCTCTTTAGCCAGTGTTTGAGCAAAAGCCGTGCTTAATTTGGTTTGAGTCTCGGCTCCGTCTTTCATCAGGCCAGCAGGATGAAAGGCATGGGCCAGATCTCCTCACGGGCCAATTTGGGCCTGTTTGTGGAGAGATTTGATCTCCCCTGAATGTGTGCAGGGCCCCCCTAATTGTTAGTGCCACCAGCTTCCCCTCTGCTGGGACAATAGTGCCTTGAGTCCTCTCGGGTAATCTCCCCCCTTATCTCCCTTCTCTTCCTGAGCCTCTGTCCCTGACAGGCAGGAGGGTGGGAGCTTTGGGAAGAGCTCATTATGCAGATGGAGAGGTGCTGTGTCTCCCTTTTTGGAGAGAGGGGGTGAGGAGAGGGTGTTCAACACATCCGAGCTCTTCCCTGCTTACCCCTCACTCTGTGCTCCTGGAAAGCCTCCCAAGAGATCCTGTGGTGGGGTCAGGGATATTTGGAGATCCCTGTTGCTCTCTGGTCACTTGGCCAAGCTAGCTTTGCCCCAGGCTGGTCCCTCTCTTTGTGGGGTCGTGGGGAAGAGCGAGGTGACCATTGCTGGGGATGCTGGATGTGTCCATGGGTGGCCTGATGGGCCAGCTCAGGTGGAGCCATGAGGGAACAAGGATCCATCCCTTGGGAACAGCTTTATTTTGGCATGTCCCAGGCTGGATCCTGCACTCCAAAACTGGCCTGGCCATCCTGGGCACAGGCCTGTGCGTGGTATACTGAGGGTCCTGTGAGGTCCCAGGGAGGGGGACAGCATTTTTATACCTCCCCAAAAAACACAAGGGCAGTTACCAGCCCGCTTGGGGTTTTGTGTGAGCCATTAAGAGCCTTTTCTTTCTGCTGGTGACAAGTTAACAAGTTGTTTGTCCACTGCCTGCAGGTAGAAGAAAGCACTGAAGAGGTAGCAACAGTAGATATAGAAAAGCAAAAGGGTGAAAAGGAGGCAGTTGTGGAGCCAACTTTTGGGGGAGTGTTTTGAAATCAAAGCACTCTTCTAAAAAGAAAACTTAAGACCAGCAGATCTATTCAGCAGTCAAGCTCTGAGGTTTTTTTTCTTTTCTCGGCGCGGTGTAATGATTGTTAAGTGCAGGGGATACTTTGTAAAGTAGAAAGGAGGGAGGGAGGACAGAGCAGAATTTAAATTTAAGTTTGGATAGCAGTACAAAGCCCTTTAGTTCCCCACTTCTCCTTTATACATCTGTATGACTTGACGAGATGCTGACCAGAGCCTGTGGTAAATGTTTTACGGTACCATGTATCAGCCAGATCAATTCTACTGCGCTTGAGGGAGTGCAGATGAAATGGCTTAAAGGTTCCCCTGCTGAAAGCGATAGGAGCATCGTTTCTGCCAGAGGAGACAGATTTAGTCGCCTGACATTTATTTGGCCACGGTGTACTTTGCAGATTTCACACCCGGGGACGATAGCCAACCTGATGATGTCAGATGTGAGCTGGAAGAGAGGGGAAAATCACACAAAATCTGGTGCTGCTCCTCTTTTGTCAAGCAGATGAGCTTTGCTGAGTGTCTTGGATGTTTTGCTCCACGGAGTGCTCTGGTGGAAGGTGCCTGGCAAGAGCGGGCTGTTACTGAAGCGGCGCGTCCCGGTGTGACACGGCAGCAGAAATACCTCCGTAATTTACGTCATTTCTTTCAATCCTGTTTTGCCTTTAGGTCACTTGCATTCCAACCCGAGCGACCATGAGCGCGCTTGACTTGACTTCCATCCTGGATTTCCTGGAGACGGCCAACCTGACGGAGATCAACTGGACGTGCAGCAGCGGCGAGTGCATCACGGTGGACGCCACGACATGCCCTGGCACGCTCAACAAGAGCGCCCTGCTCTACACCCTGTCCTTCTTCTACATCTTCATCTTCGTCATAGGCCTGGTGGCCAACTCGGTGGTGGTGTGGGTCAACCTGCAGGCCAAAATGACGGGCTATGAGACCCACCTGTACATCTTCAACCTGGCCATCGCCGACCTGTGCGTTGTCATCACCCTGCCCGTGTGGGTCGTCTCGCTGGTCCAGCACAACCAGTGGCATATGGGAGAGATCACGTGCAAGATAACCCACCTGATATTTTCCATCAACTTGTACAGCAGCATCTTCTTCCTGGCGTGCATGAGCGTGGACCGCTACCTCTCGGTCGCCTACTTCACCAACTCCAGCAGCCGCAAGAAGAAGATCATCCGCCGCTGCATCTGCGTCCTGGTCTGGCTCCTGGCCTTCTCCGCCTCCCTCCCGGACACCTATTACCTCAAGACTGTCTCTTCCAACAGCGAGACCTACTGCAGGCCCGTTTACCCCGAGGAGAGCTTCAAGGAGTGGCTGATTGGCATGGAGCTCATCTCCGTGGTGCTGGGCTTCCTCATCCCCTTTCCCGTCATCGCCGTGTTTTATTTCCTCCTGGCCAAGAGCATCTCCGCCTCCAGCGACCAGGAGCGCAAGAGCAACGGGAAGATCATCTTCTCCTACGTGGTGGTGTTCCTGGTGTGCTGGCTGCCCTACCACGTGGCCGTCCTGCTGGACATCTTCTACAGCCTTCACTTCATCCCCATCAGCTGCCAGATGGAGAACTTCCTCTACGCCACCCTGCACATCACTCAGTGCTTCTCGCTGGTGCACTGCTGCGTCAACCCCATCCTGTACAGCTTCATCAACCGCAACTACAGATACGAGCTGATGAAAGCCTTCATCTTCAAGTACTCTGCCAAAACTGGCCTCACCAAGCTCATCGACGCCTCCAGAGTGTCAGAAGCAGAATACTCAGCTCTGGAGCAAAATGCCAAATGACTGCAAGCCCAGAAAGGAACTTCCTTGACTCTCTGACCTGATGTGGGTTTTTTTTTTGGTTTTTTTTTTTTTTTTTTTTTTTTTTTTTTTGTGTGTGTTACAGTTTGTGGATTTTTTTTTTTTTTTTACCTCTTCCTTTCAATGTGCTTGTTATGAACGCGGCGTGAATTCCAGCCTACAAAAGAGAGAGGACAAAGTGTAATTTAACAGTAGGATCAGTTGCAAAGTGGAAGTGGTACCAAAATGAAAACCTTTTCTCCTCCTAGCCTAGTGTGGACTCCTCAACAACGCTATGCAAGTGGAAATTATTTCCTAGCAGACAAAGCCATTGTGTACCATAGATAACACGGATAAGCTTCTCCTTCCACGTCTTGATTCCCTCTTGTCTCCTTGTGTATGTTTATATATATAGTGTGTTGTATTTAAAAGCTCAAGACTTTATTTTCTGCCCCTTGGTGTACCTTATACAAGTATATTTGAAAGTTAAATATATTTTTATCATGTATTTGAAGTATATTGCTGATGAGTGTATCCAGAGTGCTTAGTCTGAGTGTTAGGTGGCCGTTTGGCTCCAAGAGGATGCTCATAAATAGGATGGAAATGATCTCTTGGGAGCATCCTCCCTGGCTGGCACACTTTATGGACCATGGCTTTATGTGGTGTCACACCCACATGCCGGAGCATGAAATATATGTAGTGTAATATAGCTGCCATCATGTTAAAATTAACAGTATTGTCAGAGTCCTTAACTCCTACACCCCTGCTTCACCAGGCTGTATCCTCCTGCACAGAGTGAGTGATCTTACTGCTGAGAGTTGTATCTATTTGTAAGTTATTTTTGTAAAATAAAGATCTGAGAAAAAGAAAACAAAACCTGTGCTTACCAGTGGTTTGACTTGCCAGCCTTCTCCTCAGGGGAAAAAAACTAAAAGCCAAAAAGGAGGGATCTCAAGGCCACTTCAGTCCTTTGGTGCAGGAGCAGATGGGTCAGTCAAGAGTTTTCCTGGTGTTTGGTGGCCAGAAAGAACTGATGGAGGAAGAGGAGATGGCACTGGAGCATGGTGAGCAGGGAAGGGCTGGGAGGAGTGGGTCTGTGCTGGTGGGGAAGGTAAAAATGATGGATTTATGAGGTAAAGGCTGCTAGGACTGATGAAAAGCTGTGTTTGTAGCTTAGAAATAAACACAGGGCAGGGAAATAAAGAAGTGTGCAGATAGAGTGGATATTTGGACTAATCCAGGTTCAGCCCTCTGTGATTTTTGCTGGCTGTGGAATTGGGGGTTAGCAGTCCTGACAGCACTAAATCCCTTTTTATCTCTTCTTCCCTTTGGTGTGGATTTGCAGGGCTGTAGTGTCCGAGTGGGGCAGGATCCAGGCGCTGTGGGGATGCCTCAAGTGGAGCCTTAAGCCAGCAAAGGACTGGAATCGTGGTGTTCACCTCAGGACAAGGTATTTAATGTCAAATCATGATCTCTCCCAGCCGTGTTGGCTGCTCCAGGGCGGTGCTACACTGAAATTCCTGTTCAATCCAAGCATGCCCTCATCCCTCTGCCATCCCAGCAGCCAAACAATCTGGGAATGACTGGTTTTTATTTCTCTCTACACCTTCCATTACTGCCTCCTCAAAGGTCGTCCTGTAAAAACAGATGTTAAGTCTGCCATCCCCTCCTCGTACTGGTGTTGCTAAAAAAGCACCAATCCATTCCCAAATGGGGAGAAATCCCAAAAGAAAAAGGATTTCTGGTTGCAGGGAAGCTGTCAGCATGGAGAACAGGCGTTGCTTTTTGTGCTGATGCTTCTTGTGCACTGTGGGTATTTTGAGTTTCCTGTTAACCTTAAGCTGCTGCCGAGCTGCAAGGGAAATTCTCCCTCGTGCTGACATTGAAATGGGTTAATGCTGAGAAATTGATGCCCTGCTTTAGCTGGGCATTGCTTCCCTTCCCTCAGCATCGCTGTGTGCAGCTGTGTGTGCTGGATACAGCTCTGGCACCCTGCTCCTGTCCCCCTGTGGGGTGTTGCTCGTTTGAGAGCAGCAGAACTGTTTCAGGTCAGGTTCCCTCTCAGGCAGTGGGTTGTTCTCATGTGGTGCTGTAGCTTTACACTGCCAGAAACTCACAGAATTTCTTTTTTTTTTTTTTCCTTTCCCTCTGCAGTTTGGTATTCACAGAGCGGCGTCAGCCCTGCACAGAGCCTGGGTGGTGCTGAGTGTTGGGGAGATCCTGCAGACCTGCTGCTTCAACCACACTGATAAAGTCTCCTCCTCTGGGAGGTGAATTGTGGTGTGATGGTGCCTTTTCCACAAGCAGGGTCAGACGGGAGCAGGGAAAGGTCAGGACCATGACCCTTGCTGTCAGTACTGTGCACACATGGATCCTTTCCAGCTCCTTGATGGGAAAACCTGGAGCTGGGGACTCACCTTGTGCCTTGAAAGGTGAAGTGGGAGGCAGCACCACCCCACACCAGCAGTTTGGGAAGTGGGAACCTTCCAATCCTCTCTCCAAATCCTCTCCAGGGACTGGCACTGCTGAGGGGCCCTGAGGTGGCCACGACTCTGTGGGAAGGGGCAGAGGATGGGATGGCATTTGTAATTGTGTGTTTCTCATTAGGACTTTGGTTTCATGCTCAAAAGTCTCAAAAATCAAACTGCCAAGGGTGTAATAGCTAAAAAGTTGTCTGTGCTCTAGGAAGCTTTTCTCCTGTGTGACACAATAGCCCAGCTGGTGTTTGCACTGAGACCAAAGTGTGGATCTGGATTCTTGGAGACTGAAACGAGGGAATTTATCAGCAGATAGCAGGTGAGTGAAAATAGGTGTCTTCTGTGAGGGGACTGTGACTTAGAGTGACTGATGTGATGGCTGCTGTCACTTTGTTTGGCCAAGCGTCCCGAGCCTGGAACTTGAGGTGTTCAGGAAGAATTTCTTCATGGAAAAGGTTGTTAAGCTTTGGAAGGGGCTGCCCTGGGGAGTGATGGAGTCCCCATCCCTGGAGGTGTTCAAGGAAAGACTGGACGTGGCACTCAGTGCTCTGGGCTGGGTGACAAGTCGGGGTTTATCACAGGTTGGTCCTTGTTTGAAAAGACCTCCCAGACCATCAACATTACTCTGTGATTCTGTTTTATGAAGGGTCCCTGCTCCTCCCTGCTGTGCCTTTGTGGCTTGCTGTGCCTGGGGATCTCCCTGCTCCTCTGACAGCTACAGGTGCCCATGGGGATTCAGGTCCTACCTTTTCCAGGAGGTCAAATTTGCTGTGTTAAGGCTTGGCTGGAAGAATGAGCACAAATCAAACATAATCCATAACCTGGAGCAAGTCCTCCTGCTTAACTCTTGGGCTTTTTGGTAAAGCATATCCACGTGCCTCAGAGGCAGGCACTGAGCAAATAAAAATGCATCTGCTCCGTGAGAAAGGCTTTATTTCTCTTCTTCCACAGAGAGTGCAGTGCTGCTTTATTGTTCCTTAAACACAGCTTTCCTTTTATGAGCCATAAACGACGTTCAGGTGTAGCGCAGTGACTTTAAATCAGCTCCTCTGGCATTATGCAGATAATGTACTGCAAGAAACACCCAACTGGCCCCTTTCTCCTTGCTAATTCATGGTTTCAGCGCTGCTGACTTTAGGTACTCTCCTTTCACGAGTTCACTGAGCATAAAAGCCAGTTAAAATTCCTAAGAAGCAAGAAATAACTCAGCTGTGAGCAATATTGAAGCACGTGGGGGCGGGGGCAGTGGTGCCAAAGCCCAGCTCTTAATTCTCTTTCTGAGAGTTCCTCCATGACAAGAGTGGAGCTGCTACGTCAGAAAGTGAAGGGGTGAGATGGGGATGGGTTTTAGGGGGAATTGGTGTATGCAGAGCCCAGGGTTTGCTTTTAGCCTCTCTGCTCCATGAGGATGTGTGGCTGAAGAGCATCTGAGGCAGAGCCTGCTCCGACTTACACCCCGGATTTACAGTGGGATAATGCTGCTGGTTTTAAAGGAGCTCTCTGGGGTTTATAGGGCTTTTTATAAGCAGGATCAGGAATTTCAGCCATAATCCTGTGCAAATGTATGGGTGTGAGTGGCGATGTGTGCATCTGCATGGCTAATGCAGAGTAATACCCACATCAGCTAGGGCTCAGAGATGAAATCACAGCAGCACAGCAGAGGATAACCATGGCAGTTTGCTCCCACAAGAGCACTTGCATTACAGGGCAATAATGGGATTCAAACCAGGCTCCCAAAGATCCTGGCATGGATAAGCCAGCTGTAAGTCTAAAACATGTGGCTGACTCTCCAACACCCACTGACATGAGAAAAATCAGCCTCCTTCCACTTCGGTAGTTGTTGTTTGAAAACAATTCTTTTTATTTTCATAGAAGTCTTGATCTCTTTGTTTTTATTACGTGAAATACATGCAAGGCCTTAGTTAAAGGAAACGCTCTAATTTAAAAATTTAAAAAATCCTGTAACGTAGTACCAACATCCCAGTGATGTGAATCCAGGGAGACCCCTCAATCCTAAAATACTGAGCAGGATGGCACTGGAATGAGCATCAGAGTAAGGCTTTTTGGGGTGTTTAACTTACTAAAAGGTACAAGAAAGCACTGGGAAACCAACCAGACCCTCTGCAGATGATGCCTCTTGTCATCCTCTGGTTTGAAGCCAACTCTGATGATGGATGGTGCCTCTTGCCTTTAGGTTAAGGGGGGAAAAAACCCCAAGCCCCTCTCGTGTTTGCTGTCTGTACAGTGCTATTTCCAGACTAAAGAAAAAGAGTTAAATTACATTTTAGCAGAACAATACTGACAACAGCAAAGGTCAGGAAACTCTTACGTAAGGTCACCCTATCGATTGCAGCAGTGAAAGGAGAGACATCAAATACTTGGCCATGAAAGGCTGAAAAGCAGTAAATTCAGCATGAGATATTGAAACCCAAGCCTCTTTCATATGTGGCAGAGCCTCTGACATAGCAGGTTTACTGTTCAAGCTGAGATATGTTGCCTTGCCAACATACATTCTGAGTTACCCAAGCAGATTTAATGTTTTTGCAGTGGTGACTTCTCCCTTTTTATTATTTTTTTTTTGTGTGTGGGGGAGGAAGGCTTTTCTTTTTCTTTTCAAAAAAAGCAAAAAATTGTTGCAGAAGATTTCAAACCTACCTAGGAAATGACCTTAATCAATTTAGTTCCACCGATGAGTGTGAAAACTCAGATCTTTCTTTTTGCTTTCTCTGAACATTGTCCTGCCTGCATTGAGCAGGGTGACCGAGTCACAGCTTGAGAGAAAAGTGTGTTTTGTTTGTTGTTTTGTTGTGGGCTTTTTTTTTTAATCCATCCAAGTGGCAGCTCTGTTTTGTCCAAAAGGATTGACGTGACTGACAAGTGTTTTGAATTTCTAAGCTCCGAGGTCTCCGAATGCATGAAAAGCGAGTGACACACACATAAAAATGTAAATCTTTGGAAAACAAGCACCAACTACACACAAAAAACATAACAATTCTGCAAAAGGGTGACAGACGCTGCATTCACTCTGAGGGTTTTTTTTTTCCCTTCCCTCCCTTTTTCTTTTTTATAAGCCAGTGTTTCTGGGCCACCTACAGGCACATTTGTGTGTCCTGCAGTGGGGAATTGGGAGGCACAATAAGGCAAAGTCATGGCTGTGTGTCAGGGTGGGTCTGGCTGCAGCTCCCATCGTCACCAGCTCACCAGGATCCCTTCCCATCAGCTCCATGGCCATCGAGGTCACTCCCTGGATCTTCATCCAGCAGGCACACAACTCTGCAATGTCCTCGTTGTCTGGGGCCTGGGCTGTGGGAGTCTCCCAGGGGACTGAAGGCACTGGGCAGGGCTGTGCCTCCCACCCTGGGAGCATTGTCCAAACCCTCCTGGAGCTCTGGGGAGCCTGGGTCTTGTATTTGTGGGGTGCCCTGTGGCACGAAGAAATGATGAATCTGACTCCATGTTCTTAAAAGGCTAATTTATTATTTTATGATGCCATATTATATTAAAGAATGCTATACTAAAGAATATAGAAAGGATACTTACAGAAGGCTAGAAAGATAATAATGAAAACTCCTGACTCTTTCCAGAGCCTTGACACAGCTGGACCCTGATTGGCCAAAGAGCCAAAACAACTCACATGACACCAAACAAACATTCATCTGTTGGATAAAAAAATCTCCAAGCACATTCCAAGGCAGCAAAACACGGGAGAAGCAAATAGGATAACATTGTTTTCATTTTTCCCTGAGGCTTCTCAGCTTCCCAGGAGAAGAACCCTGAGCAAAGGGATTTTTCCAGACAATATAACTGCCATACCTGGGCAGTGCCCAGCACCCTCTGGGGGAAGAACCTTTCCCTGATCTCCACCCTGAGCCTGCCTTGACAGCTCCCTGGCATTCCCTCCTGTCACTGGTCACCACAGAGGGACCACAAGGTGTGAGAGGGAAGGAAAAGCACATTTCTGGGCTCCCAAGCAGCAAGCTGGCTACTTTCTTCTTCCAGGCATCCCATCCAGGGCTGGCTAGAACCTCAAGGTCGTGCCTTTGGTGCGTGGCAGTTCTGTAAAGAGGAGAGGTGGTGGGGAGAGAGGTTTTCTTCCCATTTCCCATCCTGTCTGGCCTGGTGAATGCCGCTTTTTGGTTGAGGGGTTTGAGAGAGCAAGGGGAGCAGTGAGCTGGAAAGGCCAATCCCACAGCTTCCCCTCAGTTCGGCTCCAGTGCTTCCCCATGGCTGCTTTATGGGAAGCTGGCTGGCACAGGAGGATCCATACCTTCCCTTTGCACTCCATCCATAAAACACCCGAGGGTTTTGGATTCCTGCTTCCAGCAGAGAATAGCCCTCATTATACTGCTGGAGAATAAAACAGGAGAGGGAGACTCTTCCCCACTCAGGCTCGGGCTCCCTTGGCTTAGAGGCAGCTCCGCTCACCCACGTTTGTTTTTTGGCATCATTCAAGGATTTCTAAACCTTGCCTGAGTTGTGGTGCAAATGCCAGGCATTCTTTGCTCAATCAAACTATGGGATAAGGGTGATGGAGCCTAGGAGATCCTTGGGGAAGAATGGAAAGTGGATTTTTCCATCAGCAGCCCTTGTAGTTTGCTGTCGCAGACATCCTTTCATGAAAATCCTTTCCTTAGGATTTTTCCTCCTGAGAAGCTGTGAGACCTCAGGAACAAAATGTAATCATTGATTATCTGCTGCTGTGGAATGCAACAGGTGCATCTGTGATTGGTCTCATGTGGATGTTTGGAATTAATGGCCAGTCACAGTCAGCTGGCTCAGATTCTCTGTCTGAGCCACAAATCTTTGTTATTCATTCCTTCCTATTCTATTCTTAGCCAGCCTTCTGAGATGAAACCTTTTCTTCTATTATTTTAATACAGTTTTAATGTAATATATATCATAAAATAATAAATCAAGCCTTCTGAAATATGGAGTCAGATCCTCCTCTCTTCCCTCAACCTGAGACCCCTGACTGTGATTGGCCATTAATTACAAACAACCAACACGGGCCAATCACAGATGCACCTGTTGCATTCCACAGCAGCACATAATAATTGTTTATATTTTGTTCTTGAGGCCTCTCAGGTTCTCAGGAGGAAAAATCCTGAGGAAAGGATTTTCCATAAAAGATGTCTGCAACAGGGAGTGGAGGGTGTTCACACTTTGGAAAGCTCTCTGAGCTTTCCAGTGTCTGCTGCTTCCAGTCAGGCTGGGATCCAAAAATGCAAAGGCTTGTGAAAGTGATTAATAAGGAACAAAAACCAGACCCTGAGACAGGTTCAGCTCCACAACAGCTCTGAAATCATGGGCTTGCAGCAGCCTCGTGCTTTCCTCAGGTAGGTTTGCTCTTGGAAAGCTGGAAATCCATTTTTCACTCTGCATTCACTTCCAGATGCTGTTTGTATAAGAGTGAGGAATGTCCCCAGGTGTAAAATTTCCAGAGTTTGCTGGCATCTGTGTCTTCCACTCCTTAACGTGGCTGGAAAGTGTGGTGCAGGCAGTTTGGGGAAGTGAAGGGGATTTACTTGTACACGTGGCCTTCTCCCTGAGCTTCCCATAGACCTGGTGACAACCTCTTTTCCCTGAAGCCACTGAGAAATTCCCAGACACCTCTCAGCCTGGATTTCTTCTCAGGAAGTTTCTTGACTCCCCTCTGCCCTGTGAGACCACAGCTTGTTGCCTGTTGGGAGGGAGAGGCTGTTTCCCATTTGTGCCAAGCAATGTCTAGGCAGGAAGGTGGTACAACCCAAAGGATGAGCTGCTGTCACACAGACTGTGAAGGGAAGCAATGCTCAGCACCAGAAATACTGCTTGGGATCCCACAAATCCCTTCTCCTTTCCTTTGGGAAGTGACCAGCTCTTTCCAAGCAGTTGGAATAGGTCCACGTTGCTGCGGAGCTAAAGCTGTGTCAGCTTGCAGGGTGATGGAAAAGGGAACTTGGAATGAGCTGCAGGTTTGTGTTGCACACGCTGTACCTTCCTGCAGGGAGTCCTCACCAGCTGATTCAATCACCTTTCCCCTTCCTCTGACAGCTGGAGTTGTGCATTAGAGGGAGATTGTAAAGGAGAACAGCTCAAAAAAGGCTCTGAGGTAACCCATCAACCCATCCCTCACAGGAGAGGGATGGAGATAGCTGCTGGGGGAAGAGCAAAGCTGCTGACTGTTTCCAGGACCTGTGCTTCACAGCTAAGGAAGGGTTTTTTCCCCCTTTGCTGCTCTAAGATATAAATTAAGCTGCCCTCTTAACCAGAAACACATTCAGTGCTGATTTTGAGTCAGCTGAGTGTGCAGCCTCTCTGGGTGCTCCTGTTGTTCATTTGCAAGGAATGAAGGTGAGAGCTTCAAGAAGTCCACATTGAAGTGGAGGGCTGCCTTTAGCAGCAGCATCTGCTCGATAGCCAGCTCTCCATTCATCAGGATGGATAGAATGGATTTCTCTTGATTGATTTCACTGTTCTCTGCCTCCTGTGCTCTTCTTGCCCTCCTCCTGCAAAGCTGAGGCTGGGCAAACTCTTTTCCCTGCAATGGCAGGAGCTTTATCTCTGCCTTACAGCCAGGAGCAGGGCCCTATGCTATGTACTGCTGCTGAAATCCAGCGGGGCTGGCAGGAGCACCAAGCTCTCTGCTCACCTTTCCCAGGTCCTTTCCTGCTGGGGGACATTCTTCTGGGCCCCCTGATGCAGTGACAAGGGGTGATGCTGTGTAAAAGCCATTTTGGGGCTGACGAGTGCCTCAGGCCTCCCTGGTGCTGCCAGCAGTGTTGTTTGTAGGGAGCAGAATCTCCTGTTCGATTATCCAATAGATTTGGGAAAAAGCAGACAAGCCACTCCTCAGGCTAAATGCAGGTCTGGTTTTCCCCAGCTGTGTCCATGCTGGTTTTTCCAGTGGTGCACAGATAAAAGCCATGTGCTCCCTACTGTTCCCAGAGGAGCTGCTGGGGTCCAATTCCTGCTCTTTTTTTTTGCCTGGAAGCCCCTTGGGGGGTGATCCCAGCCCAGTGGGGGCTGCCATCCACACCAGCTGTTCACAAAGATGTGGAGGTCCCTTCTCCTGGCTGGAAGTGCCTTTTCCCTGTGGCTCCTGAGGGAGAGGCTGCCCACAGCCCCTTCCCATCCATGCTTGACAGACTGAAGCAGCTTCTTGTGAAACCCCTCCAAGAAAATTGAAGTATCTTTTGGTTTACACTGACTTTTTATTCCTGCACCACCAGCAGCCAGTTGTTTCTGTGCAAGTATAATACAGGTTAGTTATCCGTCATGGAATAAAGTTATGAGTTTTTCTCCAGTGCCAGACGCTTGGAAGCATCTGCTGAGATAGAGGAGTACCCAGCATGGATAAATCATGTTTAAAAAGCTTGTAAATTTTAACAGCTTGTTAAAGTGCTTTGTTTTCCCTCCTGTGTATGCTTCCACCTTAGGGGCATCTCCCCAGCTGGCTGGCAGTGAAAGCCCAGCCCAGAGGATGCTCTGCTGGAAAGGCAAGAAAGGCAAGAAACTGTTCTGAATTCAGTTTTGTACCTCATTTACTAGGGATTGCCTTTAAAAGCTGGTTCTTCAGCTAAAAAAAACCCCAAACAAATACGTTTCCTTTACTCACTTGGCAAAGGAAATATTTTGTGCAGGGTTCTTGTCAGAGCATCTGTTCCCTTTGTTTAAAGCCCAGCTTTTTGAGCTGTGCTTTGTAAATGTTTAGTGCAGCATATTGCTGAGCTAGTAATTCCCTGCTCCTCCTAAAAATAGGCTGGGATGTTCTCTCAGCCCCAAACACTGATTGTTGGGATGGGAGTTTTCCAGCTGAGGTGTCTGCCTTGGACCAAGTTCTTCTGGAGAAGCAGCAGCTCAGCGTGGAACAAAGAATAAAATTGTGAAAAACCAAATAATTTTCCATGCTGAATTAAGCCTGGTTCTTGTGAAAAGGCAAAGGGGAAAGAAGAAAGGCTGTGTTAGAGCTTTGCAGTTAATTCCCTGAATATGCCTCTACCTGGGTCATGTTTGATCTTTCCTCTGAGCTGTCCTTAGTTTGTGCAAGCCTGAGGGCTTTGCCCACAAGGAGATGGGCAGCCTGGTTTTGGGGGAACTTCATCTCCTTTTGGTGGCTTCCAGCGGGATGAAAAGGGGCGCTGAACTGGCTGGAAACAAGAGGAGTTTGCAGTTCATGTTTTTATCAAATTTAAGACTATTTTAAATATTATGTCTTTACTTTTTACAGACAGACCATAACCCAAAATTAAAGAAGTTATATGAACTGTTAAAATCTGGGTGAATTAATTACACTGGGGCGACACCTAAAGTTTTGTCTCCAGTTCTGGGCCCCTCATGAGAAGGACCTTGAGGGGTTGGAGCATGTCCAGGGAATGGAGCTGGGGAAGGGTCTGGAGCCCCAGGAGGGGCTGAGGGAGCTGGGAAGGGGCTCAGCCTGGAGCAAAGGAGGCTCAGGGGGCCCTTGTGGCTCTGCACAGCTCCTGACAGGAGGGGACAGCCGGGGTGGACAGGGACAGGAGCAGAGGGAACGGCCTCAGGCTGGGCCAGAGGAGGGACAAGTTGGACATCAGCAGGAATTTCTGCATGGAAAGGGGGGTCAGGGATTGAAGGGGCTGCCCAGAAAGGTTTGGAGTCTCCATCTCTGGAGGTGTCCAGGGAACTACTGGAGGTGGCACTCATTGCTCTGGGCTGGGTGACGGCCAAAGGTTGGACTCGATGACCTCGGAGATCTTTCCCAACCTAATCCTGTGATCATAAAAACTACCAGGACATGGAGTTGCCCACCAGCAGGACAGAGCTGGCTTCCTTCAGGACCCCCAGTGCTGACAGCCTGGCAGCTTGGGCTTTGGGCCCAAGTTTGGGGCCTGCAGAACATGCCAAAGGGGCAGTGGCTGTGGGAATGCTGTGCTGAGGAGCTGTCACCCTGTCCCATTGCAGATGGGGAATTGTTGTGCTGAGGAGCTGTCACCCTGTCCCATTGCAGATGGGGAATTGTGTGCTGAGGAGCTGTCACCCTGTCCCATTGCAGATGGGGAATTGTGTGCTGCTCTCCCCAGCCTCTTACGGCAGGGACACGGCACAAACTGCCTGGGCTTCAGGGAGCTGCTGGCTGCTCTCCCAGAAAGGAGTCCCTGGTGCTTTCCTCTTCAGGGGAGCTCTGAAAGTGAACATATTCAAAGCTAAACAACAAGAAAAATTTATTTACATGAGCTAAAGCCCCAGCCTGTTGTTTTGCAGCTGAAATCTCCCACCGGGTTTTCCTGATCAGACAGGAGGGTGTGAGTGGGGTGTTATGGATAATTTCTGGATGCACCATATCCCAGGGATTTACCCCGGGCACTGAGATCTCCCCTGGACCAGCTTTATGTTCCATTCACGAGAGATTTGCTGCGAACAAACGAGGCCGGGTGTGATCTGCATGACAAAAGCCCAGAGATCCAGCTGCAGGGAGGGTGGCCCAGGCAAGGCCACCTTGGTGGCAGCCCAGCTTCCAGGACAGCAGCAGAGGCAGCTGGGTGGCTCTCTAATAGATGAGTGGTTGATATCCACAATTAACAGGCAAATATCATGGGTATGTGTTAGGAGAGGTTTTACAGATTTATAGTTATGTTTTACCCCTTTGTGCTGTTATCAGGGGGTGCCCTGGGTTTGGGACATTTGGGAGGGTCAGCTTGTCACTAATGCTGTCACTTGTCACTTCCTTAAATCCTGAACTCCAATCAGGATTTAAGGCAGTGATCTCCACCCCTGGACAGTGATGGACAGAACCTTGGGAGAACTAAAGGGTTAAAAGGCCAAACCTCCATGGTGTGGATGAGGACATGGTGGGAAAAATCCTCTGCTCCTGTGCTGTAATATTTCCTCTGTTCAGTCTTCTGTTGTATTTTTGATAAGGTTTTAATCAACCTTTTACAATTTTGGAAGTGGGTGTCATTTCTCACAGCTCCCAGAGCAGCTCTGAAAGGAAAAATTTGCTGGATTAACTGGGTCCAGCAAGGCCTGCTCAGCAAAATCTCAGCTGCTCCTGCAGGGTTTGGCCTCAGGGTTCATGTTTTGGGGCAAATCCTGTGCAAGGCATTGTTATCCCTCATCATGCACAGCACAAATGAGTTTCTGCAGTGCTGGGGCTGGGCAGGGCAGGGATTGCCAGCATCAGGACAAACTTCCCGAGGATTTGGGCAAAGGTGTAAAAAGGCAAAGAAAATTCCTGTAGAGAGAGAGGTGGCTTTGGCTGCTGCCTTTCAGAGGAGAGAAACTCTTCCCAGTTTTGCAGTTTTACCCCATCCCAGCAGTGAGCAGGAGGGTTTGGTACCCCAGCTGCCTCTGTTGCCCTTGGCAACTCTCCTGCCCTGATGCCTTTTCAACCGGTGGGAAAGGTTGAAAATCATCTCCCTCCTCTCTCAACTGCTCCATCCCCTGCTTCTTTCCAATCCTGCTGGAAATCTCTAGGTGCAAGGGCATGGCTCAGCAGAGCACTTAGCCCAAGCAGATTAGGGGAAAGGCAGGAAGGGCTTCTGAATTGTGCTCTATCTGTGGCATAGGTGTTGAAGATGTATTTGTGAGCCAGTCAGAGAAGAATGCTGAGGAAATCCTGTTTGGGTTAATCTTGTTTAATTTTGTAATAAAAACCAGATGGCCGGCCATCTGGTGCTTCTTGCAATCAAATATCTCACAATTAACAGTCATTTACTTGCCCTGAGACTTCCATGATCTTCATGTGCTTTTTTTCCCCTCCAACCTGAGCCTGTGTGGTCCCTTCCCGGAGGAAGGCTGAGTGTGAGCCTGCCTGTGCAAAGCTGGGATGCAGGGGCTCCAGGGAGGCATCTCCTTTCCTCCTGGATTTTTACCCCCAAAACCAGAGGTTGGGCAGCACATCTTGTGCTTTTCTGACCCTCCAGGACCTGTGTTCAGGATGAGCAAAGTGAAGGACTGTGTAAAGCTGTGGGTGGGTCGCTGCAAGGTGTGTAAGTCAGCACTTCAGGGGAATATACAAATTAAATCTGCATTTTTCACCAGGCTGGGGGATTTCTTCAAAGCTCAACGTGGTCGTACCTAAAGTGGTTTTGCTCCAGCAGTTGGAGTTGCTGGATGTAATTAAATGAGATGCAGGCCATCCTCAGCACTAGGAGGGCTTTCTGAGGGAATTAGCAGCAAAATGGGATGCAGAATAAAATCCATGGAGCAAATATAGAATCACAGAATGGTTTGGGTTGGGAGGGCTCTTAAAGCCCATCCAGTGCCACCGCTGCCATGGCAGGGACACCTCCCACTGTCCCAGGCTGCTCCAAGCCCCATCCAGCCTGGCCTTGGGCACTGCCAGGGATCCAGGGGCAGCCACAGCTGCTCTGGGCACCCTGTGCCAGGGCCTGCCCACCCTCACAGGGAAGGATTTTTTCCTAATATCTGCTGATTTTCTCTGCAGTTTTTCCTCCAGGAGTTTGAGAGCCCCCCAGGGTTTGTTATTCCCAGAGCTGGCATTGGATCCTCTTCAGGATCTGCAGCACTTGCCCTTCCCCAAGCACCTCTGCAGCTGAGCAGCACCAGTAGTGAACAGGAATAAATGAATTCCACATGAGAGCTCTGCATGCCCTAGGTAGGAAATCTCCAGGCATCCCTGGGTGATTGCTGCCTGTTTACCACCCCAATATTTTTTTGCTAGCAGATTAAGGGAAAAAAATTGAGCTTTTCCCTTTCCTCTCCTCCCCCAAACCAGCTCGGTGTGCACTCAAAGGGTATATTCAGATACTGGGGTACCTCAGTGCTGCTCTGCTCCAGCCCCAGGCTGTTTATTTAAATATAGAGGAGCCTTCTGAAGGGCAGGAGCTCATTTCACCAGGGTTCCCCAAGGGGCTGTCAGGGCAGCAGGGGTAGGGTTTCACACTGCCCCAGCTGCCAAATGAGCCCATCTCAGCCTGGGAGGGGATCCCACATCCAGCACCTCACCTTCCAGCCCAGACAGGGGCAGCTGGGAACACAGAGTGAGCACTGGAATGGCATGGGTGCACCGGTCACTGAAATGGGAATTATTATTTTTATTATTTTATTTTATTTTATTTGCATTATTTTTATTATTGTTATTGTTATTAATCATAATCATTAATTATTAACTTCTAATGTAACCTGGTGGCTTCATTTCACAAATCGTGCAGAGAACCCCTCCAACTTCTGCCTTACTTGTCTTTCATGTAGATATCAAGAAAAAAAAATGCTCATGGATAAGCATTTAAAAATGTATATTTTAAAAGTGGCTTCTTTCGGCTTTCCTTGTTCGGTGTTGCCAGCTTGTGCTTGTACATCTGGAATAATAGTAATAACAACAACAACAACAATAATAATAACAACTATTATTAATGTTATTGTTATTGTTATTTTCTAATGTAGCCTGGTGGCTTCATTTCCCAAATCGTGCAGAGAACCCCTCCAATTTCTGTCTGCCTGTCTTTCAAGTAGATATCAAGAAAAAAAAAATGCTCATGGATAAGCATTCAAAAAATGTATGTTTTATTCAAAACCATTTTTTTTAAAGTGGCTTCTTTTGGCTTTCCTTGTTCGGTGTTGCCAAGTTGTGCTTGTATCTCTGGAATTTTTATTATTATTATTATTATTATTATCATTATTATTATCATTATTATTATTATTATTATCTGGATATTGTTATTATTAATCACAACAACAACAACAATAATAATAATAAATTAACTTCTAATGTAGCCTGATGGCTCAATTTCACAAATTGTGCAGAGAACCTCTCCAACTTCTGCCTTACTTGTCTTTCAAGTAGATATCAAGAAAAAAATGCTCATGGATAAATATAATTTTTAATATTTTAATATAAATTTTATATATTTTAATAAAGTATACATTTAAAATATATTTTATTAAAAAACACTGTTCTTTTAAAGTGGCTTCTTTTGGCTTTCCTTGTACACTGTTGCCAAGTTGTGCTTGTATCTCTGGAATTATTTGGTATTGGTATTATTTGGATAATTATATTATTTATTATTATTATGATTATTATTGATTATTATTATTGATTATTGGAGCAGTGGGAAGCTGCTGCATGTGCTGACCCAGGAACTGTGTATGTAGAATCATTCATGAGCATTTCCAGGCAGGTGCTGCTCATCTCACAGTGTGTTTTGGGCCTGTTTCCCCCTTTTCTTTCTCCCTTTTTCCAGGTGGGACCAGGGCAGTCTCTTTGGCCCTTTGATGCTGCTTTGCCCTCACCTCATGCAGTTGTTTTGGTTTTTTTAAATGTTTTTTCTGAAGCAGGAGAAGAATGGATGGGGCTTGGATCAACCTGGTGCTGTGGAAGGTGTCCCTGCCCATGGCAGGTGGCTGGAATGAGGTTTTCCAGGCCCCTTCCCACCCAAATAATTCTGTGTTTCCACCATCCAGTGATGTCAGGTAGCTCCACAGGCTTTTCCTGAGGGATGTGCTGCTTGGGATGTCACTGAGGATGTGATTGCAAGCTTTGCTGCACCCTGCTTTGGAGGGTCCGTGGTGCCCCTGCCAGGCAGGGCAAAGCCAGCAGGCACTGGGGACAGATAAATGCTGCTGAATCAGCCATGCCAGGAAGTGAACCTTGCTCTTGAGGAGAGCTGGATCTTGCCAGCACAATAGCTGGATTACAAAGCCATTTCCTCCAATTACCTCCCCTGTCAAACCTCTGGGCTGTCGAGAGCTCGGATTCAAATTCGCTGTGAATCGGGGCAGCAACACCAGAGATTTCTAAATTAATATCCTGCCAAGAGGAATTGAGCTTGTTTTTTCCAGCCATGTCACTTCTCATTCCTTTGCTTGTCAGGGAAAACCTGGGCCTGCCATCTGTTTTCAAGGGCACAGGGTAGGGGAGCTGTGGCTTGTTCAGCTCAGTGCAGTGAGCTGCAGGGAGCTTTGGGGGGGGAAAAGAGAAAAATCAACTAAAAGAGCTTAGTGGGCCATTCCCAGCACCTGGCAAAGAGCAGAGAGGGAGAGCAGAGGCACAGGGTGCTGCTGAGAAGGAAAAAGAGGGCATGACCTCTTCCTTGGAGCAGTGGGAATGTGCACAGCAGAGTGGAGTGGGATGAATTACTGCCCTCTCCACGTTTGCCCAGCAGAGTCATCAGCCATTCTGGGTGCATTAACCATGGTCTGTTTGCTCCACAGGCTGCATTAAACATATTCAACTGAGTGCCAAAGGGCTCCTTTGCCCTGCAAAACCCACAGACATTAACATTTCCAGGAAAGGAGCAGCTCCTCTGGCACCGAGCTGGGCTCTGTCTCGCCCTCAATGTGTGGGTTTATAAATTGGGATGGCCTTGGGAGGGAGATCTGCACAGCTGATGATGGGAATGCTGTGGGAAGGGAGGATGTGGAGGAGCTGGGAAGATTGGGATGGCCTGCATATCCTTGTGCTGTTGCAGACAGGCTTCAGGAAGAGAAGGGTGCAGGGAGCAGCTCAGTGCCTGGTATTCCTCCTTCTGTGGGAGCACATTTGGGCTTTGTGTCCCTCCTTTTGGCTGCCAGTGGGTGCAGGAGTCTGCTGGGGTGTCCCAGAGCTGATCCCTGCCAGCTGGTGCCACTGAGGCTGCCCAGCTCCTTTGTCCCATCAAACACAGCCCCGGGCACCCAGCCAGGGTCACCCCCTGCCAGCCCTGGGTGCCAGCAGGTGCCACCCAGCCCCTGGGAAGGGACAGCTGCTCCCCTGGGCACCCCTGGCATGGCTGCAGCTGCCAGCCTGGGCACTGTCCCCGTGTCTGTCCCTTCCCTGCCAGCCCTTCCAGCTGCAGCAAAGGGCTGGGACAGGCAGTGCTGGGAAGGGGGAGGCTGCTGTGTGCTCCTGGGAGTCTGGAGAGATTTCCAGCCCTTTCTCCCTGAGCTGTTTGTACAAACCCTCTGCCTGGGACCTGGGGGAGCTGCAAGGACACAGCCATGGGTGGTGGCAGGTCCCTGCCCAGGCTTTTCCTTGGCATGTCACTTGTGACCGTGTTCACAGGGGTCTCAGGATGAGGGAAGAGATGAGGATGTGACTCCATGTTTCAGAAGGCTTGATTTATTATTTTATTATATATATATTACATTAAAACTATACTAAAAGAATAGAAGAAAAGGTTTAATCAGAAGATTAGCTAAACTAAGAATAGAAAGAGGAAAGAACGATGAAAAGGAAACAAAGGCTTGTGGCTTGGACTCTCTGTCTGAGCCAGCTCTCTGTGATTGGCCATTAATTACAAACATCCAACATGGGCCAATCACAGATGCACCTGTTGCATTCCACAGCAGCAGATAATAAATGTTTACATTTTGTTCCTGAGGCCTCTCAGCTTCTCAGGAGGAAAAATCCTAAGGAAAGGATTTTTCATAAAAGATGTCTGCAACAGTCACTAAGGATGTGAATACAAGCTTTGCTCCAAATGCAGTTTTCCCACCCACTCCACTACTTTATGTGCAGTAGATGGAGGCTGTGGGGCTCTCCAGGTGGGATTGCTGCTCCATGAACACCCCCCATCCTCGTTCTCAGCCCTCTCCCTCGGTGTTATCCCCACATCCTGCACTGCTCAGCTCCTCACAGAAGGATGGGCAGCTCTCTCTCCCCCAGCAGCTGGGGAGCTGTTGATTGTCACCCCATTTTTATCACCCCCTGCCCACCCAGCAGCTACTCTTTATCTCTGTTCCCAGCTCTGGGGCTGGACAAACCCGTGTGTGTCACCCTCGGCTGCTCTGTCCCCGCTTTGGGCGCTGGGGACATTCCAGGTGCTGCTCCCGGCTGCCGGGGGCTGCCTCAGGCAGGGCTTTGTACAGCCCAGCAGATGTGGTTTAGAAAAGTTCAGCTCTGGCTCTCCAGACGGCTTCCGAGGAAATTTGCACTTCAGTGGATGTGCGGAAAAATGGCGTTTTCAAAGTGAAAATGAAATGGAAACCAGCCCTCCCCCTCCCTCCCTCCTTCCTTCCCCCAGTGAAGCAGCATTTGCAAAGTGGGGCCTCTGTTTGGAGACATTTGAAGCACACAGACGTCCTTCTTTCTGCTCCTTCCGCTTTGCTGTTCTTTCTTTGCTTCTATTTCCCCGATTTTCTTTATGTCTCCAGTCCATTCCCAGGCAGCTCCCAGCTCCCCCTCCCTCAGCTCCCCAGTCCATCCCACACTTGCAGGGTGTTGGGTGTCAGGAGAGGGCTGCTGAAGGCTCATCCAGTGGGTTAAATCCTGGTATTTTCCATTTTCTTGGGGGTAAAATGTGCTCAGAACTGAAACTCTCTATAGAAACTTTCTGCTTTTTCCACAAATCAGGCCTTATAAATGATTCCTGCTTCCCTGAGGCCGTGCCTGTGAGGTGGGAAGGAAAGGGGATGGATCCCCAGGAGCTGCTGGCTTACCTGGGAATGGGGAGCCTGCTTGCACTGGCAGCTCCAGAAAATCCTGAAAATCCTCACATCCTGCTGCAAATCCTTCCCTCTCTGGCTGAAGGGGGTTCCTTTTGGCAAGTGGATGTTCAGGACAAGGGGCAGTGGATTCAAATTGACAGAGGGCAGGATTAGATGGGGTATTGGGAAAATTGAGGAAAAAATTTGGAAAAATGAGGCACTGGTTACCAGAGGAACTGTGGAAGTGTGTCCAAGGCCAGCCTGGATGGGGCTTGGAGCTGCCTGGGCTAGTGGAAGGCGTCCCTTCCATGGCAGGGGGTTATTGTGGATATTTTTGCCCCTGATGAGAGGGAGAGAATGATGTATTTGACTTCATCTTATTAGAAGGTAATTAATTACTTCATTATATTATTTTATATTCTATTACACTACGTTACATTACATTTAAACTGAATTTGTTAAGCACTCAGCTCTGCACATAACTGCACAGAATTTTGTGACTGTCAGCTGACAGTCCTGGTAGGCCCTGACAGGCCAAGGAAACAAACCACCATCACTCTGGGTAAACAACCTCCATATTTTACTTTATTTTGGTATAAGACAGGTGCAGCAAATAAGATAAGAACTGTTTTTTTCCTCCTCTGAGGTTCAGAGAATGTGAAACCCAGGAATATTCTCGGGAGGAATTGTGCCTTGCTTTTCTCTGTGAGGAGAAACGTGGCGACAGAGGGTGGCACTGGATGATCTTCAAGGGCCCTTCCAACCACCCAAACCATTCCATGACGCTGCCTGCAGCTTTCCCGTGCCCACACAGCAGATTTAAGGAAAAGAGCTTATAAAAAAAGAGCAGGGACACCTCAGAAGGGGGTGGAACAGACAGAGAGGAGCAGAGGCCGTGGCGGATGCCGGCTGTGCATCCCAGCTCCTGAATCCCTGGCTGAGCCCTCAGGGATGCTGTGAGGGAGGCCAGACTCATCTCTGTGTATGAGGAGCTGCTCATTTGGGCTTGGCTGAGGCAGGATGTCCTTTCAGGAGAGGGAGAAGGGAGCAGATGTCTCATTCTGGCCGCTCACAATGCGGCCCCTCCCGGCGGCGCGGCGATCCATCAGGGGCTCCATCAGGCCCCACAGAAAAGTGCCTGACACGTTTTTACAGCAGGGCCAGGTTCTCACCACTTGTGTGCCTGGGTGCCCCTTGACAAATAGCTCTTGGCTCTGGTTTTGTTCAGAGTCATGGCAGTGTCAAGCACGGGGCTCCCATTCAAGTGCCCACCAACAGTGGCCCACAAATCGCCATTTCCTCCCCTTTTCTTGCTTTGTTTCCCCCTGACAGTCACTCAGGAATTTTATTTTTTTTTTTGTCTCTCACTGGGTATTTTTAAAGACAATTTTCAAGGAGTAGAGCAGCACCTCTGTAATACAGGTTATAAAATGCCCTGGGAGTACACAAGGTGAGGGATTCCAGTTTGCATGGTTATGTTGCTGACACGACATTCAATTGCTTTTTTTAAAGCAAATTTTCCAGCAAGTTGATTTATGGAGCTGGCGGGCAAAGCCTTGAATGCATTGAGAAGTGCTCAGACTCCTACAATGGCCCAGTGCATCATTAATGAATGGTTCCCTGGTAAAACCCAGGGAATTCAGTCATGGAGCACAGTGCCACTGGGGTGTTCTGTGGAGAGCTTCTAGAAAAATGTGGGTTTGTAGCTGAGGAGTGCTTTGTATCCCCTGCAAGGCTGCAGCTTCGTGCTGCACCTCTCCATCTGCAGTCCCCCTCTGACCTCAGCGAGTTCATTGTCTGTTCAGAGAGCGTTTTCCATCACTTGAGCCTGCAAGGGGAGAGGATTTATGGAATGGGGAGCGTGAGGCACCAGCTCAGCACATACCAGAGTGAGTATGTAAGTGCTCACAGGTCGGAGATGGAGCAGCACAAGTGGTCTTGATCATCTTCAGCCACTCTGTGTTCCCAGCTCCAAGGGCTGAGAACGTGCAGCACAGGTTGCACAAGAACAGTTTCAGCTTCTCTAAGGAGAGTTTTCCTTCTGCTCTGGTCATGCATCTCCTTCTGATTAGTCTCAGCCTGCTGATGGACTTAGAGCCGCCCAGCTGAGCTCGTGTTGGCAGTGCTGCAGGTTTGTTATCTCCTTATGGCCTTAGCCTCCATTCCCTTCAGTCCTGCCAAGCCCATTTTGGTGTCTGTGACCTCTCAGGGCTTCTCTCTCCTTCTGGCCTGCTGATGTCCTCCCTGCTGCCATCATTACCGAGGTTTTTGGTGGCCCTTCTGCTTTTTGGTGGCCCCTTGTGCCTTACACTTTGTCTAGAGATCAGCTTCCACCCCAGCCTTTCAAGCCACCTCCTGCTTCTTTCCAGCCAGGTAAAGCCTCAGGGATCCCATGGCAGATAATGGGAGAGTCTTGCCTGGTAATTAGAAAGCCAGGATCTGTAATTAAATTTTCTATAAAGCTCTGGACCCCAAGGTGTGCCTTCATCCCCTCTGTTAATTAGCACAGGGAAGGGACACTCCTGTCCAGAGGCAGAGGACAGAAATAGGAGCGGGGACGAAGCAGAACTGGCTCCTTTCAATGATAAATATTGTTCCCTCCATGCCTGAAATAAAATGAGAGCTTGGCTAAAACCAGTGGGGTTTTAACCCTTGGAAGCACTGACTTCAAAAAGAATTGGAGGAAATAATCCTGGAATAGGCACCAGAGACCTCTTCCAGCAGATTCCTGTCATTCCAAGGCGAGCTCAGCAATCACCTGTGTGGTTCTTGGGAAATGTTTGCTTGACCTGTTTCTGGGGCTGCTGAAATGTTCTTTTTTTGCAAACAGGAGGTCCAGGAGCTTCCACAGTTCCTTGGGTTTGCGTGTTAACCCTCGTGAGCTGTGGCTTTGGGAAGACACCAAGAATTGGAAGCGCTGTTAGCACATCATTATTTGCTTTTAAATACGATTTTTTTTTTGATTAGCAACTTGGAAGCAGTTTAAAAACTCTTCCCTGAGAGGAACTGTCTGAGAAGGGTTTTTTCCCAAACCTTCATTCGGAGTTGATTATCCAGTCCTATTTACTGGAAGGAGAACTTGATGTACCTCCATATAAATCTACAGGCAGCAGGACTTGTGCTGCCAGATTCACAGGGAAGAGAGGAGTCCCCTTGGGCTGAGGGCAATAGCCAGCAAAAGCAGATAGTGCCTGACAAATCTTTTTAACGTTGAGGATTCAAAGGTGGCTGGGCTGCACAGCACAGCAGCTGGGTGTCTGTAGGATGCCTGCTTGAGGACCACGCAGCTGTGCCAAAAAAATGGGGGCTCAAAAAGGCAAAGCAGGCAGCTGAAGTGCTTGTTGGTTGGCTGGAATGAAATAAAAATGAAAAAAAAAAAATTGAAAAGCTATTTCAGTTCATCCTTTTGAAGGGTTTTGGGGGACAGTTGGGAGGAACACTGTGTGAGTGATGGCAGCTGGACTTGTCCCCTCAATGTGGGCTGATGGGCACCTTTGGGAGGGCTGCACTGCCATTCTACTCCCCAGACTCACATACCCCAGTGGGAAGCCAACAGGAGAGCCCTGTGAGCTGCTTTGGAGGTGTGGAGGTGATAGAAAGTGTGTTCAGACTTGGCTTCAACTCACCACTGAGCCCTGGAGCTCCTTCCAGGAGGTCCGAGCGTGTTCGGATGTCTTGGCTCTGCATTGCAGGGATGCTGAGAGACAGCTGAGCTGTTGTGGGAGGTTCTGAGCCGTTGTGGGCGGTTCCTTGAGGCAGGCAGCTTCCCTGGTGGGTGTGATTTTTTTCTTTTTTCTTTTTTCTTTTTTTTTTTTTTTTTTTTTTTTTTTTTTGTTTGGGTTTGTTTTCCTCATTGCAAAATTCCTTGGATTAACGCCCTCTGCCTTTTTCCTCTTGGTGACTCAGGTCGAAGGCATCTGACTTCAGGGCAGTTGTTTCACGGGGTGTTTTGTGCTTTTCCAGATGTGCAGGAGCTCTGGAACCATAGCTGGGATGGGGATGAGCGTTTTGAGTGGTGCTGGTGCTCAGCTCTGGCTCTGCCAGGAAGGGAAAGGGAAGCACAGGGAACCCCCACATTCCATCCAGGCACAGCCCCTTTGGAGCTGGGACACTGACAGGTACCCACTGAGCTGTGCTTCAGGTGAAACCACCACCAAAGGGGTGTCCCCAGGTGCCCAAGGAGGCAAATGTCCCCAGGGCTGGCCCTGCTGAGGCCTCTCCAGGGCTGGGGCCAGTTCTGGCCACTCACAGCCAGAGGGACACTGAGGGGACACTGGAGAATGGCCAGGGCAGGGAATGGAGCCCCAGGAGGGGCTGAGGGAGCTGGGAAGGGGCTCAGCCTGGAGCAAAGGAGGATCCAGAGGGATCTTTTCCCTCTCTGGAATTCCCTGCCAGGAGGGGACAGCCGGGGGGGTGGGGCTGTGCTCCAGGGAACAGGGACAGAAGGAGAGGGAATGGCCTCAGGCTGGGCCAGGGCAGGCTCAGGGTGGAAATTGGGGAAAATTTCCTCACTGAAAGGGTTGAGCAGCCCTGGCACAGGCTGCTCAGAAAAGTTGGGGTGTCCCCATGCCTGGAGGGATTTAAAATCTGTGTGGTTGTGGCACTTGGGGACGAGTGTTGGTGGTGGCCTTGGCAGTGCTGGGTTAAGGGCTGGCTTGCATCATCCCAGAGGGCTTTTCCAACCTTAACTCTTCCATGATCCCATGAAACGAGAGGCTCCAGTGAGCAGGATGCAGTAGTTCAGCATGGATTCTCCCTGGAGACACTCACAAAATGAGGATCCAGAGTCCAAAACTGGAGACTGTCCAGGCCTCCCTGCTTACCTCCCACGTTTACTCAACCTGCTTGGTCTTGGAGCCATTAAAGTTCCCTCAGGTTCTGCCTCTCCGTCACCCAGCACCATCCCTCTCTCCCTACAAGGAGTGTCTGGGATCACACAGGTTTCCAGCTTGGACTCTCCAGAGCCAAAGCAAACCAAGCTCTTAAATATTTCTGAACTCTTGAAAAGCCCTCAGACCCTGTGGTACTGAGCCCAGAACTGCTGGGGTTACTATTATTATTATTAACTGCTAATGACCCTGGAGGGCTGCCAGTGGTGTCATCACAGTGTGGGGAAAGCTCAGGGCCTTCAGGTGGCTGTTTCTGAGCAGCCTGGGCTCAAATTGGGGGGTTTAGCATCAAGAAGGGCCTTAAACCCCATTCAGCTCCACCCCTGCCATGGGCAGGAACACCTTCCACCATCCCAGGGTGCTCCAAGCCCCATCCAACCTGGCCTTGGGCACTGCCAGGGATCCAGGGGCAGCCCACCCTGTGCCAAGGCCTCAGCACCCTCACAGGAAGCAATTCGTTTCTTCCTGGGATATGTGTTTCACTTTGCAGTGAAAAATACCCAATGGCAGCTCGAACATTTGAGTTTTCCACCCTGCAGCAAGCCACATTTCCCTTTTCCCAATTTTTCTCCCCAAGCAAAAGTTTTTTCACTGAATTCCCACTGGTGGAGCTGCCTCCCTTTCACACTGTGCAAAGGCCTGGCAGTGGGGTCAGGACTTATAATCCACAGCTGGCCCCAAATCTCATGATCCAAAGTATCATGGGAGATGCTGGAAAAGGGCAGAGGGAATTTCTGAGTGTTTCAGAGGGAGGGGTGTCCAATGTGAAAGAACATGTGCTGAGGTCTGTGGAGCCAAGCCCTTTTGTCTTGGAATTATAATGTTAATTAGACCTGACCAGGCATTTCCCAATGTTGATATGCAATGATTTTTGCAGGTTGAATTTTCTAGAGGAAAGTGTGTTGAAAGAATGTTAAATTTTTGCCAAAAAAATTTTTTTTAAGTCCTTAAAAGAAACAAAACACCACAAAAAACCCCAAAAAACAAAAAAAAACAAAAAAAACAAAAAAAAAAAAACCAAAAAAAACCCCCAAACCCAAACAACCTTTTCAAACCCCTTTTGGCACACACCTACCCTGCCTTTGCCACATTCCCCCTAAGTGACATGCCAAGGTCCTGTAGGTTTTTTGGAAGGGCGAGGAGCAGGAGTGCTGCTTTTCTTTTCCTTGGACGCACATCTGGTGTTATGGGATTGCTGCTTCCAGCTGGGATTGGCCTCAGCCAGAGCTTGGCTTCATGGAAGCAGGGCCAGTGGTTTTTGTGCCCTCACCAGCACAAATGGAACTGGGGGGAAATTGTGACCGTGTTCACAGGAGTTCTTGGATGAGGGAAGAGGCGAGGATCTGATTCCATATTGCAGAAGGCTTGATTTATTATTTTATAATAGATATTACATTAAAACTATACTAAAAGAATAGAAGAAAAGGTTTCATCAGAAGGCTAGCTAAGAATAGAATAGCAAAGAATGCTAACAAAGGTTTGTGGTTTGGGCTCTCTGTCCGAGCCAGCTGACTGTGATTGGCCATTAATTACAAACAACCAACATGGGCCAATCACAGATGCACCTGTTGCATTCCACAGCAGCAGATAATCAATGTTTACATTTTGTTCCTGAGGTCTCACAGCTTCTCAGGAGGAAAAGTCCTAAGAAAAGGATTTTTCATAGAAGATGTCTGTGACAGGAAATGGAGCTGGGACCATGCAAAGTGGCCATCACGGGAAAATGAGAGTGCAGCCCCATCCATTCCTGCCTCCTGTCTGTGATTTTCCAGCTGGATGGCTGATGGGAACAGTAGGAATCCAGCTGTCCTCTCTGCTGCTCTGTGTCACCACCAGAGAGCTCTGAAGGAAATCAGAAATGTGTTTTTACACCTTGTGGTCCTAAAAGCTTCTCCCAGTTCCTCCTCTGTGCTGACTCCTGGCTGTCAGTGAGGTGGTCGCTCTCTTGCTGGAATTTCATGGAATCAGGGAATCATTAAGATTGGAAAAGCCCTCTGAGATCATGGAGTCCAACCATTCCCCCAGCACAGGCAAGGCCACCACCAGCCCACATCCCCAGGTGCCACATCCATGTGGATTTTAAATCCCTCCAGGGACTGCAGCTCCACCACTGCCCTGGGCAGCTGTGCCAGGGCTGGACAACCCTTTCAAGCTGTTTTTCCTAATCTCCAATCTAAACTTCCCAGCGATGCCATCTTGGCAGGACCTTGCTTTTCTCAGCTCTTTGGATGCCATCAAGTCACAGGGCATCCCAGGAAAATGTGTATCTTCATTTATCCCTGCTTTGAGAATATTCTTGGTCTCTTCTTCTGATCAGCCCCCCTTCCAAAGATGTGCATGAAGCCTCATCCGTGCTCCCAGTGCCTCCAAACCCTGCCTTGGTGAAGGCTGCTTGCCCAATTCCCCACTTCCATGAGCTTTGAGCTGGGTCAGTGCTCCTTATCTTCCTGTGGATGATGATAATGGCTTTGCAGCCCATGCATTCCTAATGGCAGGGACACCTTGCCCTGTCCCAGGCTGCTCCAGCCTGGCCTGGGACCCTCCCAGGGATCCAGGGGCAGCCCCAGCTCCTCTGGGCACCCTATTGCACCTTGAGTTAGGGCAGGATCTTAGGTTTGAAGTGTAAAGTTTAAATTTGAACCTGTCCCCAGTCCAGGTTAGAGGGTTTCCTGTGTAACAGGGGAACTAAAGGCAAGACCCTGATTGTTTCATGCAAAACCTATGCATTTATTCTGGATAAAAGTAGTGCTTGAAATCGACCGGCAGGGTTATCAGGACAGGTCACCAGGCAAAGGGTGATTCAGACTCTCTTTTGTCTCAGCCCACAGCCTCCAAGGCTTCAGCAAAGCCTTTCAGACAAAGCCAAGGACAAAGATTTGAGGACTTTCCCGTGAAGGGTCAGACTTTGGTTCCTGTCTTGATTAAATTAAGCCGTGTACACGGTGAACTCACATAAAATTCCTGCTCTCCACTTCCCTCCATGCTTTATTAGGTGCTTTAATTGCTTTACACCCTTTTCCACACTTTGCCTTGGATGTGCTGAGCTTTGTTTTCCTTCCTACAACAGCCGCTGATGGATTTTGACTGGAGTAATCTTGGCACCAGCCTTCTCCTTTGGGGAATGCCCCTGTGAATGGGCCAGAAGGAGTTGATGACATTGCTGTGCCCAGAGGCTGCTGCAGCAGAGGAAATCTGTGATTAGACTTCAGCAGGCTTGGGATGGAACCTGCCCTAAGGAGACAGTGTAAACGTGCTGCTATTTCCTGAAAATCAGCCTGGCCTGGAGCAGGGATCACATCCAGAGGGCTCTAATCAGTCCTTCTGGCCTGTTAGTGGTTGCAGGGGATACCAAAGACCCATGTAAGGCCTGGACAATTCCTTTTATTTATTTTAAGCATTTGAGCATGAGCCTGGTCCAAGCAGCGCCAGTGGTGGAAGACCGGAGAACCTGAGCCTCTCCACACGGAATGTTACTTCATTTTCCAGCTACTTCCTACTCAGGGAAATATTGTTTGCAGATGGTGCAGTCACAAAAGCATCATGTACCACTCTGTTATTATCCAGATGGATTTATTGCTGCCGGGAAAGCTCTCTGCTGTCTCGTTTTGGGAACAAGGCTCACACACATGGAATGGTTCTGCTCAAGATCCATCCAGTGCCAAGACACAAAATCTCCACATCCATAACCCTGACAGACTGGCTTGCTGTTGCTTCCTTTAAATCCCAGCCTGGGCTTGGCAGGATGGGCAGAAAGGCCTGGAGATCTCGAGCCCTTTTGGGGTCAGACAGGGAGAGACTCCATTCCCTACAGGAAAAGCAGATGCCATGGAGGAGGTTGTGTCCTCTGTCCCACCTCAGCTCTCAGGGGAGCTGGGAAAATGCTCAGCATCCCAGCAGGAAGGGGACTTGCTGCAGGTGCCTCTGACTTCTTTGCTCACCATTGGCAGGAGTTGCTTCATCCACTTGCCAAAAAACTTGGAAGAAATGATAAAGGATGTAATGCCACGAGGCAGAGCAGAGCCACCTGGAAATCCTGGAAAAACGCCTCTTCATCCTGTGGTGTGAATGATGCCAACATCTGGCTGTGCCTTCCCTTGAAGACACCCATTTTCAGGCTCCCATCAGCCTGCCCTGGAAGCAGGTCCAAAACACCACTCCACACTGAAACTCCAGCTTCCCAGAAAGCTGAAAAAATTCTCACAGGTGAGAGGAATTTCTCCCTGGTGACCATAGAGGAGAACCCCAAATTATTCCAGAGAACCCTGACTCCAAATGAGCAACCCTCTCATTTTCCAGTCAAACCAGAGATGGGGAAGCATCAGGGCTAGAGCTCCAGGCTGGGTCCTGGATCTGCAGCAGGTTATTCTTCCTGCCCTGGTCACGGTCTCTTAAATTTCCCAACTTTTTTTTGGCTGGCAGCAGTGTTTTTGAAACAGCATCCACGGAAATTATGGTCTTGCTTCACTGCCCACACTTGGATGACAGCTGGCTCTGGCTGGAGCTCTTTAAATCTAGTGGTCTGCATTTAAATAAGTTTCATTTATTAAAATTAGGTGAAACATAACTCTTGCCATAAAACAATATTTGGTTTTTTTTTTTTCAAGACCTGCTCAGCGCTTTCATATTTTCCTTTAATCGAGCCTTTTGATTAACTCTGTATTTTATTTTTTTTTTCCCTTGCAGGTTATTTCTGTGTGTGCAGCCCATATTTGTGTGGGTTTGGTGCTGATCAGCTGCGTGTGTGTTTACAATAGCCCTTGTGTTATCCCAGCCGGCAGCCTAAAAACACTTCCAAATTATTCCACATCAGAAGCAATGAGGGTTTGGATAGGCTCCTAGGGGAAAGTCTTGACATGGTGCCCAAACCTCAGTCCCAGTGCTGTAAGTCAGGCACGTGGCTGATATTTTATCCAGCCCAGCCTGGACTTTCACAGGCTGCTTTGTTTGTGGAGGAAACGGGAACTTGGGAGCAATTTTAATCAGGGATTTCTTGGAGATGGGCTCTTCCTCCATCCCTTCGTCCTGTTCTCCTCTCCTGACACATGTGCCTGCTCTCTGCCTGGGTTTTCTGTGGAAAAATTATGGAAAATAAGTGCCCAGAAGCACAATGGGCAGGCTGGACTGGAAGAAATCCCTCGGTGGAGAGGGGCTGACCTGGCTTGTGCCTCTTGAGCAATGTTGATTTTATGTATAATTCTTTTTTTTTTTTAATTATGTATAAAACTTGGATGAGTGTAGGTGGGTGACCACCAGGGATTTCAAGTCCAGCTCTGTTTGGTGTTCAGGTCTAAATAGTGCAGTCAAAAATACTGGAAATGCTCCAGTAAATCCCAGAGTGGTTTGGGTTGGAAGGCACCATAAAAACCATCTCATTCCACCCCTTGCCAAGGGCAGGGACGCCTTCCACTAGACCAGGTTGCTCAATGTGGAAAAAATCAGTATTGTCTCAAAAACAAATTCCTGCAACATGTGAGTTCAGTTCTGGAATTCTTTCCTTTTTAGCTGGACTAAATATGACAGTGTTTTCCACAAATATTGCCATTACTGTGGCTTGAAGACTCAACACCTGGGCCAGCTCTGGTCTTGGACCCTCAGTTACTCATAAATAACCCACTGTACTATTGGAGCAAAGATCACTTGAAAAAAAATGTAATTTAAAACCTGCACATGCATTGATTTAGGAATGCAAAATGATTTTTGTTGCTATCTCATCTCAAAACCTTTCCCTTGGCCGTCTGCAACTCCAAATCACAAAATGTGTTCCAGGAACGCCCTTGTCGTGTCCTGCAATGCGAGGGAAGACATTCCAGGGGGGTTGTTTTTCTCAAAAACATTAAAACATCACAAGCAGTGTGGATTCCCCATCCCTGGAGGTGTCCAAGGCCAAGTGGGATGGGGCTTGGAGCAGCCTGGGATAGGGGAAGGTGTCCCTGCCATGGCAGGGGTGGGATGGGATGGACTTTAAGGTCCCTCCCAACCCAAAGCAGTGTGGAACTCTCTGATTCAGAGCTCTGTCTCTTTTTCTCTGGTGACTCCTTTAGATGAACACCTCACAGGGGCTGTGCACTGAGCCTCGGAGAAGGACATAAATTCCTTCTCCTTAAGGCAATGCAGAAGTCCAGAAAACAGACCCAGATCCTCTTGGATCACCTTGTCCTTTCCTCTGCGGTTTTCTAAAGGAAGCCCAGGGACCTGGTGGCGCTGAGTGACCTTTCAGAGAAGGGCAGGGATCCCTCTGGAACCCCTGGCAGGTGCATTCCCTTATTAGGCAGTGAAGCTTTCACCTCTCCTGCAGCAATGACCCGTTTCTAAAGCGCTTCACACCCACTTTAAACCTCGGAGAAGGCCATGAAACTCCTCTGGCCGTGGCCGTGGCCACACGGTGTCTGCTGTTAAGCAGAGTGTTAAAATTAATCAACCCAAATTAAGCAGCCGAGATTATCACTCTGCTGAATCTGCGCCCTCAAGAGACAGATTAAACCTCTGAAAAATCCTGGCAGGAATTGTCTGTGGAGCAAAAAAAAAAAAAAAAAAAAATCTATGGGATGAGAAAGGCTAGGTGTGTTGGTCTGCTGGACTCCCAAGTGTCCCTCACTGCAAACCCCTTCACCAGCAAACCTCCCCTCTGCCTGAGGAGAGCTTCTGTATCCCAAATTCCCATTCTCTCTCCTGATCCTGTGAGCTCATGAGAACTGCTGGCTCTAACTCACACCCCAGTACATAGAGCTAGCAGCAAAGGAGATTAAAAACCAAAACAAATTGGTAAATAGCCATGATTTGCCTCAGAGCTAAGGCTGGAGGCCTCAAATCATCCTTGGAGGAAGCCCTGCAGAATCCAGGGTGGGAGAATGGGCAGGAAACTCAAGCCCAAGTGCCTTCACGTGCACTTGTTGGAAGTGCAGGGCAAGAGGATGAGGAATGATTCCCTTGTGAATTTTCCCACTGGGCTGCTGAAAAAGAAGCATCTGCATCACTTCTAAAGGCCTGTTGGACCCCTGGGCAGGCTGGATGGATCCCTGAGGGAAAGGGTGCTGCCTGAGCATTGGAGAGCTTTAGGGGAAAGTCCAGGGTGGAGTCACCAACCCTGAAAGTGCTCAAAAAACGTGTGGATGTGGCACTTTAGAACATGGTGACAGTGCTGGGTTGATGGCTGCACTTGGTGATCTTAAAGGTCTTCCCCAGCCTAAATAATTCCATGATTCTATGTCTGCAGAGCCTCCTTCCTCCTCTCCTTTCCCTGGCCTTCACTCTCCCCCTCTCTGAGAGCAAGTCTGGAGGCAGCAATCACCCTCATCCCCAGCAGAATTTAATCTCCTGGTAATTAGAGATGGAAAATCACAACATTGGGAATGTTTGTGCTTTAATAGAGTCCTGCCAAGACTTGGATTGCGTTGGAGCAAGCAGAGTGCTGTCAGGATCACAGGATGCCGAGCTGGAAATTTGGGAGGGGGGCAGATCCTGCGGTTGAGGAGGGTGGTTGCAATGGCACTGAGCTGAGCAGAGCTCTGGTTTGTGTCAGCTGGGGATGCAGAGCCTCTGGAATCGTGCTGGGATCCTGCTGGGTGGAGACTTGTCTCTCAAAAGCCAGCAGATGATACCTGAAACCTGGGAATGTGTTTAATATCATGTGCAGCTCCCCCAGCTCTGCATAGTCTGGCCCTCCAGACCAAATGCCATCTGGTGCCAATAGCTGCTTTGGATTATTCTGTGGTTTTCTGAAAGGCAAACAACTTCCATGCAGGGCTAAAGGAGGAGCTCCCATCTCTGCTGCTGGATGTGCCACACAGCCCAAAGCTGAGGAAATGGAGTGAAACACAAAAGTGGTCACAGATCTTTGCTTCTTGCAAGACCTGGAATGTTGCACCTGCAGTAATTTTCCCTTTCCTTTCCTTTCCTTTCCTTTCCTTTCCTTTCCTTTCCTTTCCTTTCCTTTCCTTTCCTTTCCTTTCCTTTCCTTTCCTTTCCTTTCCTTTCCTTTCCTTTCCTTTCCTTTCCTTTCCTTTCCTTTCCTTTCCTTTCCTTTCCTTTCCTTTCCTTTCCCCTTTTCCTTTCCCCTTTTCCTTTCCCCTTTTCCTTTCCCCTTTTCCTTTCCCCTTTTCCTTTCCCCTTTTCCTTTCCCCTTTTCCTTTCCCCTTTTCCTTTCCCCTTTTCCTTTCCCCTTTTCCTTTCCCCTTTTCCTTTCCCCTTTTCCTTTCCCCTTTTCCTTTCCCCTTTTCCTTTCCCCTTTTCCTTTCCCCTTTTCCTTTCCCCTTTTCCTTTCCCCTTTTCCTTTCCCCTTTTCCTTTCCCCTTTTCCTTTCCCCTTTTCCTTTCCCCTTTTCCTTTCCCCTTTTCCTTTCCCCTTTTCCTTTCCCCTTTTCCTTTCCCCTTTTCCTTTCCCCTTTTCCTTTCCCCTTTTCCTTTCCCCTTTTCCTTTCCCCTTTTCCTTTCCCCTTTTCCTTTCCCCTTTTCCTTTCCCCTTTTCCTTTCCCCTTTTCCTTTCCCCTTTTCCTTTCCCCTTTTCCTTTCCCCTTTTCCTTTCCCCTTTTCCTTTCCCCTTTTCCTTTCCCCTTTTCCTTTCCCCTTTTCCTTTCCCCTTTTCCTTTCCCCTTTTCCTTTCCCCTTTTCCTTTCCCCTTTTCCTTTCCCCTTTTCCTTTCCCCTTTTCCTTTCCCCTTTTCCTTTCCCCTTTTCCTTGCCTGTTGCTGTGGTGCTTGATAAAGAAGGATGTAAGACATTTTACAATGCAAAAAGAAAGGATCAGTCCTGGTTTATTTTGTGTGTCCCTTTTTATAGGGTTTTATAAAGAACATCCCCTGTCTATCCCCAGTTGGTCAGTAACAAGTTGTTACTCTATTGATTGGTCACTCAAACCCACAGTATTTTGTGAGAGATATTTTTCATTTTTCTATCTAACAGCATAAAAACAGTTTATACAGGTGGCTAGTATTTATCACAGTCCTAGAGTTCCTTCTCAGGGAAAACAAGTTGTTTTCCACAGTCCTAGGGTTCTTTCTCAGGAAAAACAAGTTATTTTCCACAGCTGCAGAATTCTGCTCTCACTAAGAGCCGTCAGCTCAGTCAGGATTCAGTCTGCAGGGCTTTGGCTGCTGTTTCACCAGCACACTTCCCCACAGTAAAAACTTGTCCAGAAGCTGCTTAGCAAATTTTGACAAAATCCTGGAGTGCCACAACAAGGGGGAATGGCTTCAAACTGCCAGAGGGCAGGGATGGATGGGATATTGGGAATTAGGAATTGTTCCCTGTGAGGGTGGGCAGGCCCTGGAATGGAATTCCCAGAGCAGCTGTGGCTGCCCCCGGATCCCTGGCAGTGCCCAAGGCCAGGCTGGGGCTTGGAGAAGCCTGGGACAGTGGGAGGTGTCCCTGCCATGGCAGGGGTGGCACTGGATGGGCTTTGAGCTCCCTTCCAAACCCAACCCACTGAGTGATTCTAGATTCCCTGAGAGCCAGTCTGAGCTGTTGGTCTGATCTGTTCGATCTGAGGACATCTGGAGGCTCCCTTCCTCCCTGCCACCATCTTTTGGCAGGAACAATCCCTGATGGAGCCACAGGCACTCGGCTCCTGCAGCTGGCAGCCAGGGCAGCCCCTGGATCTGTGCCCACTTGGCAGCCCCCTCCCTGAACCCAGGGCTCACTGTGGGCTGGGAGCTCCCAGAGCCAGCCCCCAGGGCCTGGCCAGCAATTCCTGGCACTGCCTGGGGCTGATTTGCATCTCCTTTGGTCCCACCAGCCCACCTCAGTGAACAGCTCTGCCTCGCCTTGCGCTCCTTTCCAGCGTGCCAGATTCTGGAGGCTGCAGAGACAGAAAGTCTGCACAGCTTGCTGAGGAGGAAAACCCTGAATAAAGCCTTGAACCAGAGCATTTTACAGCACTGGGAGTGCTCCTGGCATTCCCTGGTGTGAACAAGCCAGGATGGGATGGCAAAATCTGAGCACCTGTCACATGCAGGATTCCCTTCCCACTGCTGCCCTTCCTCACACAACTCCAGTCCAGGCTGGATGTCCCAGCAGGTATCACCCACAGCTTCACTCCAGGCTGGATATCCCAGCAGGTATCACCCACAGCTTCACTCCAGGCTGGATATCCCAGCAGAGATCACCCACAGCTTCACTCCAGGCTGGATATCCCAGCAGGTATCACTCAGTTCTCCACTCCAGGCTGGATATCCCAGCAGATATCACCCACAGCTTCACTCCAGGCTGGATATCCCAGCAGAGATCACCCACAGCTTCACTCCAGGCTGGATATCCCAGCAGGTATCACTCAGTTCTCCAGTCCAGGCTGGATGTCCCAGCAGATATCACCCACAGCTTCACTCCAGGCTGGATATCCCAGCAGGTATCACCCACAGCTTCACTCCAGGCTGGATATCCCAGCAGATATCACCCACAGCTTCACTCCAGGCTGGATATCCCAGCAGAGCTTGTCAGGAGAGAGGGAATTCCCATGTTCCTGCTGCCTGCAGCTGGGCTGAGGGACTTGTTCCATGCTGACTCTGCTCTGCACTCCCACAGCACAGCAGTGACCTGAACTTGTGTCACTCTCCTGAGCTACAGAGACAAAACAGGTGCTTGGTAACAGATATCCTGATTTCCCAGATTAATGCCTGCTCTCTTTTTATGTCTCCTGAGCTCTGGCTCACTACTTTAGATCCTTCAGAACTCGCTTTGCTGGTTGCATGTCATGACACCTATTTTATGGTGTTGTTTTTATCTGTTAAAAATGGTATTTCCTAAAAGTCAATTTTTTCTTTGTCTGCACTTCGCCTTCTGAAAGACTCATTTGAAAGTCTGGTTTTCACCACTCTGGTGCCAATCACCAGTATTTTCTACTTATGAAAAGGAGAATAATTTGAATTCAAACGTGGCTTCAAAACACAGAGTTTGGGGGTTTTCCCTCAGGGTAAAATAGGTGTAATTTCAAAAGTGTTTTTTGTCTGTGTTAATGTCAAAGTAAATTTTAACTGCCTTTTTTCCTTTCTTATATTTTTTTCTTTTAACAGAAGCTAGAAGTTATTGATAATGAGACTTTTGGACAACTTGACTTGAAAAATGGATGCTTTGAAAGCTGTGAAATGTCTGAGAAAGGCTGTCAACTTTTTTTTTTTTTTAGTGGTTAATTAAAAATAACAATGGTTTTGGGAAGGGGCTTATTTATTTATTTATTTATTATAAATATTTTCTATATTATTTATTAGTTTTATTTTATTATATATTTATTTTTAATATTTATTTATTTATTTATTTCCTGGCTTCTTGTTGGTTCTCTCCAACCTGTCTTGTCTCTGGTGATGGAAACTCATCCCAGAGCTCTCCTCCTGGACCTGGCTCAGTACAGGACTTGCTTCTGGAGGTGCTGTCACACAAAACCAAAAGCTGTGCCTCTTGTAACTCACTGGGCACAAGCCAGCCTGGCATTTTCCTCAGCAGGGCTCACCCCAGACTGGTTTAAGAGCTGAAAGGCAAAGCAAAAGGAGGATTAGAGCAAAGCAGTTGCAGAGCACACGTTGTACATACTGATGTCTTGTTGGAGCAGGAGAAGGCTGGAAAAAGCACTGCCTGTGTTTAATTTAAAAAAAGGGTGCAGTCCTGCTTCCTGAGTGCCTCCTTTGCCAATCAGATATTCTGCATCGCTGAAGGAGCCAGGCTAATGAGATTATGGGTTATCACCTCGAGAAATAAAACCCAAGCACTGGAAGAACAAGATTTCTGTGGGAATGGTGCTGGAGGCTGGGTTGGATGGCTGGGCTCTGCTCCTGGGGCTGTTCAGGGGAAAGCACTGAACCTTCCAAGTGCCTCCACAGAGGTGACTCTGCACCTCCCAGCCAAAAAAACCAAACTGGAGTCACTTTATATCCTGGGCTTTACCAAGGCTGAGCAAATTTTACATGTGGCACATCACAGGTTTGTTTTGCCCCAGCTGCCAACGCTGTGCCTGCTGCACCACTGAATATCCTTGGGATTTTCCACAAATGCTGCTCCCCAAGAGCACAGCCAGATGTGCAGGCAGAGGAGGAAACCTGCACAGCAGTGATCTTCAGGAAGGGATGTGAAGTGCTTTTCCAGCTCTGTGCCTGTTTCTGGTGGGTTTAAAAAGTAGTTTTGCAGTTGGGTTTCTTTACCTTTTTTCCCCATAAAACCCCCTGCTGGCAGAGCAAACAGTGATGCTGTGGAGAGAGATATCCTGGATTATGGAATCTCCTGAGCTGGAAGGGACCCACGAGGACCATGGAGTCCAACACCCCAACAACCCCATCCTGTGCATCCCTGGGAGCATTGTCCATTGTTCCATGGGCTCTGGCAGCCTGGAGCTGTGCCCAGCACCCTCTGGAGGAAGAACCTTTCCCTAAAATCCAACCCAAACATCCCCTGACACAGCTCCAGCCATTCCCTGGCTCCTGTCCCTGTGACAGGGAGTAGAGATTGGAGCAGCCCCTCCTTGTGAGGCAGCACAACAACCTAACACCACTCTCAGTGGGGAACAGAATTTGGCAGCACAAGGAGCCTTCGTGGTTGAGGATTTATCCCTCTCCACCTGTTTTCCCTGTTGGCATGCTCCAGACCTGGCCTAGGGTGTCAGGGGGTTCTGAACTTAACCTCGAGTGCCTTTCAAACCTTCTCTCCCCCTTGGTTTGCCCTTCACCTGCAGGAAAAATATTTGCAGAAGGGCAAGGGGTGAAGGATGGATTGCTTGGGCTGTGACCCAGGCCAGGCTCCCTGGGGATGCTCCCAGGGCCACCAGAGCCAGGGACACGAGTGCCACCATCACTCCAGGCTCCTTGCTGGGTGCTGGAGGACATGGACTGAAATTCCTGATATTTAGGGATTTTTGACTCAGTTATTTTTTGAAACATAGCTATGGACTGGCACCCTGCCTAATCCCCACTCCTGGAGCACCAGCACTTTGAATTGTCTGGAGAATTGGAGTTTTCCCCTCTCCCGTGTCCAAGTTCTCCTTGCAGAGCCCTGTGCCACTAATCACCAGCACTTTGAATTGTCTGGGGAATTGGAGTTTTCCCCTCTCCTGTGTCCAGGTTTTCCTTGCAGAGCCCCGTGCCACTCTGGGAAGCTCACAGTAATCCCCCCTCCCTGCTTTATCCAAACAAACCTGGCGTGCCACATTCCTCCTGTCTGCTGCTCCAGGGGAGAGGCAGTCCCAGGAGAGCCAGAGTGTGAGGTGAAGAGAAACAAAATAGGAGAGAGGGGAAAGAATTGGTGTTGTGGAGCAAATCCTGGAATTATCAGTCCTGCTGCTCCCTTGGGTGACAGAGTGCAAATGCTCCAGTGAAGCTCTTGGGAATTCAGCATTATTCATATTATTCAGCATTATTTCATATTATTTTATTTATTTTATTTTAATTTGCAGAATGCTCAAGCTGAGCCACGAAGCCCCAGCAATCAGCTTCCCCTTGGGGCACTACCCTGCTCTCTCTTAGTTTAAAATCCCAGGATTTTCAATATAACTGTGTTTGGGTTCTTCCTCTTTGGTTCCCAGCTTTCAAAAAGGCAGTTTAGAAAGTTCATTTCCCCCTCATTTAACAGAGCTTGTTAGAAGAACAGAAGATTTTAATGCGCAGGTACCAAAGCAGAGTTTGGAATCAAAGGCCTCAGTGCTCTGCTCTCAGCTCTGCTCCCCCTCTCCCTCATCCCACAGTATGCTCTGATGTGGCATTTGGGATTCCTCAGCTCCCCATGGTTTATCCTTACCTTGAGTGCCACCATCCTGCTGCCTTTAAATCCCTGGGATGGAGGGGAAGAGAATGGGATTTGAGGAGATGGAATAGCAGGGAGCTGCTAAACCCAGATGTCAGCCAGGGGGAAGAGGATCAGGATCCCTGGATCCCAGGCCCTTCCATCCCTCCCTGGGGAGGAAGAGGAGGTGTCAGGGTGCCTGTCAGGACAGGGTTTGCCCTTCAGCCTCAGGAGCTCACAATCAGAAGCTATTTCCTAATTACAATGCATTACCCAACTATTTCCTAATTACAATACCTTATAAATGTTTCTTGGCCTATCAGCTTTTGCCACACCATGCTGTAGATGCCTTGAAGACAATAATCTAAAATTACCCCTCATGGGTCTTGCTGCAATGCACCTTTCACAGTCCTATTTCTCCAAAGTATCCAGCCTGATTTGCAAGGCCATTTTTTGAAACTTGTTTTTAGTCCTATTTCTCTCTCAGCAATGTCTGTCCTATTCCAGGGCATTTCTAAGTCAGCATTTCTCATCTCAAGGTTTGCATAGAGATGTATGAGCCTTCTGTCAGGCTTTGAGAATTCTGAGAGGTTTGAGACTATAAATGTATTTCTCACAGGATGTGGTGTTTTTGGGGATGCTGACTGGGGGATGCCGCTGGCTCTGAGCTCTGTGAGCACACCCAGCTCTCCCCAAAGCCTATTCCCCATCCCGGTCATGCCCGAGCTGGCGTGATCACAGAGGGAGTGGGGATTACAGGGATAAGCGGGGCCTGGCGAAGCCGGGCTCTGATCTGCGATAAGCCCTGCACTAATTGCTCCCGATGGAGATGCTCCCTGCTGGGAATGGGGGCAGCATGGATGCAGGGGGGCCCAACTGAGGTGTGCTGGCACCGGGGTGGTTTTACAAGAGATGGAGACTACCTCTTGCTGTTTCTGCAGCAGGAAAATGGGGTGGAGTGTTATCCATGCAGAACGAGCCCCAGCCAGGGAATAACGGGCAGGGACTCCATGATTCAGAAGGCTGAATAAGAGCTTTATTAAGTTATGTTATGTTACCTTACGTTACGTTATTACTCTGCATTATATTATACTAATACTATACATATACTGTCTATATAGAGAGTTATAGTATTATAGAGAGTATATATTATTATAGTATATTATATAGTATATATAATATATACTATAATGTATCTATATACAATATTATAGTATTATATATAAAATACATGTATTATCTTATATATTTGTATATAAAATATAAATATATGTAGTATATTATGTATATTATATACCTATTATACACTATAATATATACTATATACTCTATATAACTCTCTACACTATATTATACTAATACTCTGTATATACTGTCTATATACTATAATATATACTACAATATATATTATAGTATTATATATTATATTTAATAAATATTTTATTTATAAAATATATATTATATTATATTATATTATATTATATTATATTATATTATATTATATTATATTATATTATATTATATTATTCTATACTATAATATATACTATATACTCTATATTACTCTCTATACTATATTATACTAATACTCTATGTATACTTCCTATATACTATAATATATTCTATAATATATAATATATATTATAGTATAATATTTAATATATATTATATATATAAAATATAGCATATTATATATTTTATAACTATTCTTATTATAATATATACTATATACTCTATATGATTATACTATATTACACTAATTCTCTCTATATACTCTCTATATACTATAATATATATTATAGTATTATATATTATATATTTAATACATATTTTATATATAAATATATAAAATATATATACTATTATATATTATATATAACTATTCTATGCTCTAATATATACCATATACTCTATATGACTCTATACTATATTATACTAATACTCTATATATACTCTCTATATACTATAATATATTCTATTACATATATATAATATATATAATATATAAAAATATGTAAAATATGTATAAATATATATAGTATTTTATATATATTATATAACTATTATATACTATAATATATACTATATACTCTATATAACTCTCTATATATTATACTATACTATAAACCTAAAGAAAAACCCATGACCCTTTCTGACAGTCACGACACAGCTTTGACCCAATTGCTCAATCAATCAAAACAACCATCACCAGAGTCTAATTGACAAAATCACTTTCAGTAAACAATCTCCATAACACATTCCACATGTGCCAAACCACAGGAGCAGCACATAGAGATAAGAATTGTTTTCTCTACTTTCTCTGAGCTTTCTCCCTGCCTTCCCCAGGAGAAATCCTGGGAAGGTTGTGCCTGCTGCTCTCTGTGAAGGGTGTCTCCCACAGGGCCCTGAACTCATCAGTTTTCATCATGCAAATGAGGCAGGAGCATGGCAATAATGGCTTTTAATGGAGACCCACAAATGATGCCATAAGTTTTAGCTTTCATATTTTCCAGGTTCTGTACTGAATTGGTTCAGAACCCTGAACTTCATATGAGGTGTTAGCAAGTTCTCCTCACAGCTTAGCCACACCAAACAATTCCTTTCCAGCCCCAGAACCAAGGACAAAGCATTCCTTTTCCAGAAATGCTGTAAAACTGCTGCAGCTTCAGGCCCAAAGAGTGTAAAAACAGAGAATTGAGGAGTCCAATCTGGGAGGATGGGACTGCAGAGCTATTGCACTTGTGGGGTGCCCAGACCAAGGAGGGAATGATGAATGTGACTCCATGTTCTCAGAAGGCTAATTTATTATTTTATGATACTGTATTGGATTAAAGAATACTAAACTGAACTATATTAAAGAATACAGAAAGGATACAGACAGAAGGCTAAAAAGATAATGAAAACTCCAGATTCTTTCCAGAGTCCCGACACAGCTTGGCCCTGATTGGTCATTGAGTCAAAACAACTCACATTAAACCCATCAAGCAATCGCCTGTTGGATAAACAATCTCCAACCATATTACAAAGCAGCAAAACACAGGAGAAGCAAAAGAGATAAGAATTGTTTTCCTTTTCCCTGAGGCTTCTCAGGAGACGACTCCTGGGCAAAGGGATTTTTCCAGAAAATATGACTGTGACACAGAACCTGGAGCTGTAATTGGACAATCAGCCCCAACATGGAAATGGACCAGAACTTACAAAAGTGTGAAAACTCGTGACTTGGGGTCCATCTTGGGTGTAACCTTGGCCAGGCTCTTGTACAGCCCAAGGTGTATCCTTTTAATAAATCCCTAATTTATTCCTTAACTCTGCCTAGCGTCTGTTCCAGGGAGTTTCTTAAGCATCACACAGAGCACGACAAAAAAATCCCAAAAAATCCAACTGTCCCTGGGATTGTCCCCATTCCATTTTATCAGAAATACCCATCAAAGACCCCCTAAATTATCCTGAAACAGCCAAGTAAGGAACCTTGTTTTGAAGGAAATGCTTTTGGTTTTCCTCTAACTTGGAAAGCCTTCTCCTGTTTGTGGCTTTCTCCATCAGATTACTGATTTGCTTTCCCACAGGAATTGCAAACTGTGTCTCAAAATGTCTACTTATGGCAGTGGATAAATTAAATATGTAAGTTATTTGAATGTGCAATGGGTTATACTGAAGTAAAAAAATTATAAAAATAATTTTTTAAGGGTTTACTTTAAAGTTTATTTATTTTTAAGGGTTTGGGGTTTTTTGTTCGTTTGGTGACATGGGGGTTTTTCAGGGCAGGATTTAAACTTTTACTGAAGGTGCAATCAGTTTTCTGGCATCTAAAGTGTAATGTAAAAGACTCATTTTCCCTCCTTTCCGCTGCTGAAGGTCTTTATTCATCCAGGGTGAGAGACTCAGCTCCTCAACCTATTTTCTGACACTTCGTCATACTCTTCTCCAGTTCTTTTGTTGAAGAATGGAGATTGGTTTTCAGGTTTTTTTGGTTTTTTTTTTGGGTGGGTTTTTTGTTTGGTTTTTTTTGGTAGTGGTGTTTTTTGGTTATGGGTTTTTTTTTTTGTTGGTTGGTTGGTTGGTTTTTTTGTTTGGTTTTATTTGGCCTGAGGTTTTTTTTAATTTGGGGGGGTTGGGGTCTTTTGGGGTTTATTCTTTAGGGGGTTTTGGGTTTATTTTTTTGTTTTTGTGGGATTTTATGGGGTTTTTTAGTCTTTTAGGGGTTTTTTCGTTTTTTGTTTTTTGGGGTTTTTGTGGGGTTTTTTGAGTTTTTTTGTGGTTTTTTGTGGGTTTGTTGTTGTTGTTGTTTTGTCGTTTTGGTTTTTGTTTGTTTGTTTTTGTTTTTTGTTGTTATTGTTGTTTTGAGTGGAAAAGCACTTTTGCCCAAACACCAGGTGGATGTTTCAAGCAGGACCGCCCTGCTGATGTCCATGGGGATTGTTCATGTCCTCCAGCAGGGAATCGTGATGGTGCTGCTAAGCAGGGGTTTGGTTTCACCCGAAACCACCCGGTGAAACGTGCTGGAATTGGGGTGTGGGGTTTGTAGGGCAGATTTGTGTGCTTGGCAGCTTTGGTGAGGAGCTTGATGCAGGCAGGGCAGCTGTGCATGGATGATTTCTCATCCCTGAATGCCTGCAGCCCGTTAATTTTTGGGTAAGAAGAGAAAAGAGAGGAGAATTGGATGAAGCAAACTGCTGCAACCCTGAGCCTGGGGAGCCGTGTGCTGTCTCTCCCTGTGGTGCCACGAGGCAGCCACGGCTCATCCATCACTCTGAGGGATGTGTCCAAACCTTCTAATTAAGGAATATAACCTGGGGTAGGGAGCTTAAACTGCTTCTGACCTGTATTTTTTAATTAAGGCATTTTTTAATACAGCCCTTGCTCGGGGTCATCTGATAATACTCATCTGGACATAATGCAGCCTAACCTTGTTAACCCTCGATGGTTCCTGCTGCACTTTAAAGCCAGTCCTAAGGAAAACCATCCCAAAAATCCAATACCAGGCAGCCACAGAATCCCAGAGTGGTTTGGTATGGAAGGGACCTGAAGATTGTCCCATTCCAGCCCTGCCATGGACAGGGACACCTCCCCCTAGACCAGGTTGTTCCAAGCTGGCCTTGAAGCATCTCCAGGCTCTCCTTGGGATTCTCACTGCTTCCTTGGATCTTGCAGAGCAGAGGTCTGTGACAAAGGGCTCTGTGGAGGAGAGCCTTGCTCCCATCAGCAGATGGAACAGCTGCTGAACTCAGGGGATTGAGGAGGGAAAACCAAGCACTGAACAGTTTGACAGAACATTTCGTACACTTGGGTTTTTGCTTAGCCTGTGGTGTCCTGCACGCAGCAACATTGCACAGGGAGAGCTGCTAATTCAGGGATTTCACTGGGAAAACTGCTAATTCAGGGTTTCCACACAGGGGAAACAGCAATCTGAGTGCATTCCTTTGTGACAGTGTTTACAGAGGTTCTTGCATGAGGGAAGAGATGAGGATCTGACTCCATGTTGTAGAAGGCTGATTTATTATTTTATGATATATATTACATTAAAACTATACTAAAAGAATAGAAGAAAGGATTTTATCAGAAGGCTAGCTAAGAATAGAATAGGAAGGAATGATAACAAAGGTTTGTGGCTCGGACTCTGTGTCCAACATGGACCAATCACAGATCCACCTGTTGCATTCCACAGCTGCAGATAATCAATGATTACATTTTGTTCCTGAGGCTTTTCAGCTGGAAAAATCCTAAGGAAAGGATTTTTCATAAAAGATGTCTGCAACATTCCTTCACCCAGCCTAAGGAACCAGATCCATGAAAATCCCATGCAATGTGCCCTGCCAGGCCTGGCTCTTTCATCTGGCACCCTTAAAATATTAATAAAATAATAAAAATTGCTGGGTGCTTTTGTTTGGGTCCTTCTCTCTGTGCACAGGTGTTCTCAAGGTGGGAAAGGTGCTCTGCAGAGTGGCCTTGGGAATGGTTTGGGCTGGGATTCCCTGGGCTGGAGCCAGTGACAATAAACACACAGCCTCAGGTTTTTCCTTGCTTACCCATTCTGGGGTACAGCAGGAGAGGAAAAACTCCCTGCTCATCTCAAATACAATAAAAAGAACCTGAGGAATGGGAAGAACAAAAAATTTGAGAAAAAGAGGCTCCTCCAACCCCCCCCCCCCCCCAATAATTCCCACCAAGCTCAGTGTTTCAAACTCAATTTACTACCTCCTTGGTGGGGGGAGTGTTTACGACATATTCCCTGCATTCCTTTTCCAGAAATGCTGTAAAATTGGGCTGGGTTTTTTGGTTGTTTTTTTTTTTTCTTTCCCTTGCATGTGATGCAGAGAGTGACTCACATGTGGAAAATTCACCTTGCACTGAGCTCTTCCCAGAGCAACTTACCTGGAGGGGACACCAAAGGTGACCCTGAGTGTGCTGCCCCACTATTTTTTTGGTTTTGGGGTTGAGGGTTCCTTGGCTCTCGTTCTCAAGGTTGTTTATAAAAACTACATGTATATTATTTACAATAATTTTCTAATATTATTACTTATGTTAGACAGTTTGCCTCTACTCTAAACCAATCCAAAAGTACCATCATCACAGCAGAAGATGGAGGCTAAGAAGAAGAAGAAGAAGGAGAAAGACTGAGCATGCTTATATTCTTCTATCTTGCCTCTTGAACCCCCATTCTAAAAACTTCAAAATTCTACATTTTCACCTGGTGATAAATTCACTATCACTCTACTCAAACCCTGGTGGCTTGTAACTCCTCACACAAAGTTGGTAATTGTTTCTATGGGTTAAAACTGAAGGCACAGGTGATTGTGACTCTGTGCCAAGGTCTCTGAGCCCCTGCCAGGGTCTGGAGTCCTCCAGGGCAGCCAGAGGAATGGCCTGGGTTCCAGCAGGGAAGACCCAGCCAGGCACTGAAATCAAGAGAAGGGCACCAAATTGCTGCTTTCCAAAGATAAAAAGGTTTAACCATTGGCAGAGGCGTCTCCAGAGCACCGTGTGCCTCTGTCTCGGCTCTGCCCTGAGTTTGTATCCTTGCTGCAGTGGCAGATTCCCCCTCAGCCCTGGCTTGTGGGGCTTGGTGGAGGGATTTCCACCCCAGCTGGGTGTGTGTGAGGATCCCTTCCTGCTTGGCAAAGCCCCTGCTCCCGTCTACGTCTCTTGCCACGAGCTGGGAGCCCAGCCCAGAGGGTGAAATTCCATACGGCTCACCCACGAATCCCACCCTCCATTCCCGCAATCTGCCCGATTGCAGAACCCCAGTCGGCTCGGGAAGGGGAAATCTCTGCCTTCCCAAATTCCCCAAATTCCCCAGCTGCCCACCAAGGCTGCAGCACCATCTCCTGCTCTCCCCAAGGGCTGTGCATCTCCCCTGATGATGCACGAGGGTGTCAGGGCTGGTTATGGCACGTCAGGGGATGCAGGGGAGAGCTAATGGGATGAGGCAGGAGGCGCTTGGGAACGGGAGACAAGGGAGAAGGAGGCTCTCCGTGCACCAGAGCACACATCTGCTCTGTGGCATAATTCCAATTAACTGGGGGGGGATTCGCTGCCTCTCGCGTGTCTTCTGTGGTGACACGCAGCACAGAAATGAAGGCTTGGAAAGCTCTTGTGAAAGCTCAGTAGCCACAGTGGGTTTAAATTGCTTTTCTTTTTTTATTTAAAAAAAAAAAAAAAGAGAGAAAGGAATTCTGACGGCAATTTCCTACTCTTGACCGATTTTACATAATTTGTGCTTGCACTGATTGCGGTTCTATAAACAGGAACTCCAGGGCTCTGTGTCTCTCCACCAAGGGAGGAAAGGTTTAGCTTTTCACTTTTCACTTTTCTCCTGGGTGAAATGTGAATTGCTGCTGTTTCATCCCTAGGGATGCAGCAAGGAGATCATTCCCAGGGTGAGGAAATCTGGCTGCTCCAGGGACAGCCCACACAGCCCTTTTCTCCAGGAGAAAAGGGGATGGAAAAATGAATCTGAATATGGGATTTTCTAGGGGTAAGAAGAACCTGTGCAGTCCTAAAACCCCCAAGAAAAGACCCCTTTGTGAGGGAATCAGGAAACCAGAACCTTCTACAGACACTGAAGAGTTTAACCTGCAGACTTATAAAAAGCTTGAATTGATGTAAAAATACAAGATACAGACATCAAGCAAAAAAAAAAAAAGTCATAAACTTATGTTTTTATAGTTGTAAGTAAAAACGTACCTTAAGTAAGTAAAAACTGTATTGATAAGATAGTGAAGAGTTTAGAATATAAGAGTGTAGTTATATAAAATGAGCTAAGAGTTTAAAAGTTATAATAGAAGCATATGTGTGTACATGCCACAGAAACCCATGAGGTTAAAGGATCCACAATGCAACAAAATTGAGTAAAAGTGACAGGTGGGAAAAGCAAAATAAACCTTGTAGAAACTATCTATTGTGTTAGAATGTTATATATTGCCTTGTAGCAAAGAAACTTATAACTACCTTAAACCATGTAATTAATCCTTTACAATCTCACAACCTCTGAAACTGACGTTTACCTGAGCAGTAAATGGTTATTAACCCAACAATAATGCCATTCCTTGATTACAAAGCAGTGATAATGGCACCTTTGGGGGCTGCTGGTGTCCCAGATCTGCCTCAGGTGGCCCAAGAGAGGCTCAGCAGCAGCAGCACAAGAAGTGGCACCTCAGGGGTGCTTTAAGGGCTGTGATGAGAACCTGTGCTGAGGGCTCCTCCTGCCCACAAATAAAACTTTGGGGCCTCCCAAAGCTTTTCCTGCTGCTGAGGAGGAGCCTGCTGGGGGTGGCTGCAGGTGGAAGGGTCAAAGGCACAGAGTTGGAGCCTGGGAATGTGGGAATTGCTTGGTCTGGAAAAGGGATTTTGTGCAGTGCACGTCTGTCCTTCCCCACTGGGTGTGATAGTGGAGCCCTGGAAAATGTTAAAGATAAAACTCTGAAAATGTTGGGCTTTGTGTTTTCTCAGATCACTGCACCTGCGTAAGCAGTATGATAAGTGATATAATTGTTAGATGTGATGATTGTTTAGTAATTAAATATAATTATTATATAACCATAAGAAGAATCATAAGAAACTATGTTGGAAATTTAAGGGGGCCATGTTTAGCTGAAATCTATGTATACAATAGAACAATATAAGTTTAATAATTAACATGAAAGTTATATAACGATAGAATATAAAACATGATCATTACAGATGTATGGTCACAATCAGATTTGGGTGGAAAACCTACCCCGATTCCCAGAGCTCTAAATAAAAAGCACCGCATATAATCACTGAGTGATTATGTGTTTTTGGACACTAACAAGTGCAGCCAGTGAAGCTGCAAGGAGATACAACCTCTTCTATCTGCTGCCAGAATTGTTTTCTCCTGCTTTATTTTTGAAGGTATTTCACCACCTCTCAATAATTTTTATTTTGCCTCTCCCCTGTTTCCACCCTCCCCAAGTGTCACTGCTGCTGCTTGGAATGCAGCTGAGCAATCCTGTGTTCTGTGGGAAGGAGCACTCCAGGAGATCCCCCTGTCCCCAGCCCCCTGGAGAAGGATTATTTCACTTATTTTACCCTTATCTGTCACAGACGTGGCTGCCAGAACCCAGAAGAGGGAGAACTGCTGGATTCTGTGTTCTGTTGGGTTCTGAGTTCCCTTTTTGCTCCATCTCCATCTCCACCAGGGATCTCAGCTGAGGAGGTGTCTGGGGATGCATCCAGTGGGGAATTTCTGGCTTCCCCAGGTTGTGTTTCTGAGGGTCAGCCTGACAAATGTGAAGAGCCTTCCACCCTGTGCTTTTGGCCAGCTGCTTTCTGCCTCCCACAGAGGAGAGTTTGGGGCTGGAATCTGTATTTTGAGGCCAAGGGCAGTGGCTCCAGACAGCCCCTTTTTGCTTTGGGAGTGGGTTATCTCTTCTGGCTGCCTTTATCAAGCTCTCAGGCTGCCCAGTCCAGAGCTGGATCCTTGGGCAGGTTGTGTTTGGCTCTGATCCTTTTCTTCCCTAATCCCTGAACTTCCTGCCCAGTGGCTTTGGTGGCTGCTCCTTGCCATCCTGGCTGGGGAAGGCAGCTGGAAGCAATCTAACAATGCAAAGTCTTTAAAAAAAAAAAAAAGGTGGAGATTTCCCTTTTTTATCATCCTTGCCCTAATCCTGCTCTCCCTGTTTATCTAGTGCTGGCTTCAGCACTTGTCAGCCCCTGATTTAACTCACTAACCTGGCAAAAAAGGCAGCCAACAATAACACCAAATGATTTTATTCCTTTTATTCCTTTTTTCCTGCTGTGTCTGAGTTAAAACAGCTCTGTGGGGCTGGATGAGGAGCCCAGCCCTGGAGTTTGCTGGTGCTGTTGGTGAAAGCCCTGCTGAGTCCTTTGGCTCTCCCAAATTTGCAAATATTCCCCAGTTTGAGCCCTGGTCCCTTTGCCAAGTGGGAGCTTTGGTGGGGAAAATCATTCTGGGCTCATGGTGGTCCCTGCTGCTGTTCCTTGCTCTGCTCTCTCCCTCCCCATGGCACCCACTGCTGTGTTCCTGGATTTTGGGGATGAAGGAGCAAGAAGCCCACCTGCTCTGGAAGCAGGTTTAGCCCTGGGGTGTTTGTAAGAGGCAGATGAGGGATTTGTGTAGTCACAAAAAGGCAAATTCTTCCCCAGCATCCTCTAGGAACACCTCCAGCTTCACCTCCAGCTGGTCTGGGAAGGGATTCTATTCATTTCTTTAATTACAGCTAACTTTTTTTGGGTGGTGCAGTTCATTTTACCCCTTGGAAAAAATATCCCTAAGTCTTGTAGCTGTTTCTGAGAATGCAGGCAAGCCTGCAGGGTGCTGTGCTCTCCTTTGGGATCAGGGAACTCATCCCACTGCTCTGCCCCCTCTCCCCTTCCTCCTGCTGGGCCAGAGGGTTTGAATGAGGAGGGTTCTGTTCACCAGACTGGGAAAGGTGGATTTGCTGTGCTTCTGGTCTCTTTTTGGTGGCTTTTCCAGGGAAAAGGTGTCCCCAAAACAGGGGATGGATGGTGCAGCCCCCAGGTTGGCAGGGAAAGGGTGGCTCAGCTGGAGGCAGGTGGAGCCCAGGAGGAAAAGGCCCTGCCGGCTCCCCATGTGGATGATGAGGGAAAAAAAATTTAAAAAAAGGGCAGTAAAATCAGCAGGGAACAAATAGGTTTTGTTTTCCTTTCCTGGATGGAGAATTTGAGTTTCACCTTCCTCCTGGTGGCTGTGGAAAGTGAGTTCAGCCAGCTCCCAGGGCTGGGCTATTCAAGTTTTCCAACAGAAAAACTGTGCTTTTGCAGGGCTACTTTCCTCCTTAAACAAAAGGGACATTGTCCAGGGAAGGATTTTGATTTTATGCTTCTTAAGTCGGGACACTCCTTCCTGCAGGAGCTTTGCAGTGGCTTTCCCAGCACGTTTGCTCTGCCACCTCTCTCGGGCTGCTTGGCACTGTCCCCAGGCTGGCATCACTGCACCCCTGGTCCCTCACGTTGGTCTGGCTCCCTCAGGAAAGCAAAAAAAACCCCCTCAGACTGCACACCCACCCTGCCCCTGGGGCATGGATTGGATGCCAGGGACTCCTGGAGCATCCCTGGATGCTGTGGGATTTATTTATCTGGGTTTTCCCTTGTGAAGATCTGTGCAAATGTGCTGGGTAACAACCACTGTTGTCACCACTGTGACAGCCACTGCCATGATTGTCCAGCTCCTCTGCTGCTCTGTGGTGTCCCTGAATATCCCATGTGAGCTCCTTGTTCCCTGGAGCTACAGGGAAAAACGGGCCTGGGCTGGGATTGAGAGCCAGCTGCAAAAAAGGACCATCAGAAATAGATATACTTTTGTGGTTTGGGGTTTTTTATCCTCACATCTTTGTCCCATTTCTGCTTCCAGCCAGTCTGGAAGAGCCAGAGGAGCCCAAGCTCCCCTCCAAGGGAGGCTGGGAGGAAGGAGGGCCCCCGTGCTTTGCTGCTGGGGAAATGGCAGGCATTTGTCATCCTGCAGAAGCCAGGGCGTGAGCCAGGCTGCCAGACGTTTATGACAGGAATTTGTGAGATTCATGGCTGGGATTGCTGCTCAAACCCAGCAGGGATTTGGGAGCAGCTGGCCTGAAGGGAGGCTTGGCATGCAGGAAGGTTGTACTTCCATGTTGCTTGGCACTGCGTCTCCAAAGAGATCTTCCAGAGCAGGGGAAGGTGGATGGGATCAACCTTTCCCTGCTGCTGGCAGATCCTGCTCTCCCAAAGGAGTGCTTAGGCTCCAGGTGGGGCTGTCACAGCTTTCCCTTCCGGGGGCACGTTCCCTAATCTCTGCCTGAGGGCCTCCTGCTTGTCCTGAGGGCAACAGATGTTGAGGTGTTCCAGCTGTTGATGAATCCCTCACATGGATGCATGTGAGGGAGTTGGTGGCAGCTCTGTCTGCAGGGACAAGGCTGAGCTGGGCCACAGAGACCTCTCCATGTCCTCCCCTGGGGCCCATTTCAGCCTGGTTCTGCTGTTAGAACATTTGGTGTTTTCCTGCCTCCTCCTGCAGGGATGGGATTGCCACGGTTTGGTCTTCTCCAGCAGGGTCTGCTTTGTGCTTCCTCTCCCTTCTGGGGTTTTACTGTGTGTGTATTTCTCGGGTTTTGGTTGTTAATTGCTGCCCCGATGTGCAGGATGTCTCTGCTTCGGCCCATGCAACTGAAGAACGAGTCTGGGCTCTTCACTTTTCAGTCTTGAGGTTGTTTATTAATTCTTATCTATAAAATTTTCTTCCTGCCCAGCTGAGGTTTGCTCAGCAGGGCAGCCACAGGCACTCTGTGTTGTCCTTTTATACTACAAACTACATATAACATATTTACACTTAATTCCCAACACCTATCATCTATGTTAGACAGTGCACTTCTATTCTAAACCTATTCCAAAGTGCCAACATCACTGCAGAAAATGGAAACAAGAAAAAGAAGGAGAAAGGCTGGACATGCCCTCCATTCCTCCATTGTCCCCATAACCCCTATACCAAAAATCCTAAAATCTACATTTTCACCCTGTGATCATTTTGTTATTACACTATTCAAACCTGTGTGACTTTCACGTCCTCATACAAAGCTGGTAACTTGCTCCAAGGGTCAAAATCAAATCCCAGGTGTTCCGGGCAGCATGCCAGGGTCTCTGAGCCCCCTGACGGGGTCCTCAGCAACTCTGGACATCCAGAGGGATGGACTGAGTTCCGACAGGTATTTATCCTTTTTCTGCTCTTCCAAGCATGCTGAGCTCCATTAAGCTCCACGATCCCAGATTCCGTCCATTGGAGCATTAAAAAATGTCTCAAAGGAGTGAAGCACCTCCACCCCTGTGCAGACACAGCTGTGACACAGTGAGGAAGGAGGCAGGCAGGGACATGCAGCACCACTGGTGGCCCTCATCTTGGGCCAGTTGTCATCCAAAACCATGTAGCAAAGGAGCAGCACCCTGGCACAGCTCTGCAGCCCCATCAGGCAGGGCATGGGCTCAGTTAGAGCCCCCCAATCCACCCAAAAAGGGGTGAATTTCCTGCCAAAGGGGGCAGGGTTTCGTGCTCCAAGCACCCTTTGGCTCCGCGGGGAGGTGACAGGGGACAGATGTTGGAGATCTCATCCTGGAGGGACAAAGGGGGAAATCCTTCTCTAAACAAAGCCCTCCCTCGTGTCCTAAAGCTTCCTAAAACTGCTCCCTTGTGACCTGCAGATATTTATCTCTCCCCTCCTCTGCGTGTGTGTACATTTATAGATGTGTACACACAAATGCATGCGGGGAGTGTTTGAATCTGTTACCAGTGACTTTGTGTTATTTCAACAATAACATCAGGGCTGGGGCCGGAAAATTCATCATTGTGAGAGCTCAGCCCTAAAATTCATCATTATGAGGGCTCAGCCCTGCAAACACCATCATCTTCTGGATGTCAAAACATGGATGTGGCTCCTCTGATGTCTTGCAAGGATGCCTGATGCAAACCACCCTCACTGCCTCGTCTGCGCGAGGGCCAATTATCAAATTAATGTGCTTTGGGTTTAAGCCCGTGCCCACAAGCCAGGTGCCTGGTTCTGTCGGAGATTTTGGCAGGTGTGGGAGGCTTGGGCAGCAGCTGGGTGGGAGAAGGTAGGCCCAGCCCAGCAAATCTGCCTTTGGTGGCTCCTGGGGGGAAGAACAAGGCCCAGGAGTGAGGAGGAGGAGCAGCAAGGAAAGGGAGCTTGGGGTTACAGATCCCAGCATGGTTTCGCTTGAAAGGGAACTCCAGGACCATTCCATTCCAACCCCTGCCCTTCCAACCCCTTCCATGAGAGCAGGTTACTCCAAGAGGAAATTTGAGGACTGGCTCAGGGATGTCAGAGCAAAATATTTTTCCCTGACTTCCCCTCTGGATTTCAGGTTTGCTTTTGTGGGTGTTGAGGCAAGTTTGTTTATTGCAGAGAATCTAAATATTGTGGTGCATGTGTGTTCCAATCCATATGCAAACGGGAATTGCCCAATTTGTTTTTTGTTTCCTCCTGCAAACAATTTCCCCTCTTCCTCCTGTGTAAATCAGGAGCATGTTCTTCAAAGCTGATAAATTCTGGGCTCATCTAACCCTGCTGAGGGAAGAACTGGACTCTCTGTGTTTATAAACACAGAGAGAAAATATAGATCTCTCCCCACAGAGTTTACATTCCACATGGGTTCTCTGGCCAGGGTGCCCAATAAAAGAAAAATATGGATTTCTTGTCAAAAAGAGGTGCTGGGGACATCTGGCTGGGTGGCACCATCCCCAAATGCCATGAGAGGGATCCAGAGGAGGCCAAGCACAATGCAATTCAGGCTGCTTGCTAGGGACAAATCAACTTTGTGATTAAAACTGGGAAAACTGGGCCCTAGGGCTCTTAGGAGAAGCCTTGATGGTGGCTGAACATATTAATTAATTTCCAAAAGTATTCTGATGCCTCTTTTGTCGTGGTTATCCGTGCACAGCTGTCATCCCATGTGGTTCTAAACTCACTTGGAAGAATTTTTGGCAGGTTCCTAAGAGTGTGAGGTGCAGAGACATTATTTTAACCATTAATTATTGCTGTTGCCTGCTCTCCTGTCCCACCACTTTGCTGTTCCTTTACCAGGTGTCAAGGCAGCTTCTCAGCAGGGATTAGAAACTGGCTGGAGATGAGGAAAGGGAACTTTAATATTTATGAATAGGAGAAAACAACAACAAAAAAAATTAGTAGTTGATGTATCAATCAGCTTCTGCATCTTGGGCCAGTGGCTGTGCAAGCACTTGCTGGGATTCTGATGTGACAAATATTTTTTTTTAACGTAGCATTAATGTTCTGCTCACTCCATAAAATTATTTGAGTAATCTCTGATGAGACTCCAAGGGTGAAATAGTGACAGAAAAATCCAATTCTGTGCATGGAGCACAACCTTTTCTCTGTTCCAGCACCGAAGTGCTCTTTCCAGCAAAAACAGGTATGAAACCACAGACATTCCTGGGGGCAAATGTTGGGAAGGTTGGGAAGGTGGACACAGCATTTCAGCCCCACGGGGCACTTTGAATGCTTGGCGGTTGCGCAGGGACAAGCCTCAAGCTTCTTCTTTCTTTTCTTTGCATTTCAGCAGAGTAAAAATCCTTATTCACCTCTCACCTCTGTGGTATTTTCCCCTCCCTGATCCATAGTTTGGCTTGTGGCTCTGCATTATCCACCCCGCTGCTCACCTGCCACGTCCAGCCTCGTCCTCAGGGATCTGGGGTGGAAATCTGTCTGACAGACCAACGAGCTGACTCCTCCTCTCCTCCAGCACCCTCAGGTTGGTCTGTTTTCCAGAACAAGTGGACTGGAGGCAGAGAAGGTGCTCCAGTGGGTATCTTATCTTTGATAAGGGATCTTGGTGCCGGCCGTTCAGCTAGGATCGCTCTCCCTTGGAGGAACGAGGACACAAGCAGGATTTACTGGATGTCCCCAACCTCATAATTCTTCCCACGTTTCCCCCATAGTGGTTAAGTGAGCGTGGGGCATCTTGTCGGTCACGAACCCTGAGGGCCCATCCCTGGCTGCAGAATTCCCTGAAGGAGGAATTTTCCCACTGCTGATCTTCCGGTCGAGGAGCGCGGGCTCTCTCAACGCAAGTGTTTGTTTTTATCAATCACTGAACGCTCTGCAGCTCGAGCTGCGTGGTCTCTGAGATGGCTCATGTGGGCTGGGCTGGGGAGAGGAGAGGGTTTTATGGTCAGGGAGGAGCCAGCCAAACTCCTGATGGGACCTGGTGGAGCCCCTCCTTGCCTGGTTCAACAGAGTGACCCTACCCAGTCCTGCTGCCCTGCCCAGTCCTGCTGCCCATCCCTGTGAGGAGGACAGCAGGAGAGCCCTCATTCCTGGCAGGATTGCAGCAGGTCAGAAAATCTCACTGGCAGGGTCTCAGCAAGAACAGGGCTGGTGAACTCCACAAAAAGCCACCTGAGGAGCATCGACTAAATTCATTTAATGTGGGCACAGCTCAACTGGGAGGACTTCTAGACCTGGAGCCTCAGGGGGTCACCTTCAGGTCTCTGATCCAAACCACCACATCTTGCACCAAGGGTGGCTCCTTCTTCCTGCATTTGGGTTGTGTGTGGTCAGTAGAGTGACCCTGTGCTCTGATGGCCAGTGGGAATGACTAACAGAAGGAATTTGGGAGCCAACTCCAGCAGAGAGCTTAGGGCTGGACACACTTTGAAGGCTTCCACTTCCCCAAGCATTTATTTCAAAAGACGGTGATGGGGTGGAAATTATCCTCAGCAAGGGATTGCTTCTTTTCCCAGTCTTATTTTCCCTGCTAGTGAAAGCATTTCACAAACAACTGGTGAAGTTTTGCATCATCCCGTGGCAGCTGGAAGCAGCAATGGATTGTTGCTTTATTTCCCTCTTCAGCTGGGAAATCTTCAGCAAATCGGGAGGTGCAGGTGGGTAAAGGGACATGTAATTGAAAAGGAAGGGGAAAAAAACCCTCCATGTGCTTGGAGAGTCATGGAAAACACCAATAAAGGGATTGGCAACAGGTAGGCAAATCCGTCTGGTTTTCCAGCAGCCCCAGAGCCTTGGGCAGCAGAATTCCATGTGCTGGTGGTGTCACCTTGGGGGTGTCACCTTGTCTGAGGAGGGACAGCCCAGCCCACCCCACCCCACAGATGTCCCGGTGTTTTAGTGGATTCAGTTGCACGTCCCATTTTGGGATGAAGGCCAGTTGGATGCTGCGTTACAATTTAAGTTGGACTGGTTAGATCCTGCTCGGGCTTGGACTCCATCCTCAATTTCCTTTGTGTGGTCTTCTCTTGGCAAGCTTTAGAGAAAACCAGCAGTTTGTTACAGAACGTCTGGATCCCGTCCAGGCAGCGTCTTCCTCGTGCCGTGGGCTACTGTGCAGCTCCATCCAAAGCAGCCCTGGCCACCTCCTGCCCTTCCTGGAGTCCCATCTCCAGGTGTTCAAGCCCTGGGGGTTCTCCCTGCCCCGAGCACGCTCAGCAGCTGCTGCCATTCGGGAATGGGGGGGTCTCCAAGTTGGAAATGTGCCCACCCTGGGCTGGAGACCACCAGACTCGCCTGCTGTGCAGCAATGAGCTGCCAGAGGCTCTCAGCCATCCGAGTTTCCACCAGGCAGGAGTTCTCCCTCTCACAGGGATCCAATTCCTTCTTCCCTCTGTCTGCAACCTTCACCTTTCAGATCCCTAAGTCGTGGAGCTGCCTAAATATCTGGATCCCTACAGGGCAGGAGGCTCAGAGGATGAGGTGAGCCCAGGAGAGGCATGAAAATTCCGCTCTTTTGGATGAAGTTGTGCTATTTCTTCACAGTTTTTCATGAGGAATAATTATTGTCCTTGACCATAGTTTTTCCTCCCAACTCTCGTATAATTTTCCAGGGAAAATTGGTTTTGCTTTTGGTTTCATTTCATCAAAATGAAACCAGGACAGTTCCTAAAAAAATTATTTGTTTTGTGAGTGGGAAACTTGATAAAATTAGTGTGGAAGTAGAAAATATTCTCCCTAGCTGTAGGGATGCTGCATGGCAAAATACTTTTGATTGAGACTAATCCAATTACTCTTGATTTGGCAATCCTGAAGGATGAGTTGCCAAACCCATCCGTTTCCTGGAACTGAAGTCCCTCAATGTTCCCAGGTGCTAGGAATGCCAGGACCTCATGGATGCTGCCAAGTGCAGTGGTGCTGTGTTGTTGTTGCCCTTCCAGAGGTAATATCCTCAATTTCAGCTGTAGAGCTGCAATAAACTCCATTCTAAAGAAACCCAAAATGGGAGAAATTGGGATGTTTACTATCTCTGGCAGAGGATGCAGGGGAGATGGTTATTCCCCCATCACCCTTTACCTCTAAACCCCAAAAGGACCATTCCACAGGCAGGTTGGACTCTTTCACCTCTTCTTCCCATATCAGGCATTTCCAGCTTTCCACCTTCCTGAAATGATTTCCACCTTCAGCCCTGGCAGTAGCTGTTCCCAGGTGCTCCATCTCCCATCCCAGGAGGTGTTTGGCTGCTTTGAGGATTGGAGAGCAGCCCTGAGGGCACCTGAGTGACATCCTGTGACTTGCCAGGAGCATTCCTGCACCCAAAACCTGGTGGAACACATGACTGGAGCAGGGCCAGCAAAGAGAGGCAGGAAGGGTGAGGAGCTTGGAAAGTCTTCCAAACAGATTAGGGGTGTTTGATCCACTGAGGAGAAGAGTTAGGGATGCCAGGGTGGGGTTTTGAGAGAGTGAGTGATGCAGAGAAGGTCAGGACACCACTGCTGTCTGCCAGCTCCCATGTTTTATAGGATACCTCAAAGGAGGGCTGGAATATTAAATAATACTTATTCTAATGTATAGTATTAAATAAAATGTTTAAAATTAAAAAAAAAAAAAAAGAGGGGTTTTCAAGTACATCAGTGCTCCAGCTGTCCTTGAGTGGTGATGTTAGGCCAGATGGTGTCAAGGTTTTGGGAGCAACATTTCTCCATGGTCCACAAGGGATTACAGAACAATCTTCTGCCTGCCCCAAGAGGCAGTGAAATAATTCTCAGTGGATGTGGAAATTCAGCTGAGGTTTTTAGGATTAAAGGCTCAACCTTTAAAAGATTATTGAGGAGTTTTGCCTGCCTGGCCGTGTTGGGATGTGGTGAATGACCCATTGGGAAAAGGACGTGGATGAGGAGCCATGGTTTGCTCTCTAGGAGCTGTAGCATGATTTGCTGTGTGAGGCTGGTGCTCCAGAGAGACAGGTGAGGTTAGGACAAGCTGTGTCACCAGTTCAGTGTGACCCTGTGTCACCAGTTCAGTGTGACCCTGTGATTCCACTGTCACATGGATTTACCCTAGCAGAAATATTTGGGATGCCTGATGAAAGGGGTTTGCTCTGCTGGGATGTTGTGATGTGGTTGTGCTGCTGGGTGCTGGTCTGGTGAGGGTCCTGCAGCCCTGGGATGGAGCTGAAAATCCTGCAGGCTCCTCTTGGAGGCCATGAAGGGAAGGAGGGAGGCTTCCAGGGCTGGGTCAGCAGCTTTGGGTGTGTGGTGCTTTGTTCTGCTAATGATGCTCCTTCCACCCTTCCCCATTCCCCTGCTCACATTGGTGACCCTCTGCCTTGCTCCTGGCTTTGTTTTAATCTTCAGTAATGGCAAAAGAAAACAACTGGTGCTTTGCTTCCACCTCAGTCCGAGGATGCTCCTCAGATCGGGGATGCTCCTCAGATCGGGGATTAGGGATGGATTTGGTCCAGCCAAAGCTCACAGAGGCTTTGGTGGGTGTTGCTCTAAGATTCCTATCTGAGGAGCACTCCCAGGGCAGGGATGTGCAAAAGGAGAGCTCAGGAGCTTGTCTGGTTGCAGCAGCAGGGCTGGGAGAGGAGCACAGGCACTGGGCACTGTGTGGGGACAGCAGGATGCTGTGCCGTGCCACCGTTCTCTGTCTCAGCACCAAAGCACAAAAATTCAAAAAGTGCCTGTGAAAACCCCTTCTCCAGCTCTCCTGGATCCCCCTCAGGCACTGAAAGGGGAGCTGAGGTCTCTGGAGCTTTCTCTCCTCCAGGTGAGCACTCCCAGCTCTCCCAGCAAAGCCCAGCCCTCACCTGGATGACAAATCCCAGAGTTGGGAGCGTTTCTTTGACAGGGAAACACCCAAGGACCATGGCCATGGGGTTGCCCTCGGGTTTTAGAGGAGCTGTGAGATGGGCCATCCCTATTCCACGGGGCTGGGGTGCCCATACCCCATTCCTCTCCTTGGAAAGTGCAAGGCAGCATGGAAAGGTTTGTGGGGCTGTTTTTGAATAGCTGTGAAAGGTTAAGGAAGGCTGGTCAGGAAATCAGGGGCTGCTCCCTCCTGCTCTGTGTCCAGCCTGTTTGCTGAAACACAGATGGGGGCAGCACACCCTGCCCTGCCTTTTGCCACAGGAAAAAACCCAGTTTCTGTGAGAGCTGTGGGAAATCAGCTGTGCCAAGACCATCCAGGTGGAGTTAAGCTGAGCATGGTACAGCCTGTCAGAGAATATCTCCTGACAAAAGCCAGGCATGAATCACTCTGCTGAACATGTTTCACCCACCTGGGCCTGTCATTCCATGGTGGGGCTAACCTCACACAGACAGTAAATAATTATTCAGCCCTATCCAGCAGCAAACTTGGCTCTCTCCCTCTTCCCCATCAAGAAGGAGAGGTAAGGCAGCAGGATTGTCCATGCTGGCTGGCCAAAAAATGAGTGTACAATCACAGATCCCGTGTATAGGCACAATGTGCTTCATGGCATTCCATCTTTTTCCTGTTTTATTACCTAGAAAAGGTGGCTTTGGCTCAGAGGATGGGACTTGGAGCACCCTGGCATAGTGGGAGGTGTCCCTGTTCATGGCAGGGAGTGGCACTGGATGGGCTTTAAGGTCCCTTCCAACCCAGACCCAAAAATGATGATTTTATACACAGAACCAAGTTCCTCCTCTCAGCAGTGCTTGGGATTTGTTGTGGGGCAGGTGGTGGTTTTTGGTTTGTCAGTGTTTATCCACCCATCTTTGATATTAAAATACTAAACTGGATGAAAATATTCCTCCCTCCTATAGTGGCCCAAGTTTTGTTTAAAAACAAGGAGCATGTGCAAAGTGGAATTTGTCACTTTAAAGCATTAAAAAAAAAAAAAAAATCATAACCAGGCCTTTGAAAGCTCAAAGATGTTGTGGGATTGGTTTTGGCAGGAAATGAAAAAATTTCCTTTTCCTTGATATTCTTCTCTTTGCTTTTTAATTTTTTGATATTATTAATTTTTTTCCTAAGACGATGTAATTTCCTGACTCTCCCTGATCCGAGCTGTGCAATCAAAGGGAAGGGAAGGCAAACTGGGATCACTCCTTCCTGTAAGGAAATTATTTCCAATCTTCATTTGAATGCCCTGTTGCTTTGCAGGCCTCATCCTTCAGATATGACTGGAAGTGTTCTTTGGCAAAGGTCCTGCCTGCAGAGAGAGAGAGGCTGGGCATGGAGGGGAGAGAGGAATGGCCCAAGGTGGGGAAAAGGCTCCCAAGCAAATTTCCCCGAGTTTTGCAGCAATTTCTTATAATCCAAACAGTGCTTTGTGTTTATTTTTTGCCATCATAGCCTGGCTTGTGTATTCAAGCAATTCCTTTTCTTATCTGATCAATATGAATCCTGGAATGCTTTGGGTTGGAAGGGAGCTCAAAGTTCATCCCATTTCACCCCTGCCATGGCAGGGACCTTCCACTGTCCCAGGCTGCTCCAAGCCCTGTCCAGCCTGGCCTTGGACACTGCCAGGAGCAGCCACAGCTTCTCTTCTCACCCTGTGCCAGGCCTCAGCACCCTCAAAATTTATTCCCAATGTTTTATCTAAATCTCTTTGAGTTTGGCTCTTCCAGGCCAAATTCTGGGAGTAATTAAAATTTGCTCCACTAGAAAATGGGAATATTTTGCATCTTTCAAACCAGCCTAGGACGTTAGCAGCAGTTGCTGGCAGGGAAACCAAGTAGGAAATGCAGGAAACTCCCCCAAAACCAGATTTTCCAAGAGGATGCAAAGCTTTATGCTTCAAGCACTCCCCAAAAAAATTATGGAAGGCTGCCATGGTGTAGTTTGGTTGGGAATGGGGTTTCAGAAAGCTTTGTGACTGTTCTGGAAAATGCTCCTAGACTTGATGCTGACAGACTCTGCCAGTGGGACTCGTGATCCTTGGCTCCAAGCAGGACTTGGAGCCATTTTGGAAGCAGGAAAACACTGGGAAATCTGTCACTGGCAGCAGCTTTCCAGCCACATCTGAAGCAGCATTATGAAAGGGGTCTGGTCAGGGTTCCCATATCAAAATGGTCAGCCACAGATCCAGACCTGGGGAGTCTCATCCCAACTGCAGCCCAGCTCTCCAAAGGCTTCGATTTGCAGCTCTATTTTCAGCCCGCTTGTAATGGGAAAATGGATTTTATTTTGGATGATCCCCAGGAGTTTCTCTGTCTTGCAAACTTCTGATTCCCAGATTTGTGTGCAGCACAGAGCAGGGGGTTGGAAACCTGATATTTTTTTCAAGCTTTATGTTCTTTCTGCATAATCCAACTGCTTCTGCTTTTGGCTGGGTCAAATTTCCCGTTAGGGAAAAAAAGTGGGAAAATTTGCATGTTCTTTGAAAATACAAAGAAGTTTGCTTATGAACAAAGCCCTGGATCCCTGGAAGTGTCCAAGGCCAGGCTGGACAAGGCTTGGAGCAACCTGGGATAGTGGAATGTGCCCTGCCCATGGCAGGGGGTGGGATAAGATGAGCTTTGGGGTCCCTCCCAACCCAAAGGATTCCATGAGAGCTCAGCCTAAGAACCTTTTAGTCAGACCCTGGTCCTTATTTTCATTTTCAGCCAAATAAATTTCTCTCTGTTTCAAGAGTTACGGCCTGATCTAAGGAAAAGAAAATGTAATTCTTATGGAACTTCTTAACAGCGGGTTGCCTTTGTCATTTACTGGGTGTTTTGCAGTATAAAACCTCCCAAATACTTGGGAAATGTTCCCTTTAATGCCCTTATGGAACCATTCTCTTGCCCCTGCAAAAAGCCAGCAGGAAATCATTCGTACATGGAATTGATGATCTTAGAGGTCTTTTCCAGCCCTAATGATTCTGTGCTGTTCGCTATTTAAACAGCATGTTCACTATCAGTAGGTGCTGAGGAAATATGGTGTTTTAGACTAGAATTATTTGACTTGTAAAACTTTAAGGGAATGTTGAAAACCATTCTGGCGCTGGCTAGAGGAAAATAGAGGATTTGAGCTTCTAGTGGGATTTTTTTTCCTGCTTCTTTCCAAAAATGGCAGCTTCTAATGCACATATTTGAGACTCCTTGGTATTTATCACGGCCTTATCGAGGGATCATTTTCAGGGACTTTGAAAAAGCAGAGGGAAAAGGGTTTAAATCACTAAGAACCTATTTAAATCATTTAAATCTATGTAAATCACAGAATTGTTTAGGTGGGAAAAGCCCTCTAAGACCATCAAGTCAAATAATTCCCCCAGCACTGCCACAGTGTGTTCTTACCCATATAACTTTTAAATCCCTCTGGGAATGGGGGATTGCCCACCACTGCCTGGGCAGCCCCTTATAAGGCCTGGCAACCTTTTCCATGATGGAATTTTTCCCAATCTCCAATCCAAACCTCCCCTGGCCCAGCCTGAGGCCGTTCCCTCTGCTCCTGTCCCTGTTCCCTGGAGCACAGCCTGACCCCCCGGCTGTCCTCTCCTGTCAGGGAATTCCAGAGAGGGAAAAGCTCCCCCTGGATCCTCATTTTCTCCAGGCTGACCCCCTTCCCAGCTCCCTCAGCCCCTCCATTCCCTGCCCTGGCCATTCTCCAGCCCCTCAGTGTCTTCATTGGAACAAGAGGGCCAGGGCTGGGCACAGGCTGTGGAAGGAACTGGGTGTTATTTTGTAATATTTTCCACCAATTCCACAATTTTAAATTTCTTTCCCCGCTATTTTCCAGCTGCCAGCCCTCGCTCTGCTCTCAGCTCAGCCTCTTTCCCTCGTGAGTGTCTGCAGGCACCCTTTGATCAGCTGTAACATCCCAAAAGCTTCATTTGTCCTGGGAAATGAGGCAGTGGCAGCTCTGGAGGTGCACAAAGGCTGGTGGTGAGTTTGGAATTAAGGGGAGACACCTCCAAGCACCTCCTTTCCACAGCAGCAGGGCAGGACAGACTTTGCAGGCCAGAGGACAGAGCCAGCTCTGGATTTTCAGCCTGCTGCATCTGCCTGGATGGTAAATGGTTTGTCTTGCCCTTCACCAGGATGTGTGCTCTCTGTGCAAGGTTAGAAAATTGAGGAATAAGGAAAGGAAACTTCACACAAATATTCTTTTCACCATCACTTCACATCTATCATTTTTTTCCAGCCTGGAGAAGAGAAGGCTGTGGGGTTTTCCAGTGAGGGAAAGCCACAAGGAACATGGGGAGAGACTATTTACAGGGGATGGAGTGATAGGAAAAGGGGCAATGGCTTCCCACTGGCACAGAGAAGGTTTAGGTGGGATATTGGGGAGAAATTCCTCCCTGTGAGGGTGGGGAGGCTGTGGCTGCCCCTGGATCCCTGCAAGTGCCCCAGGCCAGGCTGGATGGAGCTGAGCTTGGAGCAGCCTGGGACGGAGGAAAGCGTCCCTGCCTGTGTCAGGAGGTGGGATGGAATGTGTTTTGAGGTAATTTCCCACTCAAACCATTCTGATTCTGCTTTCAGGGCCTTTTCTGACAAGCTCAGGGGGTTTTGGAGTTCCCTCAGCTCTGCAGCAGCACACAGGGCAGAGCATCCCTGCTCTGCAATAAATCACTGCTGCCCAGGGGCCTGCAGGCTTCAGAAAGGAAAACACTGGGAGCTCTCTCTGGCCCAGGATGAATCTCTGTGTGTATTTACACACACACACATAATGGATGTGCCTACAGATCCTCAATGGATCAGTGAAAGGAGCTTGTCTAGGACCACAGCATGCAGCTTTTCCCTGCCAGCAGCCTTTCCCCCAGGCTGGGCTTCAACGTGGGGACCAGATGGGCCCATCCCAAAAGTTCTGCTCACTTCTCTACACTCTCTTTTAGGGTTTTTTTTCCCCCCCACCCCACTGAAGAGCAGCAGGAGCCACATGGTCCAACCCTGCAGCTGAGGCTGAGCAGGAACCAGGAGGGGCTGCTCACTCAGAATGCCATAAATAGCTAAAGAGCTGCTCCCAGCAGCAAACAGGGACATATGAATTAGGAATAAACTCTCCCACCAGTCTGTAGACATTCCAGTTGCTTGTTTTAATATCTTCATGTGGCTTTTTCCCTCCCCTCTCCCTCGCTTTTCTTGGTGGGAGGTGACGCAGAGAACAATGAGCAAGGGGCCCACTCTGGTTATCTGAAGCAGAATGAAAAAGAAGAGGGGGAAAAAACAAAAAAAAAAAAAGAAAGGCTGGGATTCTTCAAAAGGAGCCTAGGCGAATTAGAGACCTCAGGCATTTGGGAACTGCGTATTCAGTTCTTTGAGGGCACCCTGAAAGAGCCTGTCCTCACGATGCTGGCAGAGGATTTGGGGATGCACTGCCAGCTTGGGGCCTTTGGATGAGCTTCCAAAGCTTCCCTGAGCTGTCTCAGCCAGCCTCCCCTTCTTCTTGACAGCAGCCAAAGCTGTCCAGAAAGTGGAATTCCATGGAATGAAATGTCCTCATGGATTTTTCTTTGCTTTTGTTCCAGATGAGGGAGAAATGTCTAACTTTTTTCACTGAGTGGAAGTTTTTCTGAAATGGAGTCAGATGTGGAAAATTTAGTGTAAAAACCAGGTAAATTTGATACAAATCATGGGCATCCAGGATGGAAAGAAAGGGTGGAATAACCAACAGGAAAAAGAAGAAACAAAGCTTTTGGGTCTGAACTCAGAGATTTTGCTGTCCAACTCCTTCAAAATCCCAATTCTCCCGCAAAGTCAAATTAATTGGGATGAATGGGAATTTTCTGTGGTTTGCCTCAAGCACAGCCTGCTCTCACACCTGTGCCCATCATTATAACACAGAGCTCATATGGACATCCAAAATTTGGGCTCCAGCTCTGAGTCTGGCCCTGCTTTGAGCAGGAGGGGGGATTAGAGACCTCCTGAGGTCCCTTTGGACTTTGGAGATGTCCACAGCCCATGGAAAAGAGTGATTTTGCCAAGAGATCAAGAGGGAGGAAGGAGGAGGGAGGAAAAAAGCAAGAGAGGAGAATTAAACCATGGGTAGAGGAACACATTTTGTCAAAGCCATGCCTAGAAGGAAAAAACACTTTCCAGGCTGAAAATTTAAAATCCCTTCCATCTTTTCTTCCAAAATAGTCTCAAAGTGATGGTTTGGGTTTGAAGGAACTTTAAAGTCATCTAGTCCACCCTCAAATAATGTCTTCCAGCCACCTAATGGAGCTGAGCTCAGCAGTGGAGAAAGGATTTTCCAGGTGTGGTGTCTTTGGGGACATCTCTGACTGTGGGTGCACCCATTAATGGGGAAGGCACAGGCTCATTAAGCAATAGGCCATTAACTTTTCCCTCTTTGCTCAACAGAGAGGGGAAGAAAAGGCAGCCAGAATTCCCAGCTCAGATGGAGGAGCCCCTGCATGGATCCAGAGGGAAGAGCAGGCTCAGCACCCCATGGCAGAGGGAGCACTCAACAGATTGGGAGGTTTAGTGAGCTGAGAAGCATTTGGTTGATCCAGCACTGATTTTCCCCGGAAATCTTGGAGCTGCACAAAAATCTGATGGTGATTCTTGCTGGTTGATCTTCAGAGAATCCATAACAGAGAGGTCTGGGTTGGAAGGGACCTTGGAGACCGTCTCAATCCATGGGCAGGGACACCTTCCACTAAAACAGGTTGTTCCAAGAATATTGTTGGTCTGAGAAGGAAATCAGAGCTCAAAGCCATCCAGCCTGAAGGGACAGCAGCGTGGCCTTGGTGCTGGTGTGGTGTGAGGTGGAGGCAGAGCTGCCTCGCAACGTTCGGGGCCGGAATTCCAAGAGTTCTCGGCTCTGGCTCAGCCCAGCCTCATTCCAAGGCAGCAGGAAGGGCTGACAGGGAGCCAGCAGGGCTCTTGCAATCCCTTTGGCTCCCCTAATTACTTCTGGCTGCTCTGGAAGCCCCAAGGAGTTCAAAGGGATGAGGCTGGGTGTGCGCGGGGCTGTCTCTCCGCATCTCCCATCCCGGCTTCCCAGCCCGTGGTGGTCCAAAAGGGACTGAAGAAAACATTAAAATATATTACAAATGCACATTCCCACACAGACAAAGGCAAGGAAAATGGAGAGAAATCAAAGGGCTAAGTGAACAATGAAAATTCAGCTTTTTTTGCCTCTTTTTTTTTTTTTTTTTTTTTTTTTGGCTGTAAATGGAAAAGCATGTGTGGGAGATGGAGCTGGCTTCTCCAAAAGGAGAAATGGCACTTCTTGGGGTAGGTTTAGATGGGATATTTGGAAGAAATTCTTCTCTGAGAGGGGTTGAGGCCCTGGCACAGGGTGCCCAGAGCAGTTGTGGCTGTCCCTGGATCCCTGGAAGTGTCCAAAGTCAGGCTGGATGGGGCTTGAAGCAACCAGGGACAGTGGAAGGTGTCCCTGCCATGGCAGGGATGGAATGGGCTGAATTTAAGGTCCCTCCAACCCATACTATTCTGGGGTGAAAGAAGAGAGTTTCTGGTCCAGGCTAAGCAGAAAAAGCCCATTTTGCTCTTGGTGGAGGTTTGATGGAGGTGTCTCCTTGTACCAGTGGTGGCAGCTCAGGTGGATAAGGGAAGGTAGGCTGGAAATTGATGCTTTCCATACCCCATGGATGGGCAGCAAAACAGGGCTCTGGAACCAGAGCAGTGAATGTTCCAGGGGACTTTTTCTTTTCCCAGAGCACTGCCCACCTTCCTGAGCCCTTTTGGGTTGGAAGAGTGAAATAATCACAGGCTTTCTCCTGTTAAGGCTGCTGGGAATGACTCCTGCATGACTCCACATCCTAAAAGACAAGGAAAGATGGATTTTATCCCACTAGACATCATCAACCCATGGATCTTCTGAGCAGTGGGGAGCAAGGAGGGTGGGGGCTCTTTATCCATCAGGGGATCATCCCATTTGTTCAGCTCTTGGGACACAAAGTGGTGGCCCTGAGCCCCAGAGGGTTTTCCAGGCATGACGCTTGAAAAACACATCCCAGGGCTGGATTAACCCTGCCCAGTGTGGACCTGCTTTATAAGGAATTGTACCATTACTCATTGAGCTGGTGGGACAGCTCTGGGTGGAGCAGACATGGCATCATCACACAAATTTAAGTGATTTTGGCAAAACGGTTCTGGCCAAAAGGAGGTTGGCTTTGTTCGCTGATTTTCTCCCATTTCAACCCCGAAGGAAATGGTGATTTCCAGCCAGCCAGGCAGTTCTGCCTATGCTTGAGCAGGCTTTTAGTAAGCTTCAGAGGCTGGCAATTGGGGTGGTAAAGCCACTTTATGGGCTGTTATTCACAGTGCTCTGCTCAGAGGCAGCAAAACTCATTATGTGCAGGAACGCTCCCGTGCACCCACGCAGGGAACCTTTCATGCTCCCCCTTTTCCGGCTTCCCAGCGATAAAGACACATTATTGGGGGGAAAAAAACAACAAAACAAAAGCCTCAGAGCGAGCTGCTGGTTCTCTCAGCCTTCAGGCTCCTGTGCTGGAGGTTTTATTTGGCTGCTGAGGTCCTGTGGATGGCTGAAGAACAGGCACTTGGGTTTTAGGAAGTCGGCCAGTGTGGTGCACTCTCTGTTTTTTATTTAGCTGCGCATTAAATGCTCCCCTTTGCCCCAGGTTTTATTAAGGAGAAATTAAAGGGAGCCTTGTTAAGCTGAGGACATGAAAAGAGAGCAGGCCGTCCTGCTGGGCCGGAGAAACAACCTCAGGATCAACTCCACAATTAGCCCAGTTCTGCTGGCCTGATATAATTATGGGTATCACAGCCTGCAAAGGGCATGGGAACAGCAGGAAACTCCTCTCAGAGAAAACTGGGGAGAAATAAAGGCAGAGAGGGACTTTGGAGTTCATCAGAGCTCCCAGCTGGAGGATGTCGGCGCACGCTGGGTTTGTGGGGTGGTGGAGATCCCTGCATGACCCTTCCCTGATATCCCAACATTTCCCTGTAAATTTGGGCACATTTTGTTACCTTGAGCAAGCAGAAACACCAAAGCCCACCAATGTCCCAGCCAGCTCTCGTGGCTGTGAGTGAAAAACTCGAAGTGAAGGCCCTGTGGAGGAGGCCCTCAGGACACAAAACACCAGAGGCTTTCCAAAGGTGCATGGAATGATGTCCTGAGTGCTGAATTCATGTTCCCCACTGCCTTGGCTTCTCCAGCCTCTCCCACTGCTTTGACTGAACCCCTGATAGCACAATCAGGACTTTATTAGGCCTTGGTGATGTTTTTCCCCATGCCCAACCCAGTGCTGGAGTCACTCAGTGGCAGGAAAAGGCCCAAATTAGGTCGGTATTAACTAATACTGAGAGCACCATCTGGTGGGCTGAGGGGCTGGGGAATGTGGCCATCAGAGCCAGGGATGGGCTTCTGAAAGCATCCCAGAAATGCACCTGGGATGGGGCCACCAGGAGGTTGTGGCTCTGCCTTCCCACAGCCACCTCCTGACAGGCTCAAGGAGAAGGTGGAAATAATGGCCAAACATCCCCAAATCCTTCCTGCTTTTGGATGGATGGATGGATGGAGCTTGATGTGCTCCCTGAAGTGTGGAAAAAACCCTCTAAGTGAGATGACTAAACTCCTACATAAACATCCATTTGCTCTTTCTTCTTTGGACTGCATCATCCTTGTGGGGCTCCTCCGCCTGTGATTCTTTGGAAGTGGATAAAATCTTAAAATCAGCTTTGTTGTGGCCATGGGTTCCATGGATCTGTGAGTGTATATTTAGATAGATTTATTTCATATATAAAATATATATAAATACCTATCCATTTTCAGCTGGCTGATATTCAATGTTCCCATCTGTAGCCTTCATCTGTGAGAGAGGGATTAAGCAGTGCCTGTGTTCCCTGGACCATCCTCACTATACCTGTCCCTCATTAATTTATCCAGAGCCCTGTGAGATCCCATTAACCCTCCCACAGACCCTCCATGTGCTGTGCTCACAAAACCCAGGCATGGTGACCTCCAAAAAAGCAGATGAATCACATGAAAATTACGCAGCATTTTAAAAACCCCAATCTTTTCCTTGACATTTCAGCATAGCCCGAGAGCTCTGTGTGTGCTTTGGGGTTGGGAACATCCTCCCAGGATGTCACTTGGCTTTTTCCAGGCAGCTGATCCTTCTGATCTGCAAGAAAACAGGTCAAAGATGCTCCTTAGAACTGGAGTTCCTTCCCCTGTCCTGTTTGCTGCTGGCCATGGCTCTGTCCCTCCTTTAGTCCACAACAGGGATAAACTATCCCAGGAACATTTTTATGCTCTTATCATATAAATTTTGATCTGTCAAAGCATTTTCTATGCATGACCTGTCGGGAATATGTTTTTTTGTTGTTTTTCTATGCCCTTGAGCTCAAAGATGTTTTGCTGTGGTTTGGCTGTGCACCTGCAGGATGTGAAGGAGATGTTGGCAGATGTCAGACTGGAGATAAAAGTGGGATATAAGTGATTATAACCCACAAATTTGTCATATCTCAACTGGCTGGCGTTGTTGAGTGTGTGCTGTGACTGTTTGGGGGCTCTGCAGAAGAAGCTGGGTCATGTTCTATAAAAGGTTTACAGGGAATTTTATTGTCATTACTTGTTGTGGGGATATCAGATGTTGTGAGGCCATCAGATATCTCATAGAGCCATGAATTAAATAATCCATGTGAATTATTTAATAACAGGGGCAGATGATGGTATTTTCTCAGAGCTGGGTTTTGATGCAATCAGCTCAGATGGAGCAGAAGAGAAAAACGAGTGCCAGGGGAATTTGCAGCCCTGCCTCTCCGGGATGCTTTTTCCTGGCTTGTTCCCAGGGCTCTCTGCTCCATCCTGCACTTGTGTCCTCCCTCTGCACCCTCCCCTCGAGGCTCAGGCACTTGTGGCACCAGTTCCCACGTCCTCTCAGAAGGAAGAATCCCAGAAGAAAACACATGAGGCATTTTTCTCATAGTTTTCATAGCGTGGCAGGTGGAAACGTGCAGGAAGAAAATCCAGCTGGGTGCACCCAGCCCTGCTGTCAGTGTCAAAGGTGCTCGTGGAAGCTGCTCCTGAGTAAAGAGCAAACAAGCCCCACCCCAAAAACATTTCTTGGCGGCAGCCTTGGGCAGGTTTCCCGACCTGGAGGGCTTTCCCCTGTAGGCTGAGAGCCCTGGCAATGCCAGAAGTGCCTTGTGGAAGTTTCCACACCTCTTGCACAACCCCTTGCCCAGCTCACTGCTCAGTTTGCTTTGCCAACAGTGCAGACTTTGTCCTTGGAGGGGAACCAAGGCACTCAAGGAGGCCAGGGGCAAGGGCTTAGCTCTCCCCCTTTCCCAGTCCTGTGCCAGTGTGACTGGGCTGCTGTCACTGCCACTCTGCCCTTGATGGATGGGTGAAAGATGTTCATCCCCCAGTGCCAGCCCCAGCTGAGCTGAGCCATCCCTGTGCAGCTGTGCTGACCCCAGACTCCAGATGTACTGGCTGCTGTGTTTTGGGATCAGTGGGAGAACCCAGAGCTGTGCTGCACACCAGCATCTCTGCCACAGCCCCTTGCCAGCAGCTTGGCATCCTCAGGGAGCGCAGGAGGAGGTAAAACATGGAATATCCTGGGCTGGAGGGGACCCACAAGGATCAAACTCCAGCTCCTGGCCCTGCACAGACATGCCAACAATCCCACCCTGTGCATCCCTGGCAGTGTTATCCAAATTCTCCTTGGGCTCTGGCAGCCTGGGGCTGTGCCTGTTCCCTGGGAGATGTGTGGGAAATGGATGCTTTGATTAAAATTGCTGGGTATTGCAGCTGAAGCAGGCTTTGACTTCTGCTGGCTGCCCAGTGATGCTTCTCCAGCAGCTCCTCCCAATCCTCCCAGAAGAGCCAGCACCCCTGCGCTGCAATTTAAGAAGGCAAAAATCCTAAAAATCCCTCATGCAGATGAGTTTCCCCCTGTGATGTCTGCTCCCCCTTCCCACGGGCTCTGAATCACAGCACCTGCTTGCTTCAGCTGCTCTGATTAAAAGTGGAGAAGAAAATGATCAGTGAGGCTTGCTTTCTTCTCGCCAAACAATGCCCCCAAACCTCCCCAAACTGGCATGTCCTGTACAAAAAAAAAAAAAAACAAACAAAACCTCTGCATTAATAAGCCAGCCTTTGGACCCTCAGGAGTGTCTTTTGTGTGGGGTTCTCCCTGCATTTTAATAAGCCTGGCTTTTACAAAGGACCTCCCCCCCCCCCAAAAAAAAAAAGAGAGAGAAACATACACAAGCACAAAGACAAATTTCATTAGGCTCTAATCTCCTCCCTGACAAATACACTCCTGCAGATCCCTAAGCCCTTTCAGCCCAGCAAAGCGTATTTTATTTTATGTATAATCTTGTTGTTGTTTTGTTCCCCGCCAAAATAAAACTCGTTTTCCCAGCTCCCAGCACGGATAACATCTCTTTCTTTAGCAGAGGTGTGAAGTTGTTAATGAGCTGCCTCACGTGCTGGAAACCCCAGCAAATCCTTTGATTAAAACCAGTCCGAGGGACAGTATTATTGGTGCTCTGATGCCTTGGAGGGATGGAGGTGGCTGTGGCTGGGGAGAGAGGAGGGGAGGATGAGGAGGATGAGGGATGGCACTGGCTGGGGGCAGCAGGTTTGCTTGGCTTGGCAGAGCAGCAGAAAGGAACGTCAGGGAAAGGGAGGGGGTTGTGAAATGCCATCAGCACTCGGTGTTGTATAAACAGAGATGCTGGCAGGAGGATTTGCTGTGAAATCCAGCGGTTTTTGGAGGAGAGGAGCTTTGAGTGGTAAATTTGAGGTCAGCAGGAGGGTGCTGACACGCCAATAGTCACACCAAGGAGTTTGGGAGGACTTGGCTGGTACTTGCTCTCTGCTCTCTGCTCTGCATCCCTTCCCCTTCACAAAGCTCTTCAGCTCTGCTTTATTCTCCCGTGGCTCATGGGAACACCCACCCATCACATCCCTGCACAGACAGGGTGAGCACACCTGGAACTGCCGAGCTGCAGAACTGGGGCAGAACCAGCAGGAAAAGCAGAAATGGCAGCAAAAGGAGCAAACCCCCCTCCAAGGGTAGATCACCTATTGTGGCACTGCTGGAGGAGCTCACACTTTTGGCTAGGAGCCCACTGGAGCATTCCTGGCATAGCTGCTTTAGATTCAGGCATTTTGGGTGGCTTCTGTGCTCCCAGGGCTGGGCTGGGGTGGGAAGGCAGACCCTGGGTGCATTTTGGGCATTTTGGCTGGCTGGGAGATGCTGAGGGAAATGCCACCCTGGCATCTGCCGGCCTGAGGCCATGCTCAGGGCTGGAGCCAGGGGAATGCAGTAAACATCTGTCCATCTGTTCCATCCTGGGATGAAAACCAGCGCCGGTTGTTCTCCCTCTTGGCTGCTGAGGTTCAAACACTCTCAGCGAGTTCCTGAGCCTCAGAGGAGCCTGGAAGGTGCTAGCAGCTGCCTGTTCCCCCTTCCTACTGCACATCAGGCTGACAAAAGCAGCACAGGGAGCAGCAGGCTGAGCTGGCAGCCTCATCTGGCACTTGGATCGCAGCTCCAGGGTCCCTTTGGCTCCAGCCCTGGTGCCTCAGCTCCATGTGGATGTATGGCACGGAAAGGCTGGCACACCAGCCCTCTCTGGAGCCCGGCCATCCCAAAAAGCAGCCCCCAGCCTGGGCAGGAAAGGGAACATCTCAGCTGCAGCCCCTGGTGTCTGTGCTTGTGGGGGTTTGGTGGAAAATGGTTTTTATCATTAAAGCACATCTGTACCCCCTTGGGCCATTTGTAGCCCCTTAAAGCTGAGCCAGAGGTGGCTGCTGGTCACTCCCTGCTCTGATGGGGTTGTTTTCCTGATCAGAAGGGGAGAAAGGCACCTGGCTTTTTGCAGGGCTTGGGGAAATGACCCTGATGGATTCCCCTTTTTCAGGGAAAACGACCCTGATGGATTCACCTGGTGGAAAGAAAGGAAAGGAGCCCCCTGTGTGAGGGAGCAGGGTGGCCAAGATCCCAGCACCTCACCAAACACTCTGCACTGGTGGAAAGGTGAAGCCAGGCTCTATCCCACCCTGAATTCCTTCTGGCACTGGATTGTTTCCATTTAAAAAAAATAAATAAATAAAATTGCAAAAGCCAGCCAGGGCTGTGAGACTCCTCTGTCCCTGGGGAAAAGGTTTGGGGCAGAAATTTGAAAAAAAGTTCTGTTATTGCCTCCCAAATTATCCTGTGCATTTGGCACAAGGGAAACACTATCATGGCTCTGTTCCTCTTCCCAGAGGAAACTTCTAGGCTGCCTGCACAGAGAAAAATTGGGGGAAAAGTCTGATAGCTTCAAGTATTTTAGAGTGGAAATATTTGGAGGGAAGTGCTTAATGGGCACAGCAAACATTTGGTTGCCTCAGAGATTTCCTGCACATAATTTGTCTTCTGGTGAAATACTCTGGCTTCGTTCTGGAGCCACCTCTCTCTTCTGGGTCAGAAAGATGTAAAACCAACCATGTACTTCAATATTTTTACATTATCAATATAATATTACAATACATATTATGATTATAATATGTATTATAATACATATTATATAATACATATTATTATATAATATATAATAGTTATAATATAATATTTTAATATAGTATCTAATATATTGTTTTAATATTATTAATTATTACTAATTATTATTTAAATATATTATATTAATATATTATAATAGTAAATTAATATATTATTATTCTAATATATTATATCTTAGAATAATAGTAATGTATCATAATATTATAATAATATGTATTATATAAAATGTTAATATAATATTTTATATTATATCTTAGGGGTGGGTTCCTCACAGCTGCAATGAGTGAGATCTTAAAATTTTCCACCTTCTCTGTAGCAGATACTCCTTCAGGTATGAGAAGCAGCAAAAGCCCTGGTGGAAATCACCCTGTGCAAAGCTTGAAGGGGGAAAAGGAAACCCCAACCCAACAAGAGCTTTGGGTGAACAGTCAGACACAAGGCTTGCAGAAGGGGTTTTGCGTTTGAAAACTCCTGTGCTCATTTTACCCAGTGATACCATTTGGGGCAAAGGGAGATGTAGATAGATGTTGGGGCTGTGGTAACCCTGCTTTAAGTTTGGAATGGAGCAAAGGAGATCACAGTAAATGTGTTTGAGGACTCACCCTCAATGTGTTGAGCTCACAAACTCAAAACTCCCTTGAGCCACTCCCTTTCTGCCAAAGAGGCAGAAAGCTGCTGGATTCCTCCTTCCCCTCCATGCATCCCAACCACGTCCTCCTCTTCCCCTTGTACAGAACAACAGCGAGATGCAGATGAAATGTCAGGGATATTTTTGGGAGACAAACCCCAGCCCCAAACATCTGTTCCTGGCTTTCTCCTGGCCAGAGGAGACAGGTCAGGCTTAGCTGCACTCCAAGTGCCTTTTGCATCTGACAGCTCTGCACAAGCTCAGCCTTGAGCCAGGCAGATCATCCCTGCTCTTGGAATTAAACACACCCAGGAGCCCTGCCAGCATCTCTGTGCAGGGCTTGGGGCTGAAGGAAACGATGGGTTCTGGACCAGAGCTGGGAAAATGAATAAATAAATGAAAAGTGAATAAATAAACTCCTCTGTGATAGTGTTCACAGGGGTCTTAGGATGAGGGAAGAGATGAGGATCTGACTCCATGTTGCAGAAGGCTTGATTTATTATTTTATGATATATATTACCTTAAAACTATACTAAAAGAATAGAAGAAAAAGTTTCATCAGAAGGGTTAGCTAAGAATAGAAAGGAAAGAATGATAACAAAGGTTTGTGGCTCGGGCTCTGTGTCCGAGCCAGCTGGCTGTGATTGGCCATTAATTAGAAACATCCACATGAGACCAATCACAGATCCACCTGTTGCATTCCACAGCAGCAGATAATTATTATTTACATTTTGTTCCTCAGCTTCTCAGCTTCTCAGGAGGAAAAAATCCTAAGGAAAGGATTTTCATGAAAAGATGTCTGCGACACTCCTCCTGTGATGTTTGCCTTCATGTTGGAGGTGAAAAAAAGGTGCAATAAAAATGGCACACTGCATTACTGCAAGAAGGAAATAACTCTCTGTGCCTCCCCAGCCACCAGGGTGGGTGTTAGGGAAAGGATTCCCTGTTGGAGAGATTATTGTGGGATAAATTGGAGCAGCTCCAAGCCAGAAGCTTTTTTGGTTTGTTGTTTGTCCATCAGCCAGGGCACAGCAGAGATGGGGGACCAGAGGCTCCATCCTGCCTGAGGCAGAGGGTGAAGGCAGAGCACACCAAAATGGGTGTGTGGAGAATGGTAGTGGGAACAGAGTTTTAAAAATTAACAAATTAATTAATTTCAGCTAGATGGAAGGGAATGATTTACTGGAAAATGGGCCCTGGCTGTAAACTTTTCTGCCACTCATGCTGTCTATAAATTGATTTATCACATGCTTACCTTTGGGCAAGGATTTTCTTCATCTCTGCCTGCCAACAGGATTTCTGTGAGGATGCACTTTAATTCGGGCAGGGCTGAGGTGATTTGGGAGCCACAAAATCAGTGGCCATTACCAAGAGGTGCTGGTTTCCCTGGGAAATCCAGGGTTGTGCTGTGGCCCTTGGGAAAAGTGACCTAAATTGGAAGGGGAATAAACTGTGGAAGAACAATAAAAGCCGGGGAATGGAGTGAAGGGTAAACAGAGCAATGATCGTGTGTGATGTTTCCCTGACTCTGGGGCTGGAAGACATCTAAATATAACAAATACTGAAAGCTTTTATCCCATCCAGTATAAACAACAACAAAGTACTGAGTGGGGCTTTTATTTTCCCCCCTCTGCCTGGCAGAGAAATAGGAAAAAATTCCTTTTGGATCCCACAGGCAAAGTGAGGACAGGATGGAGTCCTGCCCCAAAAGTGGAGGCATGGCCCTTCCTGACCTCTCTCTGCTGAGCTCAGCTTCCCAGTCCACTCTGCTCCACCTGGGATGAACCATCTGGGACCAAAGCCTGGGATGTTCACTGGGAATATCCAGCCCTGGGGGTCTGCAAGCCCACCCCATAACTTTAACCCTATAACTTTTGTGGCTGGGGCTCCAGACAGAGTTTTCCCTATAGGGAAGGAGCACAGGGCTGAGGAAATTGGGGAGAAAGAACATCTGGCTGCTCCCAGCAGCTGCAAGGATTTTAACTGAGTGTGGTTTCCCGTGGGAGCTGCAGGGACCCTGCCCCAAACTGTGTCAGCTTGGAGTTGTACTGAGGTTTTTTTTGGTTTTTTTTTCATTAATTCTTAGGGTAAAAATTAACTTAATTTAAATTTTAAAAATCTTAATTTATCCTAATATATTTTAAATAAAAATATACTAATTATATAATCCTAATTATATATATCCATATTGAAATAAAAATATCCTAATTTATCCTAATAAATTTTAAATAAAAATATCCTAATGTATCCTAATAGATTTTAAATAAAAATCTCCTAATTATATAATCCTAATTATATATATCTATATTGAAATGAAAATATCCTAATTTATCCTAATATTTTTAAAATAAAAAATATCCTAATTATATAATCCTAATTATATATATGCTAATTGAAATGAAAATATCCTAATTTATCCTAATAAATTTTAAATAAAAATATCCTAATTATAAATATCCTAATTGAAATGAAAATATCCTAATTTATGCTAATATTTTTTTAAAATATCCTAATTATATATATGCTAATTGAAATAAAAATATCCCAATCTATTCTGCTATATTTTTAATAAAAATATCCTAATTATCTGGCAGGCAGAACAGGTACCAGGAAGCACAGTTGAAAGCATGGAGGGGACAGAGCCCTTCCAGTGCAGGCTGAAAATATTAATTAATATTAATTAGTATTAATTAATATTAATTAGTATTAATTAATATTAATTAATATTAATTAATATTAATTTCCCTGGAAAAAGCCCTGCATATCCCCACTGACTCCGTGATTTTAGCAGGTCATTGCCTGGCAAAATATCTCTCAGCCTTCATCATCCTCTTCCTCCTCCTACCACCCTCAAGCTGTGGAGGAGGAGCTCCTTACCTGGCGAAAACGGAGTGGAGTATTCAGTGTTTACTCCCAAAATCACTTTCAGCTCCAACAGTTTGGCTTTTGCAGTCTCCTCCCTCCTCCAGGGCCAAGGGTATGTGAAAGAAGGAGCTCTGCGACCTGCTGGGGACTCAGCTGGGTGAAGAAATCCCTCAAACAGGCAGGAATTTGAGGTCTTTCTGTGTCATCTATTTCTGATGTCCCAGAGCCCCGGCTGGGAACTGCCACCTTGGTGTTTCCAGCATTCCTGGGGCGGGGAGGGAAGCCTTCAGGAGCAGATGGACTGCAAAATATCAGAGCATTGGGAATGAATCAGTTCTGTGGGAGGGCACACATTGGAGCATCAGAGACACTGGAAGTGATACTGCCTGTAAAACTCCTCGTTCCAGTGGGATGAATTCAGCCTTGGATCAAACCTGCAGGCAGAAATAAAGAGCCAACAGCCAAGTGTAGGCTGGTCTTGGCTGTGCCATGCCCAGTTAGGCTGGGGGTTTGTCCCAAGGAATTCACAAGAGGAATTCCTGCCTGCAGGCCAAAACTAACAGCAAGATCCTCGGTGGAAATCCTTGTGGAAGGGGAGGGAAGTCTGTCTGCCCCTCAAAGTGCACATCCCCTAGGTCTGAGCCAGCAAGAGCTGCTGGTGATGGTTGGAGGCACAGGATTAGCAGTGGCACACTTAGGAGGGGACAAAGGAGCAGTGGCAGAAGTTGGGGATTGTTCCATGGACGTGGCCAAGGATAAACAGTGTTAACAAAGCAGTGCATAAACAGAGGATGTCAATATGCCCTGATTGCTATCATGGAGGCAGCTCCCTGCCATGTGGCCGTGGTTTCCTGTTTATCCAGAAGGGAGAGTCACAACAAAAGCTGGAGCACTCAGTGCCTGTGGCTTATCTTTTATTTATTTTTATTTCTAGAGCTCCTCATTTCTGCTGGAGCTCCTGCTGGAGCACAGGTGACCTGATCCCAGCTCCTGCCACCCAACCACATCTTGCTGGAATCTCTGAAATCCTTCACTCCATCTGAGCAAGGGAGAAAGTGCCACATGCTTGCAAGGAACAAAGGCGAGGAATTAATTCCCTGTGATTTCTGCTGCTCCTGGTTTGACACTCGATGACAGGCGCCTCTGGAGTCAATCCTGGGAACACATGTACAGCTGTTGGGGGGGAAATTCTGCCTTATCATCTGTCAGAATTTATGCTCCCAGGGCTGCTTATCTTCTGCTGCCTGGTGGGACCCCTGTGAGCTTCTGTAATTCTCCTCCTTCCAGGCTTTTGGTGCCTCCCGTGGTGCTCCTGGTGGAGCAGACCCAGGATCAGTCATCGCTGTGGTCTCCAGGGAACCTTCCAGTTTCCCTGCTGAGAGGAAGGGGGAATCTCACCTAGCTTTGGCAGAGGAGACCTAAAAGAAAGAAAGAGGAGAGTCTTTTTGGGATTATGGTGGTGTGAGGTTGGCAGGGACCTTGAAGCCCATCCAGTTCCATGGGCAGGGACACCTTCCACAATCCCAGGGTGCTCCAAGCCCCATCCAACCTGGCCTTGGACACTTCCAGGGATGTGGCAGCCACAGCTTCTCTGGGCACCCTGTGCCAGGGCCTTTTTCTGCTATTGCTGTCTGGAAGCTGAAGAACACAGGTGATGAACCAAAAATATTGTGGAAATGGACCAGCAAAAAAACTTGCTTTGAAAGAAAAATAAGGAGATTTTCTAAGAGCCCTTTCTTTGGAAATGAGGGCTGCCCCAAAGTTTGGCAAAGCTTTCCTTGGAAGAATGGAAGGCAGAATAAGGAAAGATAAATTAGTTTTACTTTAAAAGAATGAATTATTTGGTGAGATCTGCAGCCATTTTGACTGTTTTCACATAGTCCATCTTTATTTACCTTCGTGTCACTCTAGCAAGGATTTTGGCTCTATTTTAATGGCATATAAAGAATTTCCTGCTTGCTTGTATTTTAGGGAACTTGATGAGTATTTCCACATAAAGAAAAAGACCTGAAGGAGAGGGTTTATCTCAGCAAGGAGAAAGGTCTTCATTTTCCAGGATGTTTGAGATGATGCCACAGAGCGCCTGGCTTGTGCATGGGGCTTGGAGCAGCCTGGGGTAATGGAGGGTTTCCCTGCCCATGAAGATGAATTTTAAGGTCCTTTCCAAGCCAGGCTGGGATTCTGTGGTGGCCAAACCATGTTCACCTGCCCACCAGGAAGCCAAAGCTCATCCCTGCCATCAATCCACATCAGGAACCATCAGTGTGGTGGGATCACAGGGCAGGGCTTTGGCAGGGCCACTTGTGAAACTCTGAATGCAGGGAGAAGAAAGCAGCAGAGCTGTCAAACCACCCCAGTTCCTGTTTATGTCACCAGAGCCCCTAGGTTAGGGCTTGAACAATGGATTAACTAATATGTTACAGGCACAGAAAGCCCTGGAAAAAGGAAGGAGGAAGAGGTTTCCCTCCCACGTTCGGAATATGTGATGTGGGGCTGCTGGGCAAGCAAAAGCCTTTTGTAAAGCCAAGGAAGGCTTTAAAAAATTAAGGGGAGCTTGCAGGAAGGCTCAAGGAGAGAAGAGAAGAGCTGGAGGGATCCTCAGCTGCTCTGGGAGCCACGGGTCCGTGCAGTGAGGAGGTCAAAGCCAGTTCAGCACTTGGAGCCTGAGCTCTCCCTAGAGCAGCTCCTTGCTCTGCATCACACATTGTCTGACCAGGACCATTCCAGCTTGTTCTTACTCTGCCTAATCACATCCCTCTGAGGAAACAACTGCACCAGTGCTGGGGCTGAGGCTTTGCTGTTCCTGGATCATCCTGATAATCCCCAAATCCCAGGAGGGATGCATGAGGCTCGCTCTGCTTTTGGCCCTGGGCGAGGAGAACCCTCACACCCACCCCTGCTCCTGGCCTCTCAGCCAGCATCTCTGCTGAGTTTCACCCCAGCAAGGCCAGGTGCAATGGTGGGCCAGGAGAACAGCTGTGGGTGAGGCCTGGGCTCAGCACCCTCACGGCAAGCGAGGAAATTCAAAGTTCTCTCCCTTGCTTTGCTGTGTGCTGTTAATTTGTCAAGTTTTATCTATTTCTGCTACCCCTGGCTGCTGCACTCTGTGTAAAATCCTCCCTGTATCACGTATGAGATGCTCTGCCAGCCTTGGACTGGAAAAACAAAAGCAGAGGTCCATTTTTATGTAAATGTCTCCCAAATCTGACTGAAGGCACTTAAATTGGTTTAAAGCCTTGCAGTTCCATGCTTTTGACAGATCCAGCCACAACCAGCTTGTTCTGGCATCTGTGGGCTTGTCACATGATTTTTTTTTGCTCTCAAATTAAGCTTTTTTTAATCACTTAACATCAGTTAATAGGCACTTAAGATGAAGTAATTTCCTTTTTATTTTCTCACTTGGTCTCTGCTGATCAGTGCAGGATGAGATCACCTGAATTTTATTTGGGGGGGGGGGGGGGGGTGGAGGCCAAAGGGAAAATTGGCAACATCCACCTAGGGCTTATTTTGGTTTTATTTCCCCCTTCTGCTTTGAACAGGGCGGGATTTCTGCAGAACAATTAACATTCATTCGCTAAGTGTTTTTGCAAGCGTGTTTACGAGAAATGCAAATACCCCAGGACTGCGGTGGGCTCGTTTTTCACCTCAATTTAGCCCCAGATCCCGTGGGCTTGTGTACACATCGGAGTCTCATGCTACAGCACTTGAAAATTTGCACGCCCGGGGCCGAGCATGTCTGCAAACCTCCCTGGGGTGGAGGGGCTGGGGCGTGAGAGAGCACGGGATGCTGCAGCACAGCTGGAAAATCCAGGCTGTTCAGGCCTCTCCAGAGGTCCTGGAAGGGAATTCCAGAGCCTGGACACCACCATCCCATAAAGAGCGTTCCACCAAGCGGCCCAAGGTAACCCAGGGAGGATGATGCCTCCAGGGCTTTTCCACTTCAAACCATTCTGCTGGCAGAGCAGAGGCCATAGCAGGGCTGCCGTGAATTCTGTAAATTCTGTGATTTATGGGGTGAAGGCTGAGCTCCCAGCCAGGAGCAGCAGAGAGGTTTTCTATGGGAAGTGTGACAGCCCCGAGGAGCAGGACCCACATTGGGTTTCCCCAGCCTGGTGAAAGGCACCCCCAAATCAGGGTTTTTTCATAGGAATTGTAGGTACAGAAAGGCAGCAAGACCTCTCTCCTCCTGTTTGGCCTTTCCAAGGAGTTGGCCAATCTGTTGAGGGATGGAGACACAACAGGCAAAGCCCCATATTCTTTCCCTAAGGAAAAGAAGCTAAAAATGGAATTCCTTCTTCCCAACCGATCAATGGACCTCAAAGAACAAACCACGACCAAGGGCTGCGGAAAAGATTGGCAAAGGACCCCTCAAACCATTTGCTGGCAGAGCAGGGTTGCCGTGAATTCTGTGAATTCTGTGATTTATGGGGTGGAGGCTGAGCTCCCAGCCAGGAGCAGCAGAGAGGTTTTTCCATGGGAAGTGTGACAGCCCCAAGGAGCAGGATTTGCATTGGGTTTCCCCAGCCTGGTGAAAGGCACCCCCAAATCTGGAGTTTTCATGGGAATTGTAGGCAGCAAGACCTCTCTCCTCCTGTTTGGGCTTTCCAAGGAGTTGGCCAATCCATTCAGGAATGGAGGGAGGAGAGGAAAGCCCCATATTCTTTCCCTTAGGAAAAGAAGCTAAAAATGGAATTCCTTCTTCCCAACCAGTTGATGGACCTCAAAGAACAAACCACAACCAAGAGCTGTGGAAAAGATTGGCAAAGGACAGTGAGAAGGGGTGGATTTAACAAGGCAACCTGGATATCCTCTCCCACATCACAAACACAGTCCCTTGAGGGCACTCACTGGGAAAGTCTCTGCTAAATTACAGAATTACAGCCTAATTGCTGCCCTGGGAGCAGTGCTCACGCCTTTGGATGATGGCTTGAGACTGGCTGGTGGAAAACTGCTCCCAAAGATGTTTTTTTAGGATATCAGACCCAAAGGAAGTATGCCAGGGAGTCATGGGTATGGTTGGAGCAGGGAGGAGAAGAGGCATATCCTGTTCAGGGAGTCTTGGAAATATTAGTGGAACAGCAGCAGCAAACACAGAGATAATTTATCCTTTTTATCCTTCAAACTTCATAAAAAAGAAGCTTCTTCTGCAGGGAGAAGAGGGATAATACTGGGGGTGGGCAAAGAATGACCTTTACAATATTAAAACCCAGTTGCCTGGAAATCAAATACTAGAAGATGATACAGAAACTTGGATTTAAAGCAGGTTTTTAAACCTGATAGGAATTAAAAACTCATCCAAAGGACCTGTAAGAAATGCTAGCTGATAAGGATGATGGTGGATAACTGCTCAATAAATAACCAGTGTGGTCAGGGCAGGGGGGTGAAAGCTCCTCTGCTTCTTCTGCACCCCTGGAGGTCCCCAGGGAAGGCCTGGATGGGGCACCCAGTGCTCTGGGCTGGGAGACAAGATGGGGATTGGGCACAGCTTGGACTCCATGGCCTTGGGGGTCTTTTCCAAGCTGAATGATTATGGGGTTCTGTGACACCCCCCCAAACACTCAGCCAGGACCAAGGATGCTGCACCTTCCACCTTCAAGGTGCCACCTTGGGCTCCAGACTCGGAGCTTTAATAAAATCACCCTTGTTCAAGGTTACAGCATGAGTTGATTGCTCCTGATTAGGGATTTGTATTCAGTTGTGACATTCTGCCATTTTTATTACCTTTTTGGCAATAATTGCAAATAATAAAATGACAAACTATTGTAATTAAATTTTAATTAATTACGAATCCATTACTTTTAAGTTTATTCATGGTAAGGACAATGATACCCAAAACAATTCATTAAAGCACTTGATATGTAAATTATGAAGCCTGACATTAATCTCAGGCAGCTCATGTATTCTCCATAGCAGTAGGGAATTTGTTTAAGGAAAGGCAGCTCTGGATGATCTTAACTGTTCACTTGAGGGAGCAGGGAAAGGAAATACTCTCAAGCTGAAATGATTCCCAAAGTCAAGTTCTGCATCCTCCAAAGGAAAATGCTAAGGAAGCAAAAAGAGATCCCTGGCTGGCCTCCCTGCTGTGGGGCTTTAATCACTGCCAGCTCTCCACTCTGAAACGATCCCATTTGGGATGGTCTGTCTGCCACCAGCTTTTGCTGGCTTAATTTAATGCACAAAGCCATGCTGGGCTTCGCTTCCCCCAGATAACCTGAGCGCGGATCCCTGCACATCCCACGGGGAAAATGGTCCATGTCAGGCACAGGATGAGGGTTATTCCTGGTCAGAAAGGCTCATCCTTGGCCCTGGGTGTGCAGGAAGAGTGCCTGGTGCAACAAAGGTCGTGTTGGATGGGGCTTGGAGCAGCCTGGTCTGGTGGAAGGTGTCCCTGACCATGGCAAGTGTTGGAATGGGATGAGCTCCAACCCAAACCACTCAGGGATTCTGTGATCTCCACAGGGTGTGGGAATGAGCTGTTTGACAACCTGGGGCACTCTGGCCCGAAGGAGGTCAGCACCAAGCTCTTTAATTTTATTTTTTCCCTCCAGCACTGCTTTATCTGGGGAAGCACAAGGCTATATTTGCCTTTTGCCGAGGTGAGCTGGTATTTGGCTGCAGCACCCCCTGTGCTCCCAATTGTCTGGGATCCATGAGTAATCCCAGCCAGCCTGGGAGCTCTCCTGTCAAGGGGGGAGGCACAGATGGAGGGGAGACGTGATCAGACAGCAAGGCACCTCGCAGGGAGCCTGAAGCAGGGAGGCACACCCAAGGTTAATAACACGTTGCTCCACCAGCTTCTATCTAATCTTGGAAAAAAGTCCTCTGCTGCGAAGAAAAATGGGAAAGTGATTATGTGACTTGAAATAAGGTCTTGCTCCACTGTCTAGACAGCTTTAAAAAACATCAAGCTGGGGTGTTCCTATTTATGAGGAATGCAGCTGCAGCGCTGCCTTCCGCGGGCGAGGGAAGCGAGCGGAGCACTTGAGGTCATCTGGCTGCTGGCTGAGCCTGTCCATGGGAATTTATTCCTCTCTCCTCCTTGCTTTATTTGTTTTCTTCCTTCTGCTTCCCAATCTGCCATCCCCAGCCCTTTGTGTCCCTGGGGGCTGTTTGGCAGCGGGACAGGGATCCCTGTAAGGGTCCCTGCTAATCCACGCTTTTTCCTTCCCAGATTATTGCCGTAGGGGTGAATGCCCACAGCAAAGCTGCAGACAGCCTCCAGATCCTTAATAGAGTCTCTTGTAACCTCTCTTTTAAACTGGAAGGATTTCATTGGCACTAAATGCAACCTCAGCAATTCCCCTCTGCCTTTTTTTTTTTTTTCCCCCCCGCCAGAGCGTGTAGAGTTGGAACTTTTGGATCAGGCAGGTGGAATCTGACGCCAAAAACCGGCTGGGGCAGGATTTGCAGCAGGGCTCAGCATCCCCAGCACCACATTCCTGCTAAGGCTCAACCTTGGATGGTCTGGGGAAAAAAGAAAAGAAAAGAAAAAGAAATAGAAAAAAAGAAGGAGAAGGAGAAGGAGAAGGAGAAGGAGAAGGAGAAGGAGAAGGAGAAGGAGAAGGAGAAGGAGAAGGAGAAGGAGAAGGAGAAGGAGAAGGAGAAGGAGAAGGAGAAGGAGAAGGTAGATAAAGAAAAAGAAAGAAAAAAGAAAAAGAAAAAGAAAAAGAAAAAGAAAAAGAAAAAGAAAAAGAAAAAGAAAAAGAAAAAGAAAAAGAAAAAGAAAAAGAAAAAGAAAAAGAGAAAAAAGCCCAACTGGTCACGGGGCTGTGTCCTACAAAAGGGGGAAATGGGTCAGCGGATCTGTTAATCCCAGCTTGATCTAAAGTCTGCGGGACAGGTAGCAACCTCCATTTAATGAACAATGAGATCATTAGGAATCGGTAATGAGGGGCAGTGCAGCCAGGGAAGTAGGTCACCCCCAGCCCAGGGAGGCTCCAGCCTGTCCCCGTTGGTGGCCAGGGGCAGGGTGACAGCTCTGCCCTGGGCTTTGCTGAGCCAGATGATTTTAGGAACACAGCGGGGCACAAAATGGGTTAGATCATCTCTAATAATAAAATACCTGAAAACCAGGCTGATGCAGGTTTAGGTGCTGTGTCCCACTGGCTGCCCATGATTTGTGGGGAGGGTGAGAGAACCAGTCAGGCCAGGGACAGTGATCAGCCAGGAGGGAAAGGGAAGAGATCCTGTCCTCATCCCCACGGGAAGCTGTGCCCATCCCTGAGCATCACACAGATCCCTGTTTCTGCATCCTGAGGGCCTCCCAGGAGGTCTCTCCTCTTCAGGGCTGAACTTTGGGTGCTTGTGGCTTGAATGATCCTGAGGCAACTCAAATAATAATGTAAAAGATCCATACCGAAGACATACCAAACTTTACCAATTAGCCCTGCCCAAGGTGCCAAGCCTTGCACATCAAATATGATTCACATCTCTGAATTTATTTCTTCTCACACTGACCCCTCGTGGATGAAACCCAAGTGCTCCTGGTAAGACTACAAAATTGAAAAGCCTCTATTCTTCCCTCCACCTTAATTTGCTCCCAAATCTTGATATTCCTACAGCCCTCTGTAACTTTCTGAACCACCAAGCAGGCACTGCTGCCCTGCAGGAGCAGAGAGCTTTGCTCAGCCCCAAGGTTTGAAGATGGGAAAGGTTAAGAAAATATTTTGCCTAAGATGCAATAAGCAGTAGTGGGGTTTGGAAGGTCATTTCATTTTACTCTTTTTTTTTTTTTTCAAAGGGGTATTCAAGCAAGCATTTTATAAATATTTATAGACAAGGAACTGTACTAAAGTAACACTTGATGGCTGGTGCAGGAAGCTGAGGTGGTGCATGGTCCCCATGTGGCTCTCTGTGCTGTTAGTGAGGATCCTCCTGCTCTGCATTTCCAGGAGTAGCCTTTAGCTGTTGTCCCTGTTAACTGCACCTTTTGCATTTGGTTCCCATGGACATGCGACCCCAGGTGGTGCTGGGGGAGTGCCCTGATGTGCCCTGAGGTGTCTGTCCCATCAACTCAGCAGAAGCCCCCTCAGTCTCCACTCCCAACCCCACCAAAGCCTCTTTAAGCCCAGCCCATCCCACTGAGGATTGTCACTACTCCCCATGAGCACATCAGAGGACCAGGAGTGCCACCAGGCCACAGGAACAGGTCAGTGTTTGTCCCCCTTCACTGGGAAAAGCTCCACAAACCCTCCCATCCCTCCACATCTTGTCCACATCCTCTCCTTCTGGGCACAGGTGCTGGAGCTTTCACCAACACTTAAAAACATCAAGAGGGGAAGGATTCTTCCTCTCCCTTCCCAGTTTTCCTCGTCTTGTTGATATTTTCTGTGCTTCTCTTCACCTGCCCACAGCTCCAGGCTTTCTTTCCATCCATCCACACTCCTGTGGTGCCTGAGCTGCTTCACGAGGAATTTCTGTCCACGTCCTGCTGGATGGGATCTGCACTTCATTTACTGAATGAAACCAGAAAATGCTCCAGGTTATCTCCCTCCCCACAACCCCAATTTCCTGCCAAAAACAGCTTTGGAAGACGGGGAGGGGCGTGAAGATCCTGGTGGAGCTTGGAGAGGAGCAGGACTGGGACACTGGTGGCACCTTTGGGACACTGGCGACACATTTGGTGCAGCCAGCTGGGCTCTCCCATCCCAAGGGAGCTGGGGGCAAAAGGGACAGAAAAGAGCCTGGGGAGACACATGGAAAAGCTTGGGAACTCTTAAAGGGAGAGGGATGCAGTTCCCCTCATCATAAGGGCTGATTTCTATTAATTACTCAGAAATACAATAATAAGGACTGATTTATTTTAATTACTCAGAAATAAAATAATAAGGGCTGATTTCTTTTAATTACTCAGAAATAAAATAATAAGGGCTGATTTCTTTGCATTACTCAGAAAGGGGCAGCCTAGATAGGTAGCCGTGTGTGGCTGAGCTGCTGAAAAATATGTTTTTCACCCTTTGGGGAAGACAGGAGAGGGTCCTCTGTGTGTGTGTGCCCTTGGCTGTGACATCTGGCAATGCCAGTGCTTGCTCTCAGCTCCCCCAGTTTTGAGGCTGAATGAAGTGGAATATCCATCTTGCCCTGCAATGCAAACATTGCAGCAGGCCAGGCAGCTGATAAGGAGTCACTCCTTGGTTTAATGAGGAGACTTGACATAAACTCAAGAGTGTGCAGGAAAAAGGAAAACATTTCAGAGGGTGCCTGCAATGGAACATTTCTGGCACTTAAAGAGGCATGAAGCAAGCATGGTTCACGTCAGTAAACATCTCCAGCTTCCTTTCAATAGAAATGTAATAATTTAAACCAAACAACAAAAGCTTCCTGTAAATGTACAGTGGGCAGTTTGGCCTAGAAACTTTTTCACCCCCTCTAAGAGCAAGGAAACCATCCAGGTGAGTTTTGGGGTTTGTTTTTTATTCTCTCCTCATGGCCCAGCATTAAATGAGTGATTAAAAGCAGCAATGACCCAGGAGTGTTTCACCTGGTCCAGGGACATTGCAGTGATTCCTTGAGGTCCAGCCAAGAAATCAGGTTTGCTGGATTGAGCTGGACACTGGCCACGCTTCCTGGCAAATGCTGAATTCTTGGATTCCTTCCCACTGTTCTCAGCCAACTGTGTGCCCAGATGGAAGGATGGTGATGCTGGATTCCTTAGGGATCTCCTTCTCCAGCTCTGATGTCCAAATGGAGCAGAATAAATGTAGGGAGGCAGGGGAGTGGCTTCAAAGTGACAGAGGGCAGGGTTAGGGTGGATATTGTGGGAAAATTCCTGGCTGTGAGGGTGGAAGGAGCTGCCCAGAGGAGCTGTGGCTGCCCAATCCCTGGCAATGCTCAGGACTGGGCTGGATGGAGCTCTGAGCATCCTGGGCGAGGGGAAGGTGTCCCTGTTCCAGGCAGGTGGGTGGAACTGGGTGATCCTGGAGGTCCCTTTCAGCCCAAACCATTCTGGCATTCCATGGATTCCATGGGAAGGGGAAGATTAGGACACCACGCTGTGGTTCCAGGGCCAGGTCTTGGCCACGAGGCCTGAGATCCCCCTCAGAGGCTCCCGAGCACATTGAGGAGCTTGCAGCTAAAAGCAGCAGCAGCAGAAGGATGCCAGGATGCTGGGCTTGGCCTGAAAACACTTTGTTTGGGAAGGAAATAAAACCAGAGGTTCTTTTTACGACCACAATGAATATCCAGAGTTGATCCTGCTTCCAGAGTGCACATCCAGGAGGGCAGCTCCAGTTATTGATCTGAGGAAGTTGGCAGGTTCCTGATATTGGGGCTGAAGCGTTTCCTCGTCAGGTGCACACAGAGGCTCTGAGGGGTGATGTTGTCCCTTCTTTGGGGCTCTGCTGCTAATCCAGCCCCTTCAGAAAGAGAAAACTTGGCAGCTTGTCCAGCGAGGGGTTCAGGGATGTGTTCTCTTATCTCTGCCTCAAAGTTCAGCCTGTAATCCCCTAAACTCCCCTCTGAGCTGAGAGGGTGCCTGTGTTCCTTGATTTAAATGTTGTTTTTTAAAATAATTAATCATTTAGGTTAATATTAATTATTAGCAAAACCCCCTCTTGATGGGGAGGATTTGGCAGAGGTGCTGTTCACTGGAGAGATGGATGGGTTGGGATATCTGGGTATCCTAAAACTGGAATTTCCATGATGTCTTTGCAGGAAAAGGAGAAAGATGAAAACCTGTCCTTGAAATAAGTGGTTAAACTTTCTGTGCCACCTAGAATACACAATTCCCTGTTGATATTAGCATTATTTAGTCCTCTGCAGCTTCATTTTGATAGTACATCAGTTTAGGAAGGAAAAGATCATTTGGAAAAACAAAACAAAACAACCCAAACCCAATGTTTCTAGTTCCTCAGGAGTGTCTTTCCCTTTATAACAAACAACTGGTTGACAATTTCAACTGAAATGCACTGGGAGATAGAAAGAGCTTCTATCTCCCAGAGAGAATTTTCCAACAATTTTTCTGGAAAAAATTTTTCTGCATTATGCATGATTTTTTACAAATGCCATGGATTTCTGAACCTGGCTTCTCCAATTCCCAGCTTCACCAGATATTGAGGAGTAGAACCTGGTTATATTTCCACACAGATAGCAGTGAAATTGAGTATAAATTTAAAATTTGTAGGACAAACATGGGACATTTTTGTGGTTTATCACATTTGGTGCCTATGGGAATTCCTTCTCCATGGGCATTCTCAAGGAAAACCTTAAAACATTGAAAAAAAAAATTAAAAATGTATTTTTAAATGTTTACATATGGGGACACGTAGTCAAATGTAGCAGAGATGCTTTTTTATTAACCAGATGGCAACTTCTTATTTACATTTCCCATATAAAACCATCTGTGCTTGAAGTGGGGAGATGCTCCAGTGGGGAGTTTGGCTGCAGGGGGTGGATTTGTTACATCCAATTTTCTGCTCTCATCAGAGCTGAATATGTAACGCTTGTTTTATTTAACCTCCCCTTAATTAGAGGGTTACAGAAGTGCAGTTGGCTCCGCCATGCAGTAGCTGGCACTCTGCATTTCCCTGCTTTTTGACAAAATTGAGATTTCTTGCCTGGAATCCCCTTAATGTTGAACTTGCTCAGTTTCCATCCCATGGTTTCCTCTCCAGCACCAAATTCCCCTTTCGTGGTGTGAAATCCTGGCCCTGCTGAGGCCAGTGGAAGCCTTGACAGCAGCCCGAGCAAGGTCAGGGTTTCTCCCTGGGTGTTTATTTCCTTTAATCACTCCCAGCCTTTTGCTCTGTCCGGCTTCTCCCGGAGCCAAGTTCAACACTTCCCTCTCCTCTGCCTCCGTCACTCCTCCATGAACCCCCTCCAAATTAAAATGTTGGGTGCCCAGAATGCTCATTGCTGTTTCAGGTGTTGTCTAAGCAGGAATCTCATGGAAATACCATATTTTTCCCCCCTGTCAGCCTCTCTGGGTTGTTTGCTTTTCTCTGTTTTCCCTCCCTTGCTTTATTGGCATATTACGCTGCATTTTCATGCCATTAATAAAGATGGATCAAAATTCCAGACCTGACAGTGACCTCCCCATGGAATCCACCAGCTCTGCCAACTCTGTGCTCTGCTGGTTGCCTTTTTGCTCTTCCTTCCCAATCCAGTTCTTATCCTTCATGGACCATTTCCATCCAGGCCAATTTGAATTCATCCTGTGTGATCTGAGGAGACACCAAACTTGGGGTTTCATCCTGCTAAGAATCCCATCCATGTGGGAGCCAGATGTTGTCATCTGTGAAAATTTTCATCATTTAAAAAGGAATTCAGAGGAAAAATTTGCTCCCCTTACAGGCAGAAAAAGAAATTTGGCCAAAAAGGGGATTTTAAAAAAGAAAAAATCACTGATAAAAATTGTCTGAATGACATTTTTTATGTTAACTTGAGTTACCTAGGCTCGTGCAGAACTTAAAAAGACAGACTAGCTGGATGAATCCAAGCCCGTAAACTCTGATAAAATCAGGCTGGTCTGACACAACACTCTCAAAAATTAAGGTAACTCCACAGAGCATAATTTCCCAGTAGAAAACTCCCTGATGAGACCAGTTGTGACTAAGTGCAGTAGCCTAAATATGTGAAATTTTTTTCCCCCAATCCCACAAATGCCTCTCATTTCCTGGAAATAAAATAAAATTAAAAAAAAAAAAAACAACAGAAAATATGTTTTCAGAGTAGCATTTCTCATCTGAAGGGTTTTATTCTTTCCAAATCTGAAGCAGAAAATACAAGTATACTCAGGAAGGAGGGGTTATAAACCGGGCTGTGACTGCCTGACGCTCAGCATGGAGCATCCTTTCCTGGGGCTTTCCCATCTCCTGGACTTCGCTGGCGTTTGGGGGTAATTTGGGGCTGGGCTGGGAATCTCAGCAGGGCCAGAGCTCCCCGTTTGCTTTGGCACGTGTGCTCTGAGTGTGGTGGGACGAGGCGCTGGCCACCGCCTCCCCTCCCTGTGCTGCCCATTTTCCTTGGCATCAGCCCAGCAGTTGCTGCTGGACTCGTGCTCCAGCGCTGGGTTTGAACTCCCCCCGGCCATCCCCAGCATCCAGATGTGACAGATCCAGAGCACCACGCTGCAGATGCTGGATATTGGCTGCAGCTGGGGGAAAATAATAAGAAATGTTATTCCAGCATCCCAGCGAGGGTGAAGTAACATCTCCAGAGGGTTTGGAGGAGACTCAGTTTGTCATGGGCTGCCCTTGGGCTCCTTTTCTTTTCTTTTCTCCTCCTCTTTTTCAGGAAGGGGAAAACCCTGAAGAGGTAGGGTTTTTTTTTTCCCTGAAAGGAGATTTCAGATCTCCCTTGGATCCTGGTCAGGAAAACAGAGCGCTTTGTTTGTGATGGCAGCCTCCACCAAAACAGCTCAGGGGCCAAATCAAGGCTGAGGAGGAAATTCATCCTCTCCAAAGATGAGAGCTCTGCTTGCTTCCTTCCCTTGCCTCTGCTGCTTCCCATGCATGCTTGATGGATGAAGAATCACGGAATTATGGAATGGCCTGAGCCGGAAGGAACCCACAAGGATCACGGAGTCCAAGCCCTGGCCTTGTGCAGACAGCCCAACAATCCCACCCTGGGAGCATTATCCAAATGTTCCTTGGGCTCTGGCAGCCTGGGGCTGTGCCCATTCCCTGGGGAGCCTGGGCAGTGCCCAGCACCCTCTGGGAGAAGAATCTTTTCCTAAAATCCAACCTAAACATCCCCTGGTCCAGTCCCAGCTGTCCCTGTGGTGCTATTCTGGCACCCCAGGACTTTCTGGGACTCCTTGGGAGGACATGGGACCACAGACACCCCTTAAAGGAAAGGCTGTTTGTGTGCTGGACCTGCTTGCCTCCCACCCAGCTGTTAATCCAAACTGGGATAAGGTTTCCCTTCTCCTCCTTTTTCCTTTCCTTCTCCCCCAGGGCGTTTCCTGGCTCCCTCCCCACCTCCAAAGCAGAGCCTGGCAACAGCCTGGAAGGGAGAGCAGGAAAGTATGGGCTCATTGAATTGGTAAAAGCCTTTCCATGAATTAAAAGTGCGGGGAAGTTCTGGGCAGGTTTTTCCATACCATTTCCCGGGAGTGGCAGCTTTGGGAAGGAAGCTTTTATTTGGAGATTTTCTCCTCTAGCCAGACTGGGGGTTTTGTGATGAGCTGGTAAATCCCAAAATGCTGTGCACTCACACAGGTGGGTAAGCAGTGCTCAGTGGGACCCTCTCTTGTTTGGTAGCCTGATGTTCACATTTTATTTGAAAATATTCCTGTTTGGATAAATTTTCTTTTTGAAACAGCTCAAAAGAGCAGATGCAAAACGGAGCTGGAAAACTCCATTTTGGGCAGATTTGGTTCCCAGCTTGTTTACCACAGTTAATAACATATTCCTGAAACCTCAGGCAATTTGAGACACCGTGTTCCAGCACGAACCCCAAGTGGAAGTTGCTGGGCACATCTCTTTGACATGAGAATCATTTCAGTGGAAGCATTTCCCTGCTGGAATCACTTCACTGACATCCTCTTCTGCCTGGAAATGTTGTTTTACCCTCTTTGGGGTCCCATTCCCTCTCTGTTCCTACAGGGGAAGGTGGCACAGACTGAAGTGAACATCCCAAGGGCTTGAAATCCCTTCCCTGGGCTGTGAGGCCATTCTGTGTAGTTTGGATATGGCAAAGCCATTTTGTAATGGCAAAACCATTCTGTGCAGCTTGGGCATGGCAAAACCACCTGGCTCCACGTGGGAGCCAGATGTTGTCATATGTGAAAATTTTCATGATTCAAAAAGGAATTCAGAGGAAAATTTGCTTTCCCTTATATGTAAAAAAAGAAATTTTACCAATTTCTTGGTCAAATTTCCATCAGGCAGCACAGGCGGAAATCCCTGTCCTAAACCCCAGCCCCCTCCAGTCTGTGTCTGATCTGCTGCCTGCCAGGCTCTTGTGACTGTGGGTTTTATGTCCCTGGAGGTTTTTGCAGAGCTGCCACCCCCTCCTGCCCCAAGGAACCCCCAAACTCTGAGATCTGGTGCTTTGCTGCCGTCCAGCACTGACACCTGCAGCTCCTGGCCCTTATTTATGGCCAGGACACGACACCCAAACTAAGTAACACCTGGGGTCCTCCTCCCCCTTGCCCTGCACAGGGCAGAACCTGCATTCCCAGGTGGTGATGGATCACCTGGAGGGCTGATGGCTGCCAGCCAAGCCCCAGCCTGTTTAGTCTGCTGGGCACAGCCAGCTCAGACAATTGGCAACCCAGCTTTGAACATGAGACATTCCCCATCCTCCTCTGCAAATAAATCACAGCTCAAAGCAGCTGGGGCTGAGGCACAGGGGGTGTTTGACCATGGGATAGGGTGTTTCCAGCTCCCAGCCCTCATAAAACTCAGGAGAGGGGCAGAGAAGCTGTCACAAGTGGGTCTGGATGTAGGGCTGGGCTGAGCCAGCACCTGTGGGCGGAGGGAAGGTGAGAATAGGAAAAACTATGGGATCCCCACTCCAGTTTGCTGTTCTCCAAGTGGCAAATCCATCCCAAAGGGCCACTCTATGGATTTCATTTATGGCTGCTGCTGCCCTACATCATCCCTGAGAAGAGAAGTGCCACTTTGGGTTTGTATATCTTTCACTGACATGTGTATTTAGCACTCATTAACCACTTACCTTGGGCTAATAATTCAACTTTTGTTCCAGATTTCCTCTTTTCCGTGAGTTCCTGGAGCCAGAGACCCCTCCTGACAGATTCATTTCAGCATTTTAGCTGATTTGAGCAATATTTGCCCTGTTTTTGTGGGGTTTTTTTAAGTGATTAGTCAGAGTGAAACCATCTTGTTGCTTTAAACCTGCAAATGATTCTTGCCCATTTCAGCTAAAAGCAAATTCAGAACATTTGTTGATTTTTACAAGGAAAAAATCAATTAATTCACTTCATCTTGGTGCTTTAGCCAAGCTGGTTGCAATTAACTTTGTTGTTCCTGTCCAGATTTTTTTCCTGCTCTTGTTTCTGGATGTTTTCATTGTTTTGTTCCATCTTCAATGGGCCTGATGGTTTGTTTTCCATCTATTTAACCTTTGTCAGCACATAAACTCCCAGGACTGACAGCACCTGGAGTGTATTGTCCTCACACAGTGTCTTTTTTGTTGGGGTTTTAACTCCAATGTCTTTTTTTGGTTGGTGCTTTAACTCAAATGTGCTTAAATCTGACTTCAGCCTGATCTAAGCCTGTGTCAAATGAATTTGGGCAGGACTGGGGCTGTTTCCTACGAAAGCACCTGAGGCAGGAGGGGTTGTGGGCCTGGCACAAGCGTGGTGGGAAATACCCAGCTCTGCTTCTCTGTGATTTCCTGTCCGCATAAAACTGAAAATGCTGCAATGAGTCAAATCTAATAGACGCTGAACCACTGGGTTTTTCCCCCCTTAAATGAAAACTGAACTCTCAGAGGATCAGGTTGGCAGCTAAACCCAAATCAGAATCAAATTTGAGGCACAGTACTTTAAAAAAAAAAAAAAGTTTAAAAAATTGAGTTCGAATTGCTTTGCAGTGCCCAGATCTGGGGCAGTCCCTCCTTGGATGAGCTCAGCACACATGGGGCTCCCAGAAGGGTAGTTTGGCATCTCCCCTCCTTGGCTGCTGGGCAGGAACCTGCCTGGGCTGTCAAGTTTCCTCATCCCACCTTGGGGAGTAACATTTTGATTTCAGCAGCTCAGCAAATGCTCTCCAAGCAGTGCTTTGCTCTTGGGTTTGGTGTTTAGTGGTTGTGGGGTTTTTTTTTTTTACCCTTGTTATTTCCGCTGCTGTGGGATGAGGGCTGTTGCACATGCACAAGGGGCTCCAGGAGGGCAATGAACAGCCCAGGCTGAGGAGGAAGGGGATGGAAACCCAACGCAGGAAAATGAGAAGCGAAGGATTCAGCCTTGGCGTGACTCTGTGCCCGGGGACGCTGAGAGCTCTGCTGTCACTGTCTGGCTTGGGAGAAACCTGCTCCTGCAGCAATGCAGGCTTTATTCATTTACTCCATTCCCATTTCATTCCTACTGACTCTGGTTTTTCCCCAGGTAATTTGCACCCATACGTCACAAAACTCCCATTTTTAATTGCCTTCAACCAATGGCTTCTCTTTCAATCCAAAGGATTTGTATTCAGTCCCCAGGAGCTCCCAAATGGGCAAGGACATCCAAAACGCAACTTCAGATTCCATAAAAATAAGGGAAATACTGGTTTTTTAAAATTTTTTTTCCCCCTTGTCTATTCAGCAGTGGAACAAAAGCCAGTGAAGGAGGAGGGAAGGTTTCTCCCTCTGCTTTTGGTTATTTCCTTGGGCAGAGCTGCCACAGGGGTGGAGAAAAGCTGGAAGAAAAAGTCCCCAAGCTCTGGGAGTGGAGAAATCAGCCCTGCTGGGTTGCTCTGCTCCAGATCCTGCTGCAAAGATCCCCCCCAGGCTGCAGGAATATCGCTGCCACCAGGATCCATCTGTGGAGCCCATTTTAAAGTCTTGTTGTGCTAATTTGTGGTTTTCAGGAGAAAGTGTTGGAAAAGAGAGCTGTGTCAGGAACCCGAGCCAGACTTGCTAGTTTTGGCTGGTTGTCCCTTTTCTATATTCCAAATGCTGTTGGATTTTTGGTATTTTTTACTTTAAGTCAAGGAAATGAGAGAAAAATGAATTATATTAGGAAGACTTCCATTCACTTCTCTGACTCAATGGAAGTCAGCTTTGCATAACTCTGAATCCCCCTGCTCCTTGTTTTGCTGATTCCAAAACATATTTCATAGGGATGCTGAATTCTAAAAACTGAACCTGGGTCTAAAACACCTTCACACTTAAATCAAGTTAAGCCTAAGAGTATTTCCAGATTTTGCAGCCTTCCAGTACATAAGAGGGCTCCAAGAGTGATGGAGAGGGATTTTGGACAAGGGCATGGAGTGACAGCATGAGGGGGAATGCTTTCCCACTGCCAGAGGGCAGGGTTGGATGGGATATTGGGAAAGAATTCCTCCCTTTGAGGGTGGTTAAGCCCTGGCACAGGCTGCCCAGAACAGTTGTGGCTGTCCCTGGATCCCTGGAAGTGTCCAAGGCCGGGTTGGATGGGCTTGGAGCACCCTGGGATAGTGGGAGATGTCCCTGCCCATGAAAGGTGACCTATAAGGTCTCTTCCAGCCCAAACCATTCTGTGAATCTCTAATTATTTATGATTTTTGGTGGTGACACAGCCCCTACTAAGCAGAATTAAAACATTTCCCACAAGCTTTGACGCGTTCATGAGAGCAGGGGATGCTGCGCTCAACCCATCTTATTTCTGTGTGCAAATCCCTGATTTTGGCACACACCCAGGTGCAAACCTTCCCTAGCCTGGAGCAGGGGCTGGGGGAAGGATGTCCCAGGAACTGGGAACCTTGGCCAAGCCCTGGTGGGTGGAGGCACCTCAGGCACACTAGGGCACCTCAGGCACAGGAGTGATGCACAAAAACCCAGCAGCTGATGGGGTCAAGGCACACCTGCTGGTGGAGAGCAGATTTGAGGAGCAGATGAAGAATCCAAACATTTGGGAGGTGGCAGGAATATCAGATCTGTTTGCTCAGGGTAGGGTCATTTTCCACAGGGCCCTGCTTGTTGTTGTCCTCTGCTCAGCGTGGAGCCTCTTCCAGCCTCGAGTTGAGGGAGCTCGGCTGCGCTGCCAAGGAAAACAGAGGGAATCACTCCTTCATGAGCCATCCCTTCCTCCCTTTCATGTCGTTGGGAATTTCCCTGTGTGTCTCTCCCTCACCATTTCCTTTTAATTATGTTGCATCCAAGCCAAAGGAATCCATCCCAGTTTGGCTTCTCCAATGCTGGGAGATGCAGCGCTCGCTCTGCTCCTCCTCTCCTGTGTCCTGCTTTAGGGTTTCCAGAACATCAATCCATGGTCTGAAGAAAAAAATCATCTCAGGTGAGGGCCAATTACCACCCGAGTGCCTGTATGGGCTGGGAGGAAGTGCTCCTTCCAGGAATTTTTGGGGTTTGGATGAGGGAAGAGAGGCACACGAGGAAAAGGAGGGGGATGTGTTGCTCATCCTCTTAATGGCTGTAGCCATAAGACATAAGGGATGAGACAAGGGGTCACCACACCAGTGATTTGGAATTATAATCCTTGGAATTCTAACACTGTGTTGTTCCTGCTGCCTCTGAGTTTGCAGTAAACACAAATCTGAGGAAAACAAAAAGTGCTTGAATCCTCCCAAAGGGATCATTACTGTTTTCTAAGGGAATGATTATTGTCTTCCAAGGGCATGATTATTGCTTTTTCTTTTTTTTTTTTTAACCCCTGTGGTAAACTCCCCTTTGTCCAAATGAAAACTTTCCAGGAGGAAAAAAAAACCACCAACAACCACAAAAAAAAAAAAAAAAAAAAAAAAACAAACCCAAAAAAGCATTAAAAAATCTGCTTGCAAAGATTCTGCTCAAGCCTTTCATTTGTTTGTTTCCAAATGTCATTTTAATGAAGTCAAGGAGCTGCATCAGATTTTGTCAAAGCCAGAATGAAAACAAGATGTATCCATTAAAAACAGGGCTGGAAAGGGAGATTAGACAATTCCCCTGCCCTAAAACAGGACTGACTATTTTCAGGATACAGTTAAAACGCCAAGAATTGCTGATGTTTCTCTAGCTTTGCTTTCATCCCCTCACCCAAAATGCAACCTCCTTTTTCCTGTGGCCTTGTTCCCACACCTCGAACACTCCCTTCTCCCTCTGGATTGAGGCTGGCCTAAATTAGGAATGCCTAATTAGAAATCTTCTTTAGGGCATCCCATCCCAGAGCAGCCCCTTGCAAGGGATGCATGGGTGCTGTTCCCCTGTTCCCTGCCCTGCTCCAGTCCTCATCCCCAGAAAATCTTGTCATGGCCTTTCTGTGGCATATTTGTCACCTGTTTTCTATCCGGGATTTTGCCAATTTTCCTAGGAATTAATTTAACATCAATGCTGGAGACTCCTTTATATCTACAAGATCCTTGAACCACTGCTGCCAGCACTGGATCCATTTAATGAATCCAAACATTTTGGGAGAATGTATCAATTTCACCTGCAGTTTCAACAGGAAATTATGGAAACATTCCCATCCCATAGAGCCTGAATTTTCCCTGCCTTACCTATTTTTTCTACCATAACTAAAACACGCAGAGCAGTTGATGTTCAGATTTCTATCTTGACTTATTTTAGCACAAAAGTCAAACCAGCCCAAACATTTCAGCTTCATTGGTAATTTGTTTCCATTTGTATTTGGAAAAAAAAAAATAGAAAATCACACATTCATGCACTCCCTTCCCTCCAGTCAAATGCTTTGGAGAATGCTTTTCCCTGACTTTTGTGCTCAAAAGTGTCAAGGAAATCTGAGTCACTTGTCTGCTTTGAGTTGTAAAGAATAAATGGGCTTCTCGAGCCCTTGGGCCGTGTTGGAATCTCAGCCAGAGGCCTCTATTAATAACCCAGAGAGTTCTTGCATGACAGTTTCTTATCCTCATCTCACAGATGGGAATGTGGCTCTCCAAGGTCACCCAGCTCTGGAGCCACGGCCGGAGCCCAGGCGTCTCCTGCTGCCCACTGACGTGCTGGAACTCGGGAAAAGGCATCAATCACCCTCTTAACACCACAACAGCTCTTCCACCAGTGCACACCAGAAAACTGGGGATGTCTTCATGGACATTTCCACAGGAAACACTCATTTGCCTGGTCAGAAATGTCTGTCTTGGGGGAATTCTGCTTTTTCCGTGGGGAAGATTCAGAATGCCGGGAAGAGGGACTTGCCTTTTGCCTTCCCTTCCAGTTCTCCTCTTCCCATTTGGAGAGGATATCTGTGCGGCTGCAGTGGTTTGATTCCTGCAAACACATGAGCTGAGATTTGTCCTCACAGCAGTCTCTTGGTGGCCATGGACAGACTTTGCTCCACGGCACAGAACACCACAAAGCACCAAAAAGACACAAGTCCAAGGGAGATGCTCAATGGGCTCCTCTGCTCTGGAGCCAGGCTTGGAGAGCTGGGGGTGCTAACCTGGAGAGGCAAAAGATCCAGAGAGACCCCAGAGCCCCTTCCAGAGGGGCTCCAGGAGAGCTAGGGAGGGATTTAGAAACAAGAGTGTGCAGGGCTTCTGTTTCCTGCATTTGGGGTATAAATTGGGAGGGAGAGCACTTTTCCTGTGTTTCACACAGTTAGACCTGAGTGTGACAGGGAAACCAGCAGGGATTAGAATATCCTGAGGTGGAAGATTCCCTTCTTTTGGTGCTGGGCACCCAGGGATGTTGGCTGTGAAACGTGTTTTCCTCCCCAAAAGTAGACATCTCTTCTCTGTTCTGCTGTGGCCAGTGGAGTCCCAGAGGGGGTTGCTCATTCCAGGATGGAAATAGAGATTTATTTTCAGCTCCTACAAACTGAGATCATCTGCATGAAAATAGGGGTTTACAAACCAGGATAAAATTGTCCCTGTGGGAAGTTACACCAATACACAACCAGGAATTTGTGTCCTGCATTCACTGACCTCATCCATGCAGACAGGGACGGGAGTGGGGTGGAACTTGAAGGACACCTCCTGCCATCCCAATTTCCTCCAAGCCCCACCCAACCTGGCCTTGAACTATTCCAGGGATGAGGCATCCACAGCTTCTTTATATCCTTCCATATCATTTAGCAATTGGGGAATTGGATGCCTAAGGTTGTTGTAGCAGAGAAGGGGGTGAAAATCTGACTAAATATCCCCTATTTCTCAAATTCCTGGGATATGCTATGTTTCTCCTGATTCACGAGGACCCCAGGTGAAGAAGACTGAGGAATTTATCAGGGGAAATGAACCCAGCTCATGAATGGCACTACAGCAACGTTTTTGCAGATCCTCATGAATGCTGAATGGATCTCAGCTCCACTTCCCAAACTGCAGGGTTTTAAGCCCAAAGAAACTGAACTGAAATTATTGTTTGGCTTTTGAGGGGCTTTTTGTTGTTTGGTCTCAAGGGAAAATGGAGTCTCCAGAATGGTAGCCTGTAGAAAACTTGGAGTGTTCAGAGACTGCATTTACCTCACCAAAGGAGATATTTTTGGGGAGACTTCCCATCCAGTTCTGAAGCTCATTTATTTAGGGACAAGCCTATATAGAGATGTTAGGGATGCAGCTCAGCTAAGTCAACTGCAGAACTTGATCTCTTGAATATTTACCTTTAATAGAAACAGAGCCATGAACAGACCCAGTGGTTATTTACATTCTGGACAACTCCCTGCTCTTGCTTTGTGGACACCATCGTTGTTCCTGTATGGCCAGGGAATGTTTTCTTTAGAAGCCTCTCAATCTGATGCCTGCCATGAAATAATCCATGGAGGTGTCAGAATCACACAGAATCACACAAAATCACACAGAATCACAGAAGCTTTTACCTTGGAAAAGGACTCCCAGGCCACCGAGTCCAGGCTGTGCCTGATCCCCACATAATCACCCAGCCCAGAGCACTGAATGCCACATCCAGGCCTTCCTTGGCATCTCCAGGGATGGATTCTGCCTGGGCATGGTCCTGTGGCCACTTTATTGCTGATACCAGCCAGGAGCCCACCTGGCTCATGTTCAGCCAGCAGGAGCCAAATCCATACTTTCCAAGCCCTCTCCTCACTGTTGGGGCACCCACCAGTGTGGTCCAGGCTGTTCTCCTTCCTCCTCCCTCCACCTCTCCCCAAATTCCCCCGCCATGACGTTCCTGCAGTTATTTCCACTCCTGTAAATCATCCCAGCCCCGCGAGGCGATGCTGTTAATTATGTCAGACAGAGACAAATTTACAGTGTGGAGCAACAGTAAAAAATAATCCTGCCTGAAATGATGGGAGATCTACATTCCATGGGCTCCCTGTAAATCACAGCCTGCTCCGCATGCTGGGCTCTGAGGGGCTCTTCCCACCCTCTGGCAGAGCTGGTGGATATTGGTGCTGACAGCCCCAAAGAAGGGAGTGATGAGCAATAACCTGCATCACTCCAAATGAGTGAAAAAAAGTCTATTTTAGGTGCTCAAGTGTTTGAGTACCCGATTTTCTATGTGGTGGCACCACAGTTTCTGGTGAAGAAATAAATTTTTTCCTAGCACCTGAATTTTCCAGGAGGAAATCTGCCCAAAATGTGACCTTCTGCACTTCAGGTAGGAGAAAAGCAATAGCACAATTTCCACATGCCCAAGAGTTGTGCCACCCTTTTCTCCAGTGAAGGAAATCCACGTTCAGCTGCCCAGCAGCTCCAGGATGCTCAGTGTGGGCTCACATATTGAAATTTGGGAGCATCTTCAGTCCTTCCAGTGAAAATGCTCTGCAGTAAATCTGAGCTGGGTGTCAGGGAAGGAAAGCCAACACCTCATCAATCACAAATTTAAACAGCCAATTAGTGAAATGCCCACCTTGGCACACAGTCATTTTCCCAATTCCTGGCTTCCAAGGCTGTTCCTGTGTAAATCCACGGAGCAAACATCTCACATGGCCACCCACTTGCTCACTGCATGGTGTCCCTGTGTCTGGACACCCATCCAGGTGCCTCCATCTCCCCATCAGGTCCAAAAATTCATGGCAGCTCACCTCCTGGCTCTGTTCAGTGCAGTCCAATGTTTTTCTTGGAAGAGGGAAGCACATCTGTGACTCCTGCAGGCAGCACACACCAGTGGATTAAACACATCAGTGATCAGTCAAGGGGAAACAGTTTTAAACTGCACCAAGGAGGGTTCAGGATGGAGATCAGGAAAAATTCCTTCACTGGAAGAGTGGCTGAGCATTGGGACAGCCCAGGGAAGTGGTGAGGTCACCATTCCTGGAAGTGTCCAAGGAGCTGAGTACATGTGGCACTCAGTGGGATGGTCTAGTGGGCCAAAGGCTGGACTTGACATCTTGAAGGTCTTCCCACTGGGACATTTTGTACATGGAAACCTCTGGCAAAGGGGGGCTCCCATGGCTTCCCCAAGGCAGGACAGTTTGGGAGAGTGGTCACAGCCCTTGTCCCAGCATAAAAGTTGCCCTGACCGCCCCAGGACACCCAGGGAAATTCCTGGAGCCAAGGTGGGAGGACCTGGCATGTCCCAAGTCCTCACCTCATCCCTCTGCTTTGGCAGGGCGTGGTGCCCCCAAAATTGGCATCAGGGTGGCCATGGTGGGCTCATGAGACTGTCCCCTTCCTCATGCTGCTGAGGAGACAGCCCCAGCTAAATTCTCCCCGCTTTAATGCCTCAGGGCTTTTTAGCTTTTGACACCGCATGTGGAAGGCAGCTGTCAATTAGCAGCTGGAAAAAGAGCCTGCGGTGCTAATGAGAGCAAGTCTGACAGAGATCTTCTCCAAATCGTTCCCATCCATTTTTCAGGGCTTTTAATTGCTGTCATATTACGAGGAGGATGGCAGATGGAAAGCACAGGGGGAAAAGCCCCGTTCGGAGGTAGACTCCTCTCTGCCAGGGCTGACTCGGTGGGAGCCTTCTTTCCAGGATTTTATTCACAGAATAAAATTCTCAAGTTGTTTCTGAAGTTTCTGGTCCTGGCCAGCTCCTGTAGCCACTTTTCCCCCAGGACTGGGATGTTCTGTCAGCTGCCACAGCTGGATGGAGGGCTGGGGACAGATCTTGTCTCCCACCCATCCTCAGTGCTAGATTTTGATTTTTTTTTATTGATATAAAATATAATATAGTCAATAATATAGGAATATAGTAAAAAAAAAGAAGTATTATGTACTGAAACAGCAGGGGTAAAATGCATAATATTTCCAAATTCTTAGCAAAGAAAAGGCTTCCTAATTGTTGTGTTGGTATGGGCAGTGCTGGAGCCTGATCAGGAAGTGAGAGGAAAACAAGGGAATGAATGAACAAGTTGGGCAGGGCTTGGAGCAATCTGGGATAGTGGAAAGTGTCCCTGCCCATGGCAGGGGGTGGGAATGAGACGGTCTTTAATGTCCTTCCAAACACCAACCATTCTGGGATTTTGCAAAATGCAATAAAATCTTGGAGCAAAAGGTAAATTTTGCACGAGGGTTAAGGGTGAGCCAGCCCAGCATCCCCCAAGGCACATTACAAATGACCTGGAAGGGCTGGGATGGCAGCCCTGGCACCAGGAGCTTCCCGCTGCCTGCGGCTGATAAGGAAAGCCCAGGCAGACAAATTGATGTCCCTGTCAGGATCTCAATGACCCTGTGAGGTCCCAGCCGCCCCAGGGTCATCTGTGAGTGATGCTGCAGCCACCAAAGGGCTGTGCCAGGGTGGGGCCACTTGTGCTCCCTGTGCATCATTCCTGGAGAAGGGAGGGCAGAGATGCTGCTTCCCGATTACGCCAGTTAAATCCTCACGTGTCTCACCGTGATGTTTTCTGAAAAATCCTCTTTGCCCAGGATTTTCTCCTGGGAAGCTGAGAAGCCTCAGAGAAGAATGAAAAAAATAATTATCTGATTGCTGCTCCTGTGTTTGCTGCTTGGGAATGTGGCTTGGACATTGTTTACCAACAGTTTGAATGTTTGATTGGTTCCATGTGGATTGTTATTAATTAATGACCAATCACAGCCAGCTGTGTCATACTCTGAGGAGTCAGTCACCAGTTTTTATTATTTCATTCTTGTTAAGCCTTCTGTCTGTGTCCTTTCTCTTTCTTTAGTATAGTTTTGGTATAGCATTCTTTAATATAATGTAATATAATAAAATAATAAATCAGCCTTCTGAGAATGTGGAGTCAGATTCTCATCTCTCACCTCCTCCTGGGGACCTCACAAACTCCACAACCATGCTTCTTCATCTTTCTCTGACCTGTTGAGGTCTGTCCAGCAGGTCAGGTTGAGGCACACTGCTCACCCTTGGGGTGGTGTTAGCTTTTTATAATAAAAACTACATGTACATTATTTACAATTACTTCCCAATACCTATCACCTATGTTAGACAGTGAGCTTCTACCTTAAACCAATCTAAAAGTGCCAACATCACCCAGAAGATGGAGGCTAGGAAGGAGGAGGACAAGGAAGGCCCAAATTCCTCCATCTTGGCCTCTGAACCTCCATTCTAAAAACCCCAAAAATCTATTTTTCACCCCATGACAAACTGACTATCATTCTACCTAAACTCTCTTGACTTGTAATTCCTCATATAAAGGTGGTAAATTGCTCCATGGGTCAAAATCAAAGGCACAGGTGTCCTGGGCTCTGTGCCAAGGTCTCTGAGCCCCCTGGCAGGAGCTGGAGCCATCCAGGACAATCAGAGGAATTTCCTGGTTTCCAACACCCAGGGATTGGGGTGAATCCATGGGTGGCTGTGCTGGGATTGTGCTGGGATGAAGGTGATGAGTGTGGGAGATGCAGCAGCCCTCAGGGCCATGGGCCAGCGCATCTTTCTGAGCCTCACTAACAAAAAAATGGCATTTCCTGCTGGATTTGCCAGGATCCTTGGCCCATCCTGAGTTCCACCATCAGGGCTTAAAGAGGGGCTAATGTACCAATCGTGCCTTCCTTGACCTTGAGACAGGAGCAGCTCAGCAAAGCAAATCTTCCTCAGCTGCACCGGCCTGGAAACAATCCCGCCCAGCTGCATCCCGGGCCTGCCTCGGGAATCTGGGCCAGACTGAGACAAACTTGGGATGGCCCTGGCCCAGGGAACATGCTGTTCAGGGAATTCTGTCAGGGAATGTCAGCTCCTGCCTCCCAGGGCCTGGGGGGAGCCACGGGGAGAGCGTGGGGCAGTGGCTGTGTCCCAGCACACCTGCCCTGGAGCCAGCCTGGAGAGGGGCAGGAGGGCAGCCCTGGGAAGCCTGAGCACGGATCTGTGCCTGGCTGCAGTGGGATTGCTGCAGAACAAGCTCAAGAGTGAAGGGAGAATGGAGGAGGGAACCAGGGGAGTTCCCCATCCATGAACCTGATGCCTTCTGGGACCATCACCACCTTCAGCTCCTCCTCTGCCATTTCTGGAGACACCTCCAGTGCTTGGACGCTGATGACTTTTAGTGCAGCTTAAAAACATCTTGCCTGAAGCTTTTGCTTTCACATAAAGCTGCAGTGTGGTGGTGGCTGTAAGCTTCACCTGATAGCATGAAACATCTTTTCCCCCTCAGATCCACAGATTTCCAAGCACTGGGCCACCACACGTGAGGCCTTGGCTGCATCCCTCCCTCCATATCCATCCCTCCTGTTTTTCCCAGACCATCTGCAAGGTCATGAACCCCAAGCCCACGTGCTGGGGGGACAGTGGGGACAGAGTGGCCTGAGCTCATGGCCAGCCATCAGTTCCATGGAATGCCACGTGTGCTCCCTGTTTGGAAAAGGGAAGGAGGCAAAACAACCCCTTGTGAGGCAATGGCTTGCAGAGTCCTGTGGAGTCAGATCCTCCTCTTTGGCCTGTCTGGCTGGGGCTGGAGGTCAGCTCTGACAGGGCAGACAAAGAGGGGCTCTGTTTGCCTTTCCAGCCCAGGATGAGACAGGAAACAGCAGGAGAGAACTCCAGGCTTTATTTATGCTCATGAAGTGCCGAGGAGAAGCAGGGAAAAGAAACCCGGGGATGGGGTGGGTCCAGGTAGGCAGCACTCAGGGACAGGGAGAGGAGACTCAGAGGAGCCTCAGGAGGCAGCTTGGAGTGGAGAAAGGTTTGGGGTTTTATTTGCTTATGGTTACAGAGATTTTTTTCCCAAGTGTTTCAGCTGTTTACTTTGTGATGTTTTTTACCTAGGCAGGGTCAGATTTAAAGGTGGACTTGGAGTACCCAATGGGGTAGAGAAGGGGGAGCATTGTCCCTGGGAGCCAGCATGGAGCAGGACATGTTTGGGGACAGCAGGACCACTCCCTGGTGAAAAGAGGATGCCAGAGACATCCCAAAGGGCATTCTTCACCAGGACTCAAGCACCGTGTGGATACGCCCCAATTTGCATGGAGACCCAAGAATACAGCAGGAGGATTTGGGTCTGTCCCTCCATCTTCCCAAGGAGCTGGTGTGTCATCCTCTTAAGGAATCACCACTGGACTGTATTTCCTCCCTCTCTCCTGATGGAGAAGGTGTTGGATGTAGGGGTGAGGTGAGGACTCCTCACCTCTGTGAACACCGAGTCTCAATCCCCTGATTTCTCAAACTGAGAGGGAACATTTACTTCTGCTGAGCTCTTGGCAGCTTTCCTGGGGGCAGATGGTCAGTAGCATCAGTGTCAGCCATGCCTTTACACCAGGGGCTGACATCAGGCCCAAAACATCCCATGGTTGGTGCAATCCGGGACATTCCTGCAATGCTCAGAGCCTGACGCAGCAAGGGAGAGGCAGCACCATGGCGACTTTTCACTGGTACCTAAACAAATCCCTATCTTCTCTCTTGGGGATTTCTGACCTGTGCCTAAATGAGCCTTGGGCTTGCACTGAGCCTAACCCAGCCCTTGTCTGCAGGCTGAGCTCCTGAGAGCTTCACAAACCTGGATAAACTTTGGTGGTAAATGCAGAGGAATGGGCAACTTCCTCCTGGAGGAATCAACCAAGGCATGGCTGCTGGTCCCCTGCAAAATCAAGGACCTTGTTCCAGGCAAATGAGGTTTTGGAGTTTGAGGAACCTCTCAGATTTGTACCAGGGCTGTTGCTCGTCCCACTGGAGCAGCTCCATTGTCACCACAGTCATCACCTGGGAGTCCCTTCATATGCCAAGGGGTTGGAACTGGATGGGCTTTAAGGTCCCTTCCAAACCAAACTGTTCCAGGATTCTACATTATTTCAGGAGACATGTGGGACTGATCTCTCCTTTCCTGCTGGAAAGAAATGTAAAAGTTTGTAAATGTTAATTTTAAGCTCACTTTATTCCACCTCCCCACCTCCCCTTGAAGTTTTGTTTAAAGAATTTATCTGGAAATTATTTTCAAGGTCACAGTGCCTGTCAGTAATTCACCCTGGCTGGCTGGAAAAACTTTGGGTGTCATTTATCATTTTAATCTCTTTTTTTTAAAAACTACAGAACAGATTATGGAAGGGCATCCAGAGCTGAGGGCTCTCTTAAAATCCATGAGTTTGTGCAAGTTTATATCCACAGAAGAGGTGAGGGAGATGATGATAAGGGAAAGTTTAGATTTAATATTGGGAAGAAATTGTTCCCTGTGAGGGTGAGCAGGCCCTGGCACAGGGTGCCCAGAGCACCTGTGGCTGTCCCTGGATCCCTGGCAGTGCCCAAGGCCAGGCTGGATGGGGCTGGGAGCAGCTGGGACAGTGGAAGTTGTCCCTGCCCATGGCAGGGGTGGGATGGGATGAACTTTAAGGCCCTTCCAACCCAAACCATTCCAGGATTCTGTGACCTCCCATCATCTCAGAGACCTTCCTGTGCCTTTCTAGACTATTCTCCAAAGAGCTCTGCTCCATGTCAGCCTCAGGTAGTTTCAGAGGTGAGGGAGAAGATGGTAAAAAGGCCTGCCCATGCCTTAAGCCCGTGGCAGAAATTACGATGTGCTGGAGAGACACCTGCCCAGGGAGCAGGACTTGTTGGGAGATGGCTGTGCTGGAATCTCAGGCACACTCCATCCTCTCTCCACCTGGGAATGGCACAAGGTGTCCATGCCCCAAGCTGAAGCCTCTGCAGGTGTTAAAGACATCAGCAGCTCAGCCTCCTCCTGGTGTTTTTCCATCTGCCTGTGTTTAGCAGCTCATATTTCTCGAGCTGCAGGATGGGAGTGAAGTGTAACAGGGCACAGCTGGGGCACCCAGGGACCCCAGCAAGCCAGCACTGGGATGGAGCTGGCTCTGGGGCTGTGCACTGCTGGAACCTTCTGAGGTACAGGCTTGGAAGTGACAGCTCCAGTGGAATTCAGGGGGAAGTGCACAGCCAGCCCTGCAGGCTCATGTCAGTGGAGCAGCGGGAGAAATAGTGATTTCTTCCAAGAAACCTTCAGTCCAAAACACTTTTTGTGCCTTTTTGCTCAAGTGGAGACTGGCATCCACCAGGGAAAGTGGTTTTCCTCCCCAAACCCACAGAGGTTTCACAGGGAAGGGAGAGGGGTGGGTGACAGCCAGGTTTCGGGGGTGCTTGTAAAGGGGCAAACATCCCTTTGTGCTTCACTGAGGGTTGGGCATGTGCTTAAATCCAGGTGACTTCCATCCCCTGCAGGTGAAGGCTCATTGTGCCAACGAATCCTTTGGAAAACCTGTTGGGACTATGCAATAGAATCCCAGAAAGGTTTGGTGTTGGAGTTCTGGATGCTGAGAATTTTAGATTTTCTGCACAGACAGATTCTGACCCCCAGGAGAGCACTGCATTTGACCTGAGGCCGTGGAGAAAGCTTCCAAAATTTATTCATAGCTCTGGGATTGTGGGTGTGTGGTTGGCTACAAGTGTGTAATATCACAGGGTGGAAAACTTAGATGTTGGGGTTTTAGAATGTAGTAATAAATATGAAGCAATATGGAGGCTTAGGGTGGAGGCAGGTTGTTCTTTTTTACCTTCTTCCTTCTCCTTCACCACCTTCTTCCTAATTTTTCATGGGTTGGGGTGATATTTTGTAATTGGACAGAAAAGTCTGCACTGCGGGTTTCGAGTGATCAGTTATTGCGTTAAAAGTAATAATTTATAATAATGAAAGAAAATAATTTAGGTGTCATTTCTTAATTGGATAGTTTAGCCTTAAAAGACCCTGTGACAAGAGATAGTTGGCCATTTTTCTGCCTGGTTAATGAAAGACTGCAAAACTCACTACTGTGAGCCTGTAACATAGATAATTAATAAACACCTGACTATTGTCTCATTGAGTGCCTTCAATCCTGACCCCGACAGAGGTAGGAAAAGGAAGCCAAAACCCAGTTTGGATTGGAAGGGACCTCAAAGCTCATCTTGTTCCATGGGCAGAGACCAGGTTGCCCCAAGCCCTGTCTAGCCTGGCTGGAATAATTCCAAAGGCGGAGAAGAGAGCAGGATGCAATGGCAATAATCAATATATATTCTCTGCCAGAGCTCCCAAAAGCCACCAGTGCACTCCAGCTTTCCAAGGGTGTTTTCCAGCCCTCTGCAGGGAAGCTGGAGGCAGGCACAAGGGCTGTGAAAAGCCAGCTCTAGAAAGCTCATTGTGCTTCATGCAAACACAGCAAAACTTAATTAGGGCTGGCTGGGAGAGCTCTTTCCTCTGCAAAAGCTCCTCTCGTGCAAAACAGATCTTTCATCAGAATGGGAAGGACATCAGGAATTTTAGAAACGAGGTGGACGCTGTCATCTCAAATGTGCTCTTCAAAAAAACAAAAAACCCCAAAATGCTCCTTTGGGGGCTTTGAAGTGATGCAGTCACTTACTCATTTGGATGTCAACAGAACGCTTTTTTCCAGAGAACTGCTCTAGGAATGGAGCTTTTCCAGGCGTGGCGGGGTGATGGATGGATGTTTTGTATGAAAATCACTGAAAATTTGGAGATAAATTTAAATTGGAGACCTCAAGTGCTGGCACAGCAGTTGATCAATTCACCCTCGTGCTTTCAACCAAACAACCTCCAGTAACCTGATCAAGATACATTTTAAACATATATTGGATATATTTTATATGTATATTACTGCTTCTATGTAATTTAACAAATATATTCCTCCTGCTCCTTTGCCTTCCTTCCCACAGACAACATTTTAACAGCTTGAATGATGCTGCTTTTATGATGCACAAGTCATTTTCCTAAACAGCAGGATAAAAGTTTGCTCAGGCAGGAATTTCATTAACTTTGGGGTCCTTGCTGCACTTAGCTGCATCGGGCTTGGCATGTGGGAATAATGGGTTCCAGAGCCTGGAATTTCCATTATTTTCCATCCAGTTTATTTAAAAATTGTTGGATGGATTATAAAAGGCCACAAAACAATGAAAGTGCTGTTTTTAAGTATTGTTTGCTGCTGCATCCATATGTTTGGTGTTCCAGGGTTCCCTGGGAGACCTTTGGGGTGCCACAGAGGGAAATGCATCTCGTAAAACCATTCCTAAACCTCACTTTGTCCTCATAAAAGAAAACTACGAGTCTTTGTGGATGGGATGAGGCAGTGGGAAGTTGCAGATGGAGCTGATGGTGCTGGTGAGGATTTTTTGCCTGCAGAGGAAACCAGGAGCATTTGCAGAGGGGGAAGCTGAGGCACAGCACAGCCGCTGTCCTGCCATGCCAAACCAACCCAAACATGGGATCAACCCTTTTTTCCCAAGCCCCAAGCCAATGTTTTCCATGTGCCTTCACCCAGATCCCTCCTGAGGGATGCCCATTACTGAGAGATGCCTGAACCCCTTTGCCCCCAGCTGGGGATGGGGACCAGTGCTTGGCTCTGTGCCTCCCATCCATGGGAAATTCCTTTAAAAAAAGCCCTTCCTCGATGAGATTTGCTCCCAGCCCGTGTTTATAGGGAAGGAAGCACAGGGGGCATTGCCAGAGCCCTCTGGCTGGCTGTGCTCTTCTCCCCAGCCTTTTTAGGGATCCCTCCTGGATGGTGTGTGCAAATTGGACTAGGCTCCAAAAGAAATAGCCTTGTCCTATGGTCTCCAGCAATCCTGAGGTGGGGAATGCCTCGTACTGTAAATAACTGGCTAATAAAAGCACAGTGTTCTTACAGAATAAACAGCTCTGCTGCTTAAATTAAATAGGGATGTGAAATATGGAGGTGCTGGGCGCATCCCAAAATATCCCCCTGGAGAGCAACTCCCAGAGGGGACCCTCCGAGCAGTGGGGCTGCTGTGTCCCCCTTCCTCAGCCCTCCGGGAAGGATGGAAGCGCTTGCAAGGCAGTTTCAGCTCTGCTTTTGATGAAAAAAGAATCCCCATTCAGAGCATGGCAGTGCTGGGAACTGTGAAGGAAAGGGTGTGGAGAGGGAGGAGAGTGGGATGGGGAATGATCTGTAAATGTGGATAGTGTGTACGAGCGATCCTAATTGCCTGGCAAGCTCTCGCTCCCTGTTCCAGGGATTCTTTTCCAGCTGGCTCTGTCCACTGTTATCCTTTCTGAGACACAGGCAGATGTGCAAGGGGAATTACTCACAGAGCCCCGTGCCCAGCTGTCTGCAAAGAGCTCCTGAGAGGTGTCCTGCACCCACAGCAGGCCCACATCTGTCTGATGATGAGAAACCCACCCTTGGAGCTTGTTCAATCTCCTTCTAAATCCCTTTGCTCCTCATCCCCATCTTAGTCCCTCAATGCATCTGATGGTGCTCAGTCCGTGTAAGAGCTGTGCAGAATGGAGATTATTAAATTGATTGCTGATTATCAAAATTATATCACATTCAATGCCACAAAATCCTGGAGAAAATGTCACAGTCCCACTCCCACAGTTCCAGCAACTTCACAGAATCCCAGACTGCTTTAGATTGGAAGGGACCTTAATGATCACCCAGTTCCACCCCTGCCATGGGCAGGGACACCTTCCACTGTCCCATGTTGCTCCAAGCCCCATCCAACCTGGCCTTGGGCACTGCCAGGGATCCAGGGGCAGCCACAGCCGCTCTGGGAATTCCATTCCAGGGCCTGCCCACCCTCCCAGGGAACAATTCCATCCCACTATCCCACCTAGCCCTGCTTCCAGGCAGTGGGAAGCCGTTCCCCCTTGCCCTGGCACTCCATGCTTGCAGAACCTGGTTCTGCCGGAGGCTCTGCCCAGCTCGTGGACTCTGTGTCTGTACCTTTTCCTTTTGCTCTCCTTCATCTTTTCTTTCCTGAGAAAACATCATTTTCCATAAAATCACAGTCTCGCCCAGGGCCAACCGGCCATCCCATCCTTCCCAGGAGAAATAATTAAGGAATGAAACCTGATTGCGACAGAGATAAAGGTACATCCAAAATATTTCTAGATCTGAGGGGCAGATTTGCACTTGCCTGAGATATTGTAAATGATATTGCAGAAAACAAGGAAAAGTTCCCAGCTCAGCACACAAAACACAGCCCCAAAGAGCTGAGCAGGTCAGGAGGATTTTTGTCTGACACCCCATCCCTCTTAACAGGCAAAGATCTGCTGTGCTTGATGGAAAAGTCACTCTTCAGCTAAACAAAACCTCTTCCAGAGTGAGTTTTCACTCCCTGAGATACAAAATACTTGTAAAGAAGGATGAAGTTTGTTATGAACCCGAAACTTCTCTAATGAAAAACTTTTGCTCTCCTCGCACAGCCAGCGAGGACCATTGCCCCAGGCAAGGGAGGATGGCTGGGATGTGTCAGCAAGAGATCCCACCCTTCTGCACCCAGGAGCCCAGTGAAAATCCTGCTGGATCATGGTGAAAATTGTGTTTTTCCCATTAGTGGAAGATGTCTTTGCCTCTCTTTTGTGGATTTCGTTTCTTCTGGGTTTTACCATGGAAATAAAAGGTGACGGGGGGAAATGGATTTGAGGGTTTTACCTGGGAAATGATGTCTGGAATAAATTTTGGAGACCAAACTGAGCCATGAGAGAGGGTGGAGGGAAGCTTCCAGGTCCTGGTGGCCACAAGCCTTCCCCTGGCACTTGTTTGATCCCCATCCACACCTTCCCACCAGCAAGGGAACAGGGTAGGACCCTCTCACCACCACCACAGTCTGTAACAGCAGGAATAACAGCGCCTCCCACCAAGCACAACCAGGCTGGAAGAAAAGCTCCTGCAAAATTATGGTCCTCAAGCGGTATGGGATCACTGCCTTGGGGAGTCAGATACTGGAAACATCCTCTCCTCCCACCAAGCAATGGGAAGTGACCTCTCCATCCCAAGGGCGCTGATAGCCTGGGGTGTGCCTGCCTGTGCCATGAAATATTTATTCTGTGTGGCATCCCTGATGGCTTTTCCAACTTGTTTCTCCCCCACACTCCTTGTTTCATATCCATTTCTCTTCCTTTTCAGACCCACCTTATTCTGGGAATTATGGGAAAAGTGTGGCAAAAATTCCAGAAGGGAGAAGGGGTTTTTAACTTTGTTTTAAGGAGTACTTCCCCCCTTGCCATCCTGCTGACAAAGACCCTTTCAGGATTCTGGGATTCTGTGAAAATTTACAGCAGACTGTGGGGTGCAGCATCACACTGGCTTCTTTCAAATTCAGAGGGATGCAGGATCTGGTTTGAGGATTCCTACAGCCTAACTGCTGGGAGTTATTCTGGAATTTTCTGGCTTCCACCATGCAGATTTGAGCCAATCCTTGGAAATCAAAGAGAAAACAAGCAACATATTTTCTCTTACAGTATCACCAAAGTATGTCCTCAGAAAGAGCTCCACAGAATCATTTAGCCTGGAAAAGTCCAACGTGTGTCAAATCCCCACCTCGTCAGCCAGCCCAGAGCACTGAGTGCCCCATCCAGGCCTTCCTTGGACACCTCCAGGGATGGGCACTCCAACACCTCCCTGGGCAGCCCCTTCTGATGTCTGATCACCCTTTCCATGGAGAAATTCCTCCTGCTGTCCAGCCTGAAAACCCTCTGGGACAGCTTGAGGCCATTTCCTGTTGTCTTGTGTCACTGGTTACCTGGAGAGGAGGCCAACCCCACTTGGCTCCAATCCTCAGCTTCTCCTGAGCCAAGATCCTTGTGTGGGACGCAGAGACCTCATCTCACTCAGAACTGCGAGTGTCCCCTCTCTGGAGTGCCCAGTATTGTTTGCTGCTGCATCCATATGTTTGGTGTTCCAGGGTTCCCTGGGAGACCTTTGGGGTGCCACAGAGGGAAATGCATCTCGTAAAACCTCGCTTTGTCCTCATAAAAGAAAACTACGAGTCTTTGTGGATGGGATGAGGCAGTGGGAAGTTGCAGATGGAGCTGATGGTGCTGGTGAGGATTTTTTGCCTGCAGAGGAAACCAGGAGCATTTGCAGAGGGGGAAGCTGAGGCACAGCACAGCCCTGTCCTGCCGTGCCAAACCAACCCAAACATGGGATCAACCCTTTCTTCCCAGCCCCAAGCCAATGTTTTCCATGTGCCTTCACCCAGATCCCTCCTGAGGGATGCCCATTACTGAGAGATGCCTGCACCCCTTTGCCCCCAGCTGGGGATGGGGACCAGTGCTTGGCTCTGTGCCTCCCATCCATGGGAAATTCTTTTAGAAAAGCCCTCCCTAGGTCAGATTTGCTCCCAGGCCATGTTTACAGGGAAGGAAGCACAGGGTGCATTGCCAGAGCCCTCTGGCTGGCTGTGCTCTGCTCCCCAGCCTTTTTAGGGATCCCTCCTGGATGGTGCGGGGAAATCGCACCAGGCTCCGTGAAATGCGATTCGTGCCCCTCGGGAAGGGAGCCCTGCGGCAGGGCCGGCGGGGAGGGACGGACGGACGGACGGACAGGTGGCCGCGGGCTGTGAGGAAGGGGCCGTAACGAGGCGCCGCGGACACAAGCTCCCCTTTGTTCGGGTGTTACTGGAGCAGGATGGCGGCTGCGGGAGAGCTCTCGGCGCAGCTGCCCGAGCTCCTGCCCCGGCGGAGATCAAAGCCCGCCTTGCTAATCGCGGCTTTCACTGCGCCCGCCCGATGCTGCCGCCCCGGTGCCTTTGGAGCGGGACAGGTGTTCTTTAACACGCGTGCCATCACGGGGGATTAGGCATTGAAAAGAGACACGGCACCGGGGGCATCGCGCTGCCCGTGAAGGGAGGGATGCTGAGCCGAGCAGGGAGGTTCCTGCAGGAGAGTCTGCCTCCCTGGCACGGGAGAGGGCGTAGGATTGACGGGGGTTAGGATGGAGGGAGACGAGAGATCTCTGAAGCCAGGTCGTGGAACTTGGGGTTTATTGCAAAGGGCCTGGGTGCAGGGCCCTGCTGGGATTTGGGGTTTATTGCACAGGGCCTGGGTGCAGGGCCCTGCTGGGATTTGGGGTTTATTGCTGAGGGCCTGAGTGCAGGGCCCTGCTGGGATTTGGGGTTTATTGCACGGGGCCTGGGTGCAGGGCCCTGCTGGGATTTGGGGTTTATTGCACAGGGCCTGGGTGCAGGGCCCTGCTGGGATTTGGGGTTTATTGCACGGGGCCTGGGTGCAGGGCCCTGCTGGGATTTGGGGTTTATTGCACAGGGCCTGGGTGCAGGGCCCTGCTGGGAGCTGCCAGCCACAGCTCAGAGCAGGCTCCAGAGAAGAGAGGGGAGAGAGGATGAGAGGGTAAGAGAGTAAAAGGGGTAAGAGATTAAAAGGGGTAGGAGCATAAAAGGCAAGAGGTATGAGTGCTAACTTCCCATTACAATACAATGAATCATCTTCTGTGTTGAATATTCTGATTCTCACTAACCAATCCAGTACAACATACAAATCCTATAGCATTTATATACAGCCCATAAGAATCACTACACTACCATACTGTGCTACATTTTAAACTCTAAAAACTCCTCTTTGGGCCCCTTCTGCCAAGCTGGTAGGGTCTGCTGGACCCTTGGAGCTGCCTCCAAGCAGAGGGTGTTGTTCCATCAAAAGGGGATTACCTTCAGCTAGCCACACCATTGTTTTCCCATTGTGCAGTAACTAAAGGATCTCAAAGCTTGCTTTCATTTCAATCTCGCTTATAGTTTCTATATTCTCAAAATCTTTTGCCAGACAATCATATTTATAAGGCTTTCCTGTTTCATCTTCCCCAACAAGGGGGAAAGGAGGAACAACCCTGGGTGAGCCCTGTGCATCCCATCCTGGTGAAAGGGCATCACTGGAGAGGGGCTCCTGTACTGGGATGCTCCATCCTCAAATTCCCCAGCTGGAGCAGGGAGTGCTCACTCCATCCCCAGATGCTTCCTCACTGCACCAGGGACCTTCCCCAGTTCATACCCTCCAAAATCCCTGTTGGACCAGGGACCCACCTGCTCCATTCCCCAAATGCCTCAGCTGCAGCAGAGATCCTCCATCCCCCAATCACCCTGGGATTGTCCCACTCCATACCCAAAAATATCCCATGCTGGATGCTTGATCCCACCCTACAATGGACCAGGAATCCCCATTCTCTCTTTATCCCCTGGAATTTGGGGGCTTTCAGAGATTTCCAAGCGAGGGAACCCCGTGGTGGGGGAACAGTCAAGAGAAGAGCTGTTACATTACTCAAAGGTACCACAGCTCCTTTCCACAGAGAACTAAAGTATGTGGAGAGCAAGAACTGCTGGCCCAGGAGCCAGGGAGGGGACAGAAACTTGGCTGAGGATCCCGGACAACAAAGCAAAAACAGGAAAATGCACAGACGAGGCTGGAAAGTCACGAAAACAAAGTTTAGGTTAAATACACAGATGGTCTCTTATCCCCCTGGCAGGTTAAGGAAGGGCAGCCTTTGCCTGCAGAGCCTGTGGCAGAACCAGCTCCTGGTTACTCAGAGGGAAGGCAAGAGGAGGGGACGGAGGTGGACAGAAAGGGGCTCAGCCACCCCCAAATCTCAGCTCTGGGGGAGGTTTGCTCCAGAGGAGCAGCAGAAGGACACAGAGCCCCATGGGCAAGGACAGCTGGGAGGGGAACCCTCATCACTTCCTGCTACTCTGGTCACCTTTTGGTCTCCTACACATCCTTCATGCTTCTCAGCCTCTCTGATTTAGGGGTTTTTTTTTAACCTTTACTTCATAGAATTACAGAATTATAGGATGGTTTGGAAGGGACCTTAAAGCCCATCCCATTCCAGTTTCATGTGCAGGGACACCTTCCACTATCCCAGGTTGCTCCAAACCCCATCCAAATCTGACCTTGGACACTTCCAGGCATCCAGGGGCAGCCACAGCTTCCCTGGGCACCCTGTGCCAGATATTTATACCACCATGCTGGAGTATAAACCTCTGGAATTGAGACCTTGGGTGTGAGCTGAAAAATCAGGCATGAGGACAGCAGGGAAAAAAAAAAAAAAAAAAAAAAAAAAGAAGGAAAATGTAATATCCCAAATATCCCAGATAGCTTCTTGTTTATTGGAGTTGAAACCAACGCCCCTGTGGAAATGCAATAGATTTAAAAGCTTGTCTGGAGAAAAGCAATGATCATTTCCCACTGGCTGCTCACAGCTTCCTTTTGTGGGTGCAGCTCCTAAAAACCAGGCGTTTTCCCCTTTCATGTCATGGAAGGAAGTACCCTTCCGTGTTTGGATCCAGCTTTTGCTCAGCTCAGCCCTGCTAATGCCAGTTAGGCTGTTGAGGGAATGGGAAGGGTGTGGGGAGCTTCAACTTGACCCTTTAGCACCGTTTTCTTTATCTTTCACATTAAATTGCTGTCCCATTGTTCCATATCACCCCTTGCATCCTTATTTTCCCATCAAGAGCCTTTTGTTCCCCTACAAAGCTTTGGAAGCAGATGAGAAAGGGAAACCACTTGCAATCATCTTTCCAGAGGGTCCCTCCAGATCACAGGCAGCAGCACATGGAAATGACCGGGAAAATGAAGCCCTGTCACGAAATCTCTGCTAATTTTTCTTGGAAACGCCTTGGTATTGCTTTGAAAGCTACTTGGGACTGTCCAGGATGGCAGAACTGGGATCCATTTCCCTCCCTGATTTAAAATTCATGCAAGGCACAAACGAGTTGCTGAGATCTTCCTGCCATCATCACCAGGAGCTGAATAAAAATCACATTAAAGTTACTTTACACTCCTGCAGCAGCAGCAGCAGCTGGCGGCCAGTGTCTTTAAGTGCTTTTTGAGCCCGTGGGCCAAAGAAAAATCAGGATGCTGTCAAGTCAAGGAGACTTCCTGTTAATTTAAGGTGGTTAGCTTTGCCAGTGGGATAGATTTTCCAACGTGCTCAGCTGTTTTATGAGCCTAGCTTCTTTTTTTGGTGTCTGAATTGAGGAGAAACTCCTCAGTGAAATAAATGACCCTGTGATTTTCTGGAATGCTGGCTCGGGCAGTCTCCATCACTGTCCAGAGGTCCTGCATGATGCCACCATACCGAGGCCAGGCCCAAAACAACCCCAGGAGCATCTTCCAAACCTCCCGGATTTATAACAACCCTGAAAACACACCAAATCTGCTGTATTTTATCTTGGTGACCCGAAAAGAAGTGTATTCCTTCCCTTCTGGCATGTTTCCTCCCTGGAAATGTTGCCACAGCCTTAAACAGCTTTGGAAAAGGGGGGGGGAAAGAGAGAGAGGAGGATGCTTGGGAAAGGGTAGGTTCTGGAATTGCCAAGGAATTGCTTCCAGAGAGGGGCTGGTGCATTTGGGAGGCTCGGCTCAGCACAGCAGGAAGCAGCACTTCCTCCGGTGTTCCAAAAGAAAAGTGAAAAGTAAAGCGCAATATTAAAAAAAAATTAATTAAAAAAAAAAAAGGCCGATTTTCCTCCAAATAGTCTCTTGGGCGGAAAGGACAACGGTATGTGCGGATGTCCAGCTCCCTTGGATTTTTCGGCACTTTCTCTTGCAGCTAGTGCCCTCTTGAGGAAACCTCTCCTCTATTCCATCTTTACAGGGCTCTTTCCCCCACGAATGAAGTGATGTCCCTGCGGGGAGCAGGAGCACAGCCAGGGGCTGCGATTCTGCCCAGGCCCAGCACAGCCATCGGGGACCAGCTCATGCCATCCCACCAGGAAGGAGGATAGCACGGGGATGTGGGATGGCATCCCCCCAGGACACGAACCCTTCCCAACTCCACATGTTCCCGGTGGCAATGCTGTGACCCCAGCCCCGAGAGAAGGTCCCCCACCGGCACCATCACAAGCTGCCGCCCTCCCCGCCTCCCGAAAACGCCAGATAATTGGGAATGGGAGCAAAAGGTGACGACAGCGGTCCTCTCAGATGTCCCAATGTCAAAGCACAGAGCTGGCGGCAACAAAGGGCCGTGGGGATCGATGCGGCTGGCGGGGACGGGAGCGGGATGAGAGGCTGCTTCCCGGGAAAAGCGATGCCTGAGCCGGCGGAGCAGCAGTGCCATCGCCTGGAGCCCTCCTCCAAGATGCTGGTGCCTCGGGCGAGTCCCCAAAGAGAACGCAAACACGCCTTAGTTTTGTTTTTCCACAGCCAAAACCTCTCCATGCAGCGCGGGGACTCCATGGCAAAGGGATCGGGGTTTTCGCCGCTCTTCCTGTTTTTCACCCCAAAAGCGTGGGGAACGCGGGAGTTTTGCAGCTCTTGAGCACGGCTTGGGAAAACTCCCTGCTTGAAGGATAAATGGTTTGGGGAATGATTTTTAGGGCAGTGCTGGGGATGGAGGGTGGTGGGAAGCGCTGGGGTCAGGCGTTGTTCAAGGAATATGGGGCCGAGGATGATGGTGGAAAGCAAATCTGTTGTATCAGAAAGCAAAGTTTTGCAGAAAAGGAGCCCCTCGGGTTGATTTGACCCTAAAAATATGAATTTACATCAGTAATAACAGAGATTTGGAGACAATCTTGCCATTTCCCCTTACTTTCTATGCCTCCAACTGGAATGCAAACACATCCAAGCCATAAATGGGGCTCCTGAACTCAATTCTGGGGCAAGGTGGGCACGGCTGGGGGTCCTGGTGCTGGATGGGACAATGGGGAGCCATGGAAAGGCAATGGCCGAGGGGCAGTTCCACCTCTAAAACAGCACCAGTGCTGTTAAAGTGCTGTTTTAGCATATTGTGGGCTCTTTTATAGGATATAAAATACCTGTGCTTTTATCTATCTATGTATCTATCTATCTATGTATCTATCTATCTATCTATCTATCTATATCTATATGTGCATATATATATGTGTATATATATATATATATATATATATATATATATATATATATATAAGCACAGGTAGACATGCATTGCTGTACATATATTGAATATTTATTGGGTATATATGGGAGCTGTGTCAGGGGAGGTTGAGGCCAGATGTTGGGATAAAGGGTGAGCTCTGTACAGGCTCCCCGGGGAATGGTGACATTCCCAAGGCTGCCAGGGCCTAAGGAATGTTTGGACAAGGCAAAGGCTGGGATTGCTGGGGTGTCTGTGCAGGTCCTGGGGTGGAACTTGATGATCCTTTGTGGGTTAACTCAGGATATTCCATGGTCCTGTCGCCAGCAGCAAGCAGGAAGTTTTACAGGAAACAAAGATAAAGGAACCCACCTGTGGAACTGCTTCTAAACCCCACCAGAAGCAGGCACAGAGCTGGAAATGATCTCACTGGGGATGGGGAGCCATGGAAAGACGACGGCTGAGGGGCAGTTCCACCTCTAAAACAGCACCAGTGCTGTTAAAATGCTGGTTTAGCATATTGTGGGCTCTTTTATGGGATATAAAACATCTGTGCTTGCTGCAGGACCTAAGGAATGTTTGGACAAGGCAAAAGCTGGGATTGCTGAGGTGTCTGTGCAGGTCCAGGGGTTGGACTGGACAATCCTTGTGGGTTAACTCAGGATATTTCATGGTCCTGTCGCCAGCAGCAAGCAGGGGGTTTTACAGGACACCAAGATAAGGGAATCCACCTGTAAAAACTACTGTAAACCCCACCAGAAACAGGCACAGAGCGAGAAATGCAATTCCTACCCTTGAGAACAGCCCTTATGCAATAAAGGATGGCAGGCGCCCGTCTCACACATGACAAATACGCCCGTCTCCCATGACAAATAGGGAGGAAAAACCGAGCGTATTGCACGCCAAGCACAGTCATTTCTTTTGATGACGCGGAAACTTTGCTTATTTCATAGAAAACAAATGGATTTTGAAACATCGCCACCCTCAGGCGCCACGCGCTACCCTCAGCCCCTCACGGACCGTGGCCACGCCCTTGGGTTAACCCACGCCCCCGAGTCAGGCCACGCCCCCCGCGCGGTCCTCCAGGAGCACAGAGAGGCGGGCAGAAGGCGCTGAGGGCAAGGCGGAAGTGACGTCAGAGCGCGGGCGCCTGCAGCGGGTGTGTGGGAGGCCCCGTGAGGGGAAGATGCCGGTGGCGGTGATGGCCGAGAGCTCCGGGAGCTTCAGGCGGCTCCTGGAGCAGTGCGAGACGCAGGAGCTGGAGGTGCCGCGGGCCGGGGGCGGTCTGGGTCTGTCTGTGTGTCTGTGTCGGTGCGTGGGCCTGTGTGCGAGCGGGGGAGGGCGCAGGGTTTGAGCTGGCCCCTTGGGCTCCTCAGAAAAGCGCAGGCTGCAGAGAAATGGGTGTTTCTGCATAATTATTCGCGCCGTTTCGGAGGGAGTATAAGGGAGGGGGAGTTTGTGGGTTTCAGTCCTTCCCGTGGATGAGAAAAGGAAAATATTGATCAGGGAGTGGAGCCCTGAGCCAGGCTCGGGGAATTGCCCTCAGACCGAGTTTTGCTGTGGCAGCTTTTACTGGAAGCTCCCTCCGTGCTGCTTTACCTTCCCCTGCCCCTTGATAAAAGGCCTGAAAATTGGAAATCTTTGCCGCTTTCAAAATTGTACAACTTTTTTTTAATTGCTCGTTTATTTCCTCCTTGTGAGCTCTGCTGAAACGTGGCAGGGGCCAAAGCTTAGCTTAAGGTGTTTGGGAGGAGCAGAGAGGCTTTGCTGTGGTGGAGTGGCCTGAGCTGAAGCTAAACGAAGCCGGGGCTAATTAATAGGGGTAAATTTAATTTCACTTTCAACAGCTGCAACTTTCATGAGCATAGGAAGTTGGAAGATGTAGGCTTATTTACTTCCCCCCCCAAAAAAATATTGCACAGGCCTGTTATGTGATGTGAAAAAAAAAATTTAAATAAAAGTAAAAATCAGTCTTGGAGTGTTCAATTTATATAAAACTTGGCTTCCTGCTGTGTTTTGTTTCACACCCCTCTTTCAAATCGGCAGCCCTGCGTTGTGTGTTTGTTTTCAGGCCCCTGGAGGGATTGCCACACCCCTGGTGTATGGGCAGCTGCTAGCTCTGTACCTGCTGCACAACGACATGTGAGTGGCTTGTCCCAGCCTGGACACTGGCTGTGTCACCAGCACACTGGGAAGGGGCTCTGTGGTTAATGAAAGTGCTGGTTTTGCAAAGAAACAATGACAATGCTCCTGGGGATGGAGTCTCTTTCACCCCTTGATCTGACAGGCATGCTGTTCTCCTTTCCTGTGGGGAAATTTGGGAATAAAGTTCCTTCAGTGGTGAAGTTGGCTCCTCTGGGAAGTGTTGAACATTTCAGGGTTTTGTTTTGTAGCTGTTCAGGGCTGTGTTTGTTTTGGGTTGGATTTGGGGGTGTTTTGGTTTTGTTTTGTTTTGGGTTGGATTTGTTCCTTCTGTTTAAACTCCAGCAGGATAACTTTGGCCCATCCCTGTTAAAAATGAGGGATGCTGTTGGCTTGAAGGAGCTAAAACTGCAGGAATTCCTGGGAATTTGCACTGGGGGGGTTATTCCATGTCCTTGTGTGTACTTAATGCACTGAACTTGAGTTTTTAGGGAGAAGTTGCTTTCCCAAATTGGTGTTAAATGAGGCAATCCATGAGCTGTTGTGTTACAGCAGCCCAGGGTTGTCTGCTGGAGGGCAGCTCTGCTTTCCCACCTCAGTATCCCATATTCCTTCCTGGAAATGATATTTTTAAAGCACTGAGAGCGTTCATCACAGCATCACACCACAAACCTTGTGGTGTCTCTTTGTGACTGAGAAGTATTTTTAATCTTTTTATTTATTTATTTTTAGGAATAATGCACGTTATCTCTGGAAAAGAATCCCTCCTGCTATCAAATCTGTAAGTGCTGGGCCAAATTCACCTCAGAAACCTGCTGGTTTTGTTGCACAGCAATGTTCTCTGAGAACCTGCGGGTGGAAATGGGTTTATGCACAAGGATTTTCTTCTGGATTAACACTGAAGTTTGGTTTTTATTTTTTTTCTTTGGTCACAACAGGCAAATGCTGAGCTGGGTGCAGTTTGGTCAGTGGGACAAAGAATCTGGCAGAGGGACTTCCCAGGGATCTACACAGCAATCAGTGCACATCAGTGGTCTGAGACCATCCAGCCCATCATGGAAGCACTCAGAGGTAAGGCTGAGCTCCTGTGGGAGCAGGGAACTGCCTGGAATCATTTATTTGCTCCAGCAGAAACAAATTGTTCATTGTGAAAAATCAGGACAACTGCTGCCAAGGTTTTGTGGGTTTTACTATAAGGTTTTCGGGTGTTGGGTGTAAATTAAAAGCTCTGCAAAACCTTGTAGAAACAACTAAAGTGGTCTTGGTAGGATTTTGTTTCTGTGTATTCTTTGACACTGAGTTTTTCATAAACCATGTGGTTTGTTCTGTAAGAGCAGAACAGACCATAAATCACCCAGTTTTCTCAGAGTTCTAACCAAGGAACTTGGCTTGGCATTTCAGAACGTTGTAGGAGTTACAAGGTGTTTTTTCTGTGTTTTCCATCCTGTGTAATGGTAGCATGCAGACTCTTGCTCCCAGAGGGCAGTGCAGACTGCTGAAAGGAGGTGTTCTGCCAAACAAGTTCTCTGTAACTTGAGGAACATTATTTCTTTGCTTTTTAGATGGCGCTAATTATTAACTACGTGCTGGCACATTGCCAGCAGAGAATGCCATCAGCTGCAGAGTTCCCTGTGCTGCTGCTGGAGCCCAGGGTGCTGCAGGCTGCACTCGGAGGCTCAGGGCAGGCCCTGAGGGGGTTTGCCCTGCCAGAGAACAAGCTGTTGTCTCCTGCTGCTGACTGTGAGCTGTAGCAGGGGAGGGGGAGCTCCTGAAGGGCTCCCTTGAAGGCTGGTAGTGATTTTCCAAAGGTGGTGGAATTGAGGGAATGTTCTCAGGTGTCCCACCTCTGGAGATGAGTCCCTTGTGTGCTGTGTTCCTCCCTCCCTAGATGCAACCAGGAGACGAGCCTTTGGACTGGTTTCCCAGGCTTACACATCCATAGTTGCAGATGATTTTGCAGCCTTTGTTGGCCTTCCTGTGGAAGATGCTGTGAAAGGTACCTGGCATTATTCTCTGAGTAATTATTATACTGAAAATTGTGGCATTCACATTCTTTAATAAAATCCCTTGACCCAGGGTTTTTCTCCTGGGAACCTCAGAGCCTCAGAGAAAAGGAAAACAATTCTTCTCTCATTTGCTTCTCCTGTACTGTGCTCATGTGCAATGTGTTTGGGGATTGTTCACCCACAGGTGATTGTTCCATTGGGTTCTGCTGTGAGTTGTTTTGGCTCTTTGGCCAATCAGGACCAAGCTGTGTCAGACTCTGGAGAGAGTCAGGAGTTTTCATTGTTATCTTTTAGCATTCAGTATCCTTTCTGTATTCTTAAGTATAGTATAGTATTCTTTAGTATAATATAGTATCATAAATTAATAAATTAGCCATCTGAGAACATGGAGTCAGATTTATCATTCCTGCCCTCATCAGGGTTGCCAGCATTTATAGTAGATAATGAGCTCAGAGAGCTCTAAGTGATGATTAATAAAAATGTATCTACAAATTCTGAGCCTCTTAAGTGACTGGGCAGTGATTAGAGGGAAAAAAAAATCTTGGTTGTGGATAATGGTTTGATTTTTTAAAAAATTATTAGCTGTTAATTGTCACTATTTATTCTCCCCTTCTGTATCTTACAAATGCCTTTCCAGGTGTGCTAGATCAGGGCTGGCAAGCAGACTTTGCAACTCGCATGGTGATGCCTAAAAAGTCCGGTAGGTGGAGCTGTTACTTCATGAAACATTCAGCATTTTTAGGAATTAGGTGTGAAGTTTGTAATTACAGCTTTGCACTGGATTCTGTTAGATACTTTTTGGACACTCATGCTGCTCATAAACACGGGGCATGTGTAAAACGTGAGGAAGTACAAAGTGGTGGGTTTGGTTTGGACTTACAACAAGTAGTTTGGATTAAGCTACATCCTTTCATGAGCTTGTTTAAACAAAAGCAGACAGGATGTGCTGGGATTGCTCCCTCTCCTCCTGTTGCTGGCTCTGCCTCTGTGCAACAGAAACTGGATGAACTCAAATGGTCTTAACCTAATAAAGATGAGTAAAAATTAGATCATTTTGAACCTGAGATTTTTTTTTCCCCTTCAGGAGAATTAGAACTTCTTCAGGCAGGGATTTAGTGAATCTTTGTGTTCTGAGGAGCTCCAGTTGTTGATATCATTTCCTTTGATTTAAAATCTAAATCTTCTCTTCACTTTCATGGTGTTGATTACAGAATGTCTATTCATGCAAACCATGGTCTGCAGAAACGCTTGGCTCTTTTTTTTTCTTTTTTTCTGAATCTGTATCTGTCTGTGTCAAAAATAAATATTAAGATGTAAAAGCAGGATGAAACAACTGTTCTTAAACTGCCCTGTGCAGCTCTGGCAGAAGGAGCCAAATTACAGCATATCCAAAAGGGCAAGACCTGTTAGACTAAGAAGTGACACTGTTTGTATGGGCAGAGTTTTTGGGTTTTCAGAGCCCATAGGAAACAGGTGCCAGGTGTGGAAATTTACCCCTAAGGGGCACAAAGCCAAGCACAGCCCTGAGATTTTATATATGAGCAGATTGGGATTTTGTGAACTGGCTGCCAAATGTGCAGAGCTTAAAAAAACTGCGAATTACTTACATGTGGTTTTTATTCTAAAAGTGAGTGCAAGAACTGCTATGCAGGCAAAAGAAAGATTCTTTTGAAGCAGCTAAGCCTTGGGTATTCTGCTTTTTAGTTATAAAGTCAAGTGTAATGAATAAACAGGTTAATTTTAATTAGCTTTTGATCCATGTTTTGTTGCATAGAACTGGTTAAAACTGTTCCACTGGTCTAATTTTGTATGTTTTCTCCAGGTGTGCTGGAAGCTTCCTTTAACAGATTTATTCCATCATCAGGTATTTTTGTTTGTATATAATGGATTTAGCTAAACCTGCACAAACAGTGTCAGCACTGAGTGGGAACTGAGTCCTAGAGAGGTGAATGTTCTCACTGCTCCCCCCCAAAATAGAAAACAGCATCCCACCCCAATCAGGTGCTATGTAAATGTGCTTCTCCCTCTGTCTCCTCACTCCCTCATGTTTCAAGCAGTGTCTGAGATTCCTGAGGTTCCCACTTCCACAGAGCTCCTGTGTGTTCTGCTGGTCTGGTCACCCACCAGATGTGTTTGGAGTCTCCAGGATGGCAGCTTGCAAGGAAAGGAGCAACCAGAGAGCTCCAGGAGCTTCCTTCTCAGGGCAGAGTACTGTCAGCCCTCATTTCTCAGACTGCAGTGTGTGCAGAGAAATTCTGAAGGCTGCTGGCAAGTAGAGCTTGTTGCAGCAGTTTTTGTGGTTAGTAACTCCTGGAGCACTGAATGGTGCAGATAACAGGAATTATGTCATCTGTGCAGGGAGGAGATACAGTTAACACCTGTCTCCAGAAGGCTGCTGAAAGTCAGATGCATTTAATTTGTTTTCCCTTACTGTTGTGATGGAGGGTACTGCTGGTGGATTTGCTTTCTAAATTTCATTAATGATCCACTTGTTTTATCTTTGCAGAACCTGCTCCAGTCCCACCAATTCCCAATGAGCAGCAGTTGGCCAGATTGACTGACTATGTGGCTTTCCTGGAAAACTGATCACCCTGCTCCTGTGTTCAGAACAACTTGGGAATCCTGTGTACTGACAGTTTTAGATCTAAGATTTATTTTATTCTGTTTTATTCTGTTAAATGTTGCAGCGTCCCCCACTCAGAAGTGTGAAGTATCCAGTGTATGTCAGCCCCACTCCTGCTTTGCCAAAGCCCAGCTAGCAGTGAAACAATCCTTTACCTCCTGCAATATTTATTCAGTAGGTACACAGCACACACAGCAGTATTACATAGTCTTTTTTTTTTTTTTAATTGACTCAAAGCAGGACCTTTTTCAGGTGTGTTAGAAATGGAGAAGAAACAGTTCTCTGGTGAGTACTGCAGTGCTTATCACAGATCTGTTGCATGTTGAACTAGAGAACAGAGAGTGGAAGACTGCCCAGCCTGTATGTACAGAGAAAAAATATTTTGATGAAAATGGAAGAAAACAATTTTGCAGTAACTCTTTTGCAAATATTTTTGTGGCGTATTTAAAATTGATTTTTTTTCTTGTTCTTTCTAGATTGTTAAATCTACTTCTTGTTCTGATGTGAGAAATTTCACATCAGGCATATTTTTACAGCAGAATATTTGTTTAACAAAGACAAATCTACACTTTGAGGAAGTATTTTGGCTTTTGGAAAGTTTTATTTGAGTGGCGTAGGACACCAGATGTTTTCCTGGGTAACCCTACACCTTGAAACCTGTCATGTCTTGCTCCCTTTCAGTATGCTGGGCCAGGATCTGCAAGAAATAACATTTCTTACCTGTCTTTAGGCTTTCTGGGTTACTTTTGCAGTGATTGGAGAGGAGTTTCAAGGTGAGAGTAGGAGCAGAGCCCAGCTGGGAGGGGGTGATGCACTGGGCTGCAGTGTCAGTTTGAAGAGCAATTCTCTGTGTTAATCTTTGAGCTGAGAGTGGGTTTTGGCAGCAAACATGAATTCTCTTGCTGTTTGTGTTACGTTGGTGAAAAGGCTGTGGAGGAAGAGTGGTGCTTTAAAAGGCAGTGCATGTCTCCATTTACTTCCCCCCCCTTTCTGAAATCCTATCCAGAGGTTCCATGGAAGCTGGCAAGTGTGCCCTTGTGTTGTGATTGTTTTTCCAGTGTGCACTGCCTACTGTACATTCTCTTGGTGAGGGGGTGTTAGCAGGGAGGAATTACAAACTGTGCTCTTGCTGCCTTGAGAGCTCCCTTGATATGTAAACACTTTCTCAAAATGATTATTTATTTGAAACCCACCTAAGACTTGGATTGCTAAATTTTTCTTCAGTGATATTAAAGAACTTGTTTACACTGACCTTGTGCACTTGAGTTTTTAAATTTTCTGCAGAATAAAGGTCTGGTTGTTGAGTTTTTAAAATGAATTCTTACTGGCCTCATTTGGAGAGGGTTAGTTAAAGATTACTGCAATATTTTATGCCTCAATAGCTTTGTGTGCAGCAATTGTATGGTGGTGTATTAAAAAACACTGGCACCCCTCAGATGTCTTAAAATATTCCTTGGTGTAAAGTGTTTGAACAGCTGAGTGAAAATTTCCCTTCTGTGTATGTATTTTACATGTCTGCACTTGTTGGTAGCACACAAGCCTGCTTGAGGAAATGAAACTTAGACATAATTAAAGGATTATTAGGTACTCAGTGAATGGTAATAGGGGAGGAGCAATCTGGACACTGGCAGTCTGTGTCTGTCTCAAATCTAGTATCAAATCTATGTCAAATACAGTAAGTTTGATCTTGTCCTGTTCTGACAAGTTGATAACTGTGATTTCTCACCTGCTGTAAATTTTAAGCTGTCTTTTAGCTTTGGGTGAGGCATTAACTTATAACTTGCCTTGAATACTGTGTTCCCAGACACACTTTTTGCCTTGTGCTGCTTTGGAATCCAAGCTATTTCACCTGGATTTCGTGCTCATTGCCTTTATCCTGGTTTTTGGTTCACAAATACCTGACTTCAGATGAGCAGCTTTGTGCTTCCCTGTCCAGAGCCCTACCTTGGGAAACACTGTGTGAAATATTTCCTAAAGTGACATCTTCAGGCATTTGAATGCTCACCTGGCCTGCACTAATAGGAAGTGCACTTCCTATTCTTCTGCACTAAGAGGAAGTATTTTTGTGCTTGTATTTGCTGTTTTAATTGAAGCAATTGGTGTGGGTTTTGGAGTTCCTCCTAGTGCAGTGCTGAGTGGGAGGACCTTTGAGTTAAGAAACCATTAGGAATTCAGTTGGGAGCAGAGGTTTGGGAAGGATTTGGAAAAAAGGAGAACTCAGTTTCAGTTTTCCATTTCATCTGCATCCCATATGTAATGAAACATAAGTTTCTTGGCATTTTATTATCCTCTCCTATATGGATCAGCAATGCTCATTTACCCGCAGTTCCAGTCTCTGTAAGGAAAGCTCCTTGAGCTCCAAGGTGGTTGAACCAGGAGAAACAGGGTGGGGAAGCAGAAGAGTATCCCTCCCTGCTGAAGATCCACATGGAAACCTGTGGGCTTTAATGGGAAATCCTGACAGACTTTCCAGTATTTCATTGGAGCTGCCAGTAATGCAGTGAAGAAAATGAAAGCAGAATGTGCCTGTACAAGGGAAGTCTCAGCAGGCTTTGCCAGAGAGCAGTCTGGATGTGCTCTGTGTTTCAGCCTGGGCTGCTATGCACAACACAGTAGGCGACATCTGGAAGGAGTCCTTGGGTGAGTGGTTGGTTCTCCCTGCATCCTGCCCTGCAGGAGTTGGCTGGACTGTCACCCAGACACCACTCTGGTGAGTTCTTCTCTTAGGAAGGACTTTCTGGGCTGGCTGCCGTGGCAAAAAAGCCAAACAATCCCAAACAAACCCAAAAGACAAGCTTCTCTATTTAATGTCAAATTTTTGTAATTGACTCTCAACAGACCATGTGAAGGCAAATGAGTTGCTGTTTGGAGATGGGAACTAGATTTCCAAATATTTTACCTTCTCAGGTCATGCCAATTCACTGTGGGAAGTTTGTAACTTTATTTTTGTTTGTAACTACTTGTGTTGAACAAAGGGAAGTAATGTGTATTCCTGGTTTCCTGAATTTAGGGTTATTAAATGCCAGATTCTTCTGTGCCTTCACAGCAAAGAAGCTCAGGTTTGGAATGGCCAGGCAGTCTGGCACAACTGGGTGTAAATAAAGTCAGAGAACAGGTTAAGCTTTAGGAATCAAGATGCTCCAGATCAATTCCAAAACAGGAAATGTGGATGTCTCTCTCTTGAATGTGCTCTCATGTAATCAAAGTACAAGACTGGGAAGGAAGGGAGATTTTGAGCAGTAGGAACCCAATTTGGTTCTGCCGTGTGAGTCTTTTGTTACACAAGGATAAATAATCATTTATCCTTGTGAAACAAACAGTGCTAAATCATAACCAGCATCTTACTTTGTGTTGTAACAGCCCCTCAGAGCTGAGACTGGTGTAAAAGTGTGCAATGAGAATTCACACGATGTGACCAGGCTGGTAGATCAGTGACTGCACCAAGACCCGGCTTTGGCCTCTGATCCACAAGGAAGGACACACTCGTGTCTCAGGTGTTTGAGATCCGATGGAGATTTGAGGTATGGAGCATGTTCTAGTGCTTTGTCTTTTTCGGCAGCATTGAGCCTGTGTCAGGTGGCACATACGAGCTCTGAGAGCTATCCTGAGCTTTACAAAGTGAGAAGGATGATGATGACACCACACTGTGCTTTTCTGTGCTAATTGGGATCTATGTTTAGACTGAGTTTATGAATTAACATATGGGACTTCAGTACCACACGCAAGGAAAGCCTCACTCTGTAAGTCAAACCTGCAGCAAAACAAAGGGAACCATATTCAGTTCAAACATTTTACTGGGTTCCAACTTGCATGTGTTACACTTTGAGCCTGGCACTGCAGCTGATACAAGGTAAATGAATTACTCAGCCTGCCTTGCCCTTGAAAGAGTTAATACTTGGAAACAACTTGACACCTTTAGTATTTATACTTTCAAAAATTACTTGGCTGCATAAGTATTAATTGCACCCAGGTATTTAATGCTGTTTCTGTGGTAAATCACTACAGCAAATGGGTTCAGCCTTGATCTGATGAGTCAGCAGTGCTGAAGAAGTAGCAGATCCTGAGTAAAAGTAGGGACTCCAGTGGCTGAGGTTCAGGGATGGAGGGGAAGCTCTTTAGTGTACCCTGAGGAGATGCCCAGTTCACAAGCTCAGGCTTTGCTGCTAGCAGATCCTTCTTTGCTCTTGCTGGAGGCCATTCCCTACCAATGCTTGCCCTTCTGTTGTTCCTGGATCAAGTCCAGTGGACCTGTGAGCGACAAGTCTGTCCCGTGTGCATCTGACAGCAGAAAAGAGCAGGACATGGCTGCTTCCAGCACTTGTCTTGGCTGCTCCTTCAGGGGGCTTGCACCATCATCAGAGGCACAGAACAGCTTCTCCTCCCAGTTATCCCTATCCTCTGCACTTCCCCAGGTGTCTGCCTCGATGTTCACTGGGGAACCTCCCTCTTTGTGACCATCCATTGCCACGCTCAGCAGGAACCGGCTATGTTTGGACATGAGCTGCCAAAGCCAGACACACAGCAACTGGAGCCTAGAATATGAGAGGCTGGGCTGATGTTTTTTTCCAGAAAGCAAGAACAGTTGAAAGAAAACAAGGAAACTTAACAATGTCTCTACAGGACATGAACATCAGTGTTGCCCAACCACATGTGGTGGTGGAAAGTTTATGTCAGTGGGGACTCTGCCCCAGCTGCTGATGTCAGCGCTGCCCGGGCCCCAGGGCTCACAGCAGCATTGGTGCCCGGGCCCACACGTTCCTTGTGCGAGTCACACCCACGGGTTTAGGATGGCCATGGGCCGGGACGTGTCCCAAGGAGGCCGTGCCAGCGTCCCTGGAAGGGCCCGTGCCCTTCCCAGCGCGGCTGCGTCGGCAGCCCTGGGGGCTCCTTCTGCTTGCCCTGAGCCCGCAGAGCAGGGCAGCGTTTGCTGATGCTCTGAGCCCTTCCTAACGATCCTGTGGGGCTGCCTTAGACACCTGGGGCCAGGCATTCCTTCCAGCCTGGGCCACTTTGGCTGGGCTGGGGGCGGCCCCAGGGAGGGCGGCAGTGTGTGCAAGGGCCCTTGGTGACACGTGGTGACAAAGGAGCTGGTGGTGACAGGAGCAGGCCACAGTGCTCGGAGCATGCGACGGGACAGAGCGGTGCCGTGAGGAGCCCCCGCACAGCGCGCTCATTGATGTCCTACCCGGAGCTTTTCCATGGCATTGTTCCTACAGGTGACCTCGTTGCCAGACTGTGGGACTTGGTGACTCAGAGCTTTTCCGAGACATCTCCTGTCCCTGCAGCCGGTGCCCTCAATGCAAAACCGTGGGATCTGGTGACCACAATAGTTTATGAGGAGTCTCCTGTCCTTGTAACAGGCGCCCTCAAAAACAGAGTGCAGGACTTGCAGTCCACCACTCTTCCTGACGTTTCCCTGTCTCAGGTGCCTTCAAGGCCCAACGGCACAACTTGTTGACTTTGAGCTTTCCTGAGGCATCTCTCTTTAAGGTGCCCTCAAGGCCAGACTCTGACATGGCAGGCAGATTCCTCCGCCTGTTCAAAGTGTTCAGGGGGAAAGAAAAGGTCTGGAGCTGCCCCAGATCAACAGCCTGAAAAACCAGAGCAGTTTCAGACACTGCATAATGGTGAGCAGCAGAGCTGGGCCACAGGGCTGATGGCTACAGCCAGCTTGGTCATCCTGTCCAGTCCCATCCCATCCCATCCCACGCCCTGGGGACATGCCGAAGGACAGGACGGAAGAGGGGCCGGGCAGACACCCTGCAGGGGCCGTGCTCCATTCCCTGGGCCATCCCGGGGCTCTCCCTGCCTGGGCAGCGCAGGGCTGGGCTGTGTTCTCCGGCCTCTCCCACAGCCCCTCAGCTCTGGCTGCGCTCGCTCTTTGCCAGATGGAGCCCTGGAGCGCACACAAGAGCAGGAATCCAGCCGTGGCCGCTTCCGCAGCACAGCGCAGGTACCTGCAGCCACCCCCACCGGGGCTGGGCCTGCTGTCCCTGCTCAGCCCAGTACCACGCTTGGAGCATGCCATGGACCATCCCTGCCTTCCCTGTCCTTGATTCTCCTGCAGATGTTCTGGAAATCCCTGCACATTCGGCACAGAGAGACCGGCACTACAGCAGCTGAGGTCCCAGCCCAGCCTGACTCCAGGCCGGCCCAGTTCCAGGCAAAGCCTCATGCCTGCCCAGAATGGAGAGCACACTCAGGAAATAATGCAATGAATTATCAGAGGGTGAAGGCTGTTCACATGGCAATGACTGAGAGCAAGGCCATCAGAAACACTGGTACCAGAATGACTCAGGGCATCACAAACACTGGCACCAGGCCAGGTCCCACTGGGATTCATGTTCCCACTAAGGATTTTTTCAAGGAGAATGCTATTCCTCCTCAGCAGCAGGTAAGCAGCCTGAGGCCAGGCCTGGAGGCCTGCCAGGATCGTGTTTCCCCTCAAGCCTTGGTCACTGGGCTGCCTCAGCCTTTGAGGCCAGCACAGTGTGGCAGGAAGGGAAGCACTTCTTGGGGGAAGCCTGGGAAGTTGCTCCCCCGGAGAGCGCTCCACGTGTTCCCATGCCTCCTCCAGGTGCCAGCCATTGTACGGAGCATTCACCAGAGGCTGGTGTCCCATGTCACTGTGGATTCCAGGCTGCAAATTGACATTGTGAGGCTGGCTGAAGAACACCCTGCTGACGTGGTGCTGACCCTCCTGCGCTGTGCCCCAACATGTGACAGGTACGGGGCCCACGTGCCTGCACAGCTCAGGGCCCACCAGCCTTTGGGGCCTGTGGCCCTGCACAGCCTGTGCTATGGGCTCTGTCCAGGACCCTGGGGCCCCTCTGTTCCCCAAGCCTGCTGCCAATGCTCCCTCCCTGCCCCTCAGGGCACTGGGGCTCTGTCACCTGGGCCCCCACAGCTGCACAGGGCAGGGTACTGGGACTGAGATGCCCCTGACACAGAGCTCTGATCCCACAGAGCTGCCGCTACGATGTGGAGAACCATAGGGTCATCGGGACCAGCAGTGGAAAAAGTGCTGCCAACACTGGTCTGTGTGATGGAGGATTGGCCTCTGCACAGCGCACATACCTCTGATGGGGACAACGGGGACGACAGGGACGTTTTTGCCCTGGCTGTGAGTTTCTGGATCTGGCCTCTGCTTGCCCCTCGGTCACCTCACCATCAGCTCTCCATCCTCTCCATGCCTCAGTCACTGAGCTGAACCCTGGGCTAGGGGCAGGCTCAGGGGGCACCAGGCCCGCTGCTCCTCCTGCATCTGCACTTGGGCCCTGCCCCACGGACACCTCGGCACTGAGCGCTGTCTTGGGCTGCTTCTTTTGCAGGCAACTCTGGTGCTCTGGGTGATTGTCCAGGTGCCCAAGTGCCACGAGGCCATGATGCTGTATTCCTCCTACCTGTTTGTGGCTCTGCTTTTCCATGTTTGTGGCTCTGCTCTTCATCACCACACAGCAGATGCCACCAGTGGAAGCTGGTAACTTCTGGAGAGCATGCCAGGAGGAGCACTGCCTTCCCAGCAATTCCAACAGGTCCCAGTCCTCCTGTCCTTCCCAAGCCCTTGTGGCCAGGGCCAGTGCTCCCAGTGTGACCTGGGCTTTGCTCTGCACACAGGTTTGCAGTGCAGGCCATGAAGGCTCTGCTCTGCTGACTGGTATGACAATGAGGTGGTGGCTATGGAGCGCAAGCGTTGCTGGGACACGCTGCTGTGTGCTGGCACCCAGCACTATGCCATGGGTCTGCTGGCCAGGTGAGACCCCCTTCTCCCCACTGCCCCCGGCATTTGTGCCCTGTGCCCCACACAGTCCCTGTGGTCATGGGCCAGAGAGCCTCGTCACTGAGTGACGGCCAAGGAGACTGGAAAAGTCTGGGATAGGAGGGTGCCAAGAAGGGGCCGCCTCCCAGAGCACCCACATCCCCTCCAGGGATGCTGGGGAAAAACCAGAGCTCTCTGAGTCAGTTCTGGGAGAGGTTTGCCTCCCCACCTCAGGGTCTGGGTGCCTTTTTCCCCCTGCCAGGGAGATGCGCCGAAACTTGGTCCCTTTGTGTTCTTGCATCGCACTCCACTTGCTCGGGCAGTTCAGCATGCAGGACCCACACTGGGATCTGCCCTTCCTGGCATTCTTTGTGGAGGTGAGCATGGTGTCCAGCACTGCCTGGCTGAGCTGCCTCCCAGCTCTCTGCCCTCTCACAGCCACAGCTGCCAGGACGGTGCCTGTGCCCTGTGCTGCTGCCTGGGCCCGGCCCTGTGCAGCTCCGGGCTCCTGCTGGCCGGCTCCCTGTCACTGCCCTGTGCCTTGCAGGTCCTCGAGTGCCAGGACTTGAGGGAATGTGGTAGCATTGTCCTGAAGGTCTTGTTGAGATTCCTGCACAGGAAGTGCAGGGAGAGGCATCGCCTGGCGCTCAGAGGCCTCGTGGTGGTCAGCAATGATCCCTCGATGGTGAGGAGGGGGCAGCGGTTGAAGCTGTGCTGGGGAAAGCAGTCCCTTGGGCTGGCAGGGCTTCAGGAGCCGAGGCAGCTGCTCCCAGCTCTCCTGCCTCACCTGCCCCAGTGCTCTGGGTCAGGCCTTTGGCCTGTGGGCCCTGCAGCAGCAGGTTGGCTTTGCAGTACCAGGGTGGTGGTGGTGGTGCAGCCGTCCGTGGCTTCCCAGCACAGCCTTGTGTTCCACACAGGCCAGGAGAATGTGCTGTCTCCAAGCCTTCTGAAGCTTCTGGATGATGCAGAAGGAGAGGTGGTCAGCATGACCCTCTCTGTGTTCACGAATGTGCTCCAGCACAAAGACATCCTGCTATCCAGCACCACTGCCCCAAAGCTGGCTGAGGCACTCCTGCTGCTCTTTGACCATGTAAGGTTCTGCATCCTGAGCCACAGGCATCAGTTGCTTCCCAGAAACTTTGTACCCTCTGGATTTTCAGGCCTTTGTCCAGGTAGGACTGAAGTAGTTGATGTAGGTCTTTTTGTTTCCTCTAGGACAACAGCCATGTGCAGGTGCTCTCCATTCAACTCTTCAGGAAGGTGATGGAATTGGTAGTGGATGAGGGAAAAAAGCCCCTGAGGACAATTGTCAGCAAGAGTCTGGATGCACTTTTAATTTACTGTCATGCTAAGAACTGGGACGTGGCAAAGGTGAGGTTTTCTGTGATGCTGGTGGATCCCGGGGAGGGGGCTTGGCTACCTCCTGCCCTGGTGACTCTCAGGCTGACGCCTACTCCAGGCCATGGCACAGGGATGTGGGTCCTGTGCCCTGGGCTGTGGGGCCATCTCTGGGTCTCTGCTGCTCTCCAGGCTTCTCGGGAAACGCTGATTCGTGTGGCCGGGTTCCTGAAAAGGAGGAAGCTCGAACAGCTGCTGAAGAAGCAGCCGCCGTTGAGGGTCGATGAGTGCCTGGTAAGGAGGGCCTGGAAGTACAGGCTCAGCCTGGAGAAGGCCCCTGAGGGCGGTGCTCAGTGTGCGGGACGGGCAGCTGTGCCCCTGCCCGCTGCTGCAGCCAGAGGCCCCGCGGGCTCTTCTCCAGGCTCCCGTGGGCCCGAGCCGGGTCCCCACGGAGCCCCGGCCCGGTGGGGCTGCGGGCCGGCACTGCGGCTCCCCGGGCAGCAGCCGGCCCTCTGCCCCCTGCCCTCGGGAGCCCTTGGCCAGCGGCTGCTGGCCGCGCCTCCGGGCTGTGCGGCATGGGGAGGCCGGGGCTGGGCGCAGGCAGCGCCCGGCCCAGGGGCTGAGCCCGCGCCAACCCTTCCCTCCTGCCGCTCTCTGCAGCTGGCAGAGGACAGGAGCAGAGCGGCCGAGCACCTGCGCCGGGCCCTGCGCTACCTGCGGAGCCCACAGGAGCGCCTGCGAGAGGCGGCCGTCAGGTTCATGGGTGAGCCACGAGCCCGGGCTGCCCTTCCCCTCCCCGGCCCGGCCCGCCGCAGCTCGGCCCCAGCCCCGCCTGCTGCCCCGGCAGCGCCAGCCGGGCCCGGCGCCGTGGAGCCCCGCCTGGCCTGGGCATTGCTGCTGCCGCCCTCTGGCAGCCGTGCCCTGGGGCGGCAGCGTGCGGCAAGGGCCGGGCTGAGCCCTGCCGGGCCAGCAGCCCGTGCGGCCACAGCGCCGGCAGCGCCGCTGGCAGGGAGCTGTGCCGCTGGGGCCAAGATGAATTCTTTGTTCTCAGAGATGCCCGGGTTTCCCATGATGAAGGAGCAGCAGCAAGAGCTCCAGGATCTCAGTCAGGGTGAGCAAGGGCAGTGGCCTGGCCAGACGAGCTGCAGTGCCTGAGCAGGGAGCTGCAATCCCTGTCCCGGCTGCAGTGGGCTTCGTTCCGTGTGTTGACAAGAGGTGGCCTGGGCAAAGCACACAGAGATTTCAGAGATATGTGAGGAATTCCTGGCCCGCAGCTTGCTGCTGATCCTGTTGGCAACACCTCTGTCTTGGCCATGGCAAGAGTTGGGTGAGGTGGCCCTGGCAGGACGGTCTCCTCAGGTCACTGCAGATCCAGGCTCCGACCATGGCTCTCTTTCTCTCTGTTCCAGGCCTAGAGTCCCCGAAGAACAATGCCAGCCCATCCTGCTCTAACATTGAAAGTCATGCTAAATTAGCCCTAAGACCTGAAGAAATAAGGTCCTTTTCGGGATTCAGTGAAGCAGTGTCCCAAGAACAGCACCAGGAGACACTGAAGAGGACACCATCTCCCATTGCCACTGGAGCTCTAGACATAGCTGATGATTGGTACAGCTGAGCCTGTGGCAAGCTCGTGTGGCTTCAGCCCTCTCCCAGCCTGTAGATATCTCCCTCCCTCCAGCCCTCAGACACTGTCCATCCACTTTTGCCCCTCCACCCTCCCTCCCTTTTGACAGCTCCATCTCACCAGCCCTCAGACCATGCCTATTCCTATGTTTTCCTTCCACTCTTCCTTTTGATAGCTCCATTTCTCAAGCCCTCAGACCCTGCCTGCCCATTCCCTTTTTCTCTCCCATATCAGCCCTCTTTCTGCCTTTCATTAATGAACAGTTAGGCTTCTTCACTTTGCCTGCATCCACCCAGAGGAATGAGGGTAGGTCAGGCTGGAAAGGGCCGTTTGCTGAAGGTGCAGTTCCACAGCACCGTGCAGTTCCAGATCTTGCTGAGCACACTAAGGGCCAGCAGTGGGACAAGGAGCCTGTGTGTGTCAGGGACCAAAGTTGTGTCTAAGACCCTGCCATGTTTGGTCCCCTGCTGTGCACGTCAACAAGAGAATGAAGAGCAGAGAATGAAGGAAACCTTATGGTTTAACTGGTGGGAATTTGACCCTTAAGGGAAACAATGGACTGGTCAATCGATGGGAAGTGAACCTGTGAAAGAGGAACAATGCAAAATGGAGCTGTGGTTGGCATGGAGGGGGTATCACAGGTCACTGCAGCCTCATTTCACGCACTGGCCAAGCGTGAGATGACCTTGTAACTGGAAAAACGCCACTGCAGAGGAGGAGATGTCAGGCCTGGTTCTGGGCTGGAGGGATGAAAAGGACAAAATGCCCGTCCTTTTGATGCAGGGGATGCCCTGGATGCGGGAGGCCTGCCTGCCCTTCCCACTGGAGCACCATGCTGAGATAGCCTGAGAGCAGCCCAGTGCTCCTCGCTCCTCTCTGCTGGCACGTGAGCGTTTCTCTGCTTTCAGGATGGCCCTGGCTGTGTCAGGGCTGCTCCGTGGTCATGAGACAGCCGGTCCTGTCCCGCTGGGTCCCAGCAGTGCCTCGCAGCAGCCCTGCACCCACGCCACAATGCTGGCCAAGAGAGGCCCTGGAAGCTGAGGCAGCTGATTTGAAGCTTTTGCAGTTCCCCACAGGGGATGGCCACACACAGGGGATGGCCAACAGCAGTCCTGAGGGGTCTCCCTAATTCAAAGAAATCGGCAGACAAACGCATTGTCCGCCAAAAGCCCTTTTATTGAGCTGGCAGGAGGGCAGGGGTCTGCACCCCACTAAAATGCTTCTCTGCCCCATGTACATTTCAGTGGGATGATGTCAGAAATGGATCTCCAAAATCCCATCCATCTTGACTCTGCTGAAGTGATTGGATAGGCAGGGCGTTAGAAATACATTCTGTCGAGTTCCTGTACTTGAAGGTAATGTCCAGGCGCTGGCCAGGAGCAGCCTCCATGCCCTAAAGCAGCTCTTCTTCCTCATGGCTTCCCTGCACAGGGCTCATTTTACACTTGCCCTTAGTTCTGGTAGACTGTGTCTAAAGCTTTTTGTCAAGTCCCTCTCCTGTCAAGTTAGGCCAGCCAGGTTTTTCTTATGCTAACTGGTGCTAAGGGTTTGTGTAGGTCTGTGCCAAGTACTTGTTTACTTATGTGAATTGCTTGTGCTTATGTCAAACAAAGGCCTTGTTTCATTCTCCCCTTCTCTTTATCCTGGTGCAAATTCTTTTGCAAGATCCTCTGGACAGTCCACAGTACATATGAACTGTTCTGCTGCTGTTTTAATTTTCTACCACATCCATAGGTTTGTGATGGTTAAGAGGAGGGTTAATTTTTTGAAAATTAGAACTGGTTTGCTGGGGAAGCTAAAAATCTGAGGAGCTGTTGGTGGTTCCAGATTTGTCCATCACAACAAGACATCTGACTCATGATGTTGTCTTTCTTTCTCTCTTTTGGTGATGATTTTGGCAAAAACTTTGATACCGGATTTGAGTGTCCATCAGGCTCTGTGAGATGCATTTTTGACTTCTGTCACTAGCCATTCTATATTAGGCTGGTAGGGCATTTGCTCTAGAACGTTAGCGTCCCGTGCAGTTTGGAATTTGGGTGCTTGGTGATGCCCATCTTGTGCATTCTGCAGAATCTCAAGAGAAGTTCTTGTGTGGTGCAGCTTTTGGTTGTGAAATTGCAAATAGAGAAGTTAGTACCATTAGTAGTTTCATTAAAAGACTCCATTGTAACAGTTGTGCAAGCCGATCTCACACAGGCACAGCCCCTTCCCACATAACACACCTGTGATTGTGCACGGGTAACTGGGCTCATTTCCAAATTACAAGTGCTGTCCTCAGCATGCAGACACCGATCCTCTCTTTCAAGCACCGCATTTTTGCACACAAAATTCAGTGCGTCCCTTGGTACACATGCTTTGATACTAAGAGTTTGTCAGCTTCTAGTTTTGTTGTTGAAAATGGCCCAGACATTATGCTGAATGTGTCTGACATTATGTGAGTTCTTATAACTCCAAGGGCCAAAATTGGAATGACACGATATTTTGTTGCATTCTCAATGGTTAATGCAAAAGACTGCAGGGTTCTGTTCATTCTATGTGAAATGGACCAATTGCAACCAAGTGTGGAAGTGTTTTTCAAATTGCTTTTGTGGTTTCATTTTTAGCCATGATTTAGTTAATTCTTGTGGCAATTTCTCCAGCTCTCCTTTTTTGAAGTTTTCCTGAGATTACAGACCGTAGCCACACACAGCTGAGCTTGTAAACATTAAAATGCTAAAGAAATGTTACTCTGTAGTTTTCCCCTAAAGCCAACAACTGCTTGAAAATCCTGCTGTGTATTGTTGGCCAGGGTGGTTAATAGGTTAGCTGCCAGGCTTTGTGTATGGGCAAGAGACAGCAGGGTTGATCTGAGAGGAGTTTGTATCTGTCCAATATAAGAACTCACAGTGCTTACTTTCTTGCGTATGACTTCCTGGTCAATAGAATTTAATACTCCCAGTTCAGACCCAAACCATCCCCTTAAGTCTTTCTTATACCTATGATTTGGTGTCTGGGAATGTATCCACAGCTCCCATTCTTTTAGGCTTTGCTGTATGAGTGGGCAGAATTGCTGTTTAATTTTGGAAATATTAGCTTGTATCTTTACCTCCAGCTTTTTCAGAGAGTACTGTGGATTTAGAGGCAACAATTGTTCATTTGTTTGTCTCACCCCAGAGTGAAAAACTCTATTATTTCACATATGGGTCCCGTTCTACGGAGTTGTTTACTGATGTAAAGTTGTTTGTTTTGATTTTAATTTTAAATGTCTGTGGTGTGACCCATTCCGTTTCGCTCCTTGTCGAGTACCCAAGGCATGGTAACTGGTTTCTCCAGTTACATTGCCTGCCTTTAGGCAAGCATTTCAGAAACCTTCAGAAATCTTACCCTGGCCCCGGTAGTATTACAAAGGATACTTTACCAAGTTCCCAGTACAAATAGTTGAGTATTCTGAGTACCTCAGCCCATCAGAGGATGCAGTTGTGCTATTGGATTCTATGCATATCTGGGTTGCAATCATGTGGCCATGAAATCGGACATGATATACCCTAGTCGGCTGATTGTGCTCCTGGCTACCCCTCCAGCTTGATTGGTTACTATTTCTGATGGCCTGGAATATGCCAAGAATGAAACTCAATTCTCAAAAGCAGATCCTGTATGAGACCTGTTCCATGTACTAAGGGTCCAAGCAGGACAATTTATTACTCTAGTCGCACACGAGCTGCCTGTTGGAAACAATATTTGTTGGGTCAGATTTCTGGCGGGCTCAGTTCCCGTATCTCTGTGTGATGATGGTCCTCCCACCCCACCTGTGCACCGCAGAAGAAGGGAACTATCTTGGCTAGGTTATAGTCTCCCTTTTTAATTTGTATAGTGCAAAAATCCTGATAGGAATCACAGGAAAATTAATTCACACACTGCTTGTTAGAAAGGTCGCAGATGCGCATGATCACTCGAGCAATCTTCTCTGAAAGAGGTTTGTGAGTTTGAAATTTACACGCCATAGAGATCCTGCTTTCAGGTGGGACAAGAAAGGCAGGCATGGAGTCAGGGTTTCCTCAATCTTTAACTGCTCGGTCATTAATCCTTAAAATGGCATAAAGTGTTTTTACCTTTTTAATCCCTTTTTAGGTCCTGAATATTTTTGAGTGTTCCATCTACCAGGATCTTGCAGGCCAAGGAGATCGTTATGGTAGTGACTGTCGTCTGCTGTGGCTTGGATTCTGATTAGAAGTATCGGGAAGATGATCATTGTGTGAAATGCATCTTGGTTTCTCCTGTTCTTTCTGAGGTCCACTTTTGGACTTCACTTGCTTTTTGCAGAAGTCTTTTAATTCTGGAATAATGTATCCAAGAGATGAATGCTTTAAGCTTTAAAAGCTGTGTAAGTGATTAAAAGCACTAAATAGACTCCATTTTGGGAAAAGAGGCTTTCTACCTGGTCCCCAGGCTGGATTTGTGGAGAGGAGCATCCTCTTGCCCATGTGCTCAAAATGTGTTGGTTTATTTTCTGCAGCTGTTGTGTTAGTTGGACAACATGCTTCTGGAGATACCCCTCTCCAACTTGTACAGTATCTTCCCCTTGCTAGTTTTGCTTATACGGTCTTCTGTACAGTATTTCAAAGGGATTCAGATTGTCTTTTGTTCTTGGTCCTATCAAATCCTTTATAAAGCCTTTATAAAGCTGGGCCTGGGGCCAAGGTATATGTTGGCCTCTGGTACAGTTTTGACTATCTGTTGTTTGACCGGATAATTAATCTTTTCCACCTGGCCACTGGCCTGGGGCCAATACAGTGTGTGTAGGTGCCAGTTGATTTGGAGATTATTGCAAAGTTGCTGTGCAATATTTGCTGTGAAACGTGGTCCTCAGTCAGAGGAGATGTCTAAAGGCATTCTGAACCAGGGCATGATATTGTTTAACAAAATGTTGAAAACCTTGGCTGTATTTGTTTGGGCTGGGAATGCCTCAGGTCATGCTGAGAAGGTATCAGTTAAAGGCAGAAGGTATTTATACTCCCCTTTTCTTGGCAATTCAGAAAAGTCAACTTGCCAGTGCTGTCCAGGATGTTGTCCCTTGTCTACTGTGCCAAGCTCAACTCTAGTCCTGGTTTGTGGATTGGCTCTAAGACGTTATTTCACACCCTTGGGTTACCTGCTTTACACTAGAGTACAGGTTGCATCTGACTTTTGTCCTTATCAAATAACCATGTAAGGCATCCCCTTCCCAGTGTACACAATTATGTTCATCTTTAATTAGTTTTCATGATGCTCTTTCTGGCATAACTGTCTATCCCTGAGGAGTTGAAAAAAAACATAATGTTTTCATTCTGCTTGCAAATTCTTTGTTAATTCTAGATCTTTCTGATTATACGGCATACATCATTGTCATATTATTCCTTACCTTTGGGAATTAGTGCCTGAATCTCAGCATGGCTTTGTTCTGCTACTCTTTTTGCAACCTGTTCCCTCTTTTGGGGTTGGTTTCTCCTTTCTGATGTCCTTTTCAGTGCAGAATTGCAACCTCTTGAGGTAGTAGTACTGACTGCAGCAATTTAAGATTTCTTCTGAATGCTTCAACTGCTTGCCTTGAGCTGCCAATAGTCCTCTATCTTTCTAAACTGCTTCATGGGCGTCTATTACGCTGAAGGCATTCTTGCAATCTGTTCATATATTGATCCTTTTTCCTCAGGCTGGTCAGAGGGTATGGGTTAAAGTGATTATCTCTGTCTTCTGAGCTGACTTGTGTGGGGCTTCTATCCCCTATTGCTCCGTGCTAATTGTATATCCTGATTTTCACTGATCTGCTCTTACAAAGCCACTCCCATCTGTGTACTGAGACTCTGCTCTCGGAACTGGGGTTTCTTTAAGATCTGGGCAGCTGGAATAAAGTGGGCTGAATGGTTTTGATCCAGTCATGCTACAAAGGCTCCTTGTCTGTCTAGTGAGTAGCTGCTGGGTTAACTAGAGAAGAGATTTGTTTTGTAATGCTGCATTGTTCCACCAAAATTGCCGGATATTTAAGGAATCTGGAGGGTGAAAGCCAATGCCCACCCTTTTGGTCAAGAATTGCTGCTACTGGATGTGAGATAAACACAATTATTTGTTGACCTAGAGTGAATTTCCAGGCTCCTTGAATGTCTGAAACAAGAGCAGCAACTGCTTACAGTCAAGCTGTCCCCTACTTACTTCATCCAGTTGTTTTGAAAATGATGCTATTGCCCTTTTCTCTGGGCCAACTGTTTGAGCTAGTGCACCTAATGCCATCCCTTGCCTCTCATAAGAGAAAAGCTGAAAGGGTTCCAAGACATCTGGCAAGCCCAGAGCAGGTGCTCTTTTCAAGTCCTCCTTCAGCTTTTGAAAGGCTTTCTTACTTCTGGGTGTCCATTTCAGGTCTCTGGGATTGTCTTCTAGCAGCTGTTACAGTGGCTTAACCAGCAGCCCACAGTCAGTACCATGGTTAATACAGCATCCAGTCATTCCTAGAAAGGTTCTCAGTTCTTTGGCATTAGTAGGGAGTGGGGTTCGGTTATGGTCCCTTTGCCATCCTTTCTTAGTCCCTGCTGCGCTTGGGATATTTTGTATCCTCAGTAAATGACTTCCTGTTTGATTATTTGAGCTTGATTTCTGGATGCCTTGTGTCCACTGAGTTCCAGGTCATTTCATAGGCTTACTGTCCATTCCAGTCTTTGTAAGTTTCAGTGGCTAAAAGTAGATCATCTACCTATTGTAACACAATTCCATTTGTGGACGGGCTTACCCAACTTTCAAGGTCCTCAGGAAACTGTTTTCCAAACATGGTTGGACTGTTGTTGAATCCTTGTGGTCCTCCAGTCCAGGTAAATTGACTTGTCCTTCCAGTCTCTGTGTTTCCCCATTCAAAGGCAAACCGGTTTTGGCTGCCAGGGTCCAAGGGTATACAGAAGAAAGCATCCTTGAGATCTGAAATGGTAAACCACCCATATTCACCTTTTAGTTTGCTTAGCAAAGCATATGGATTTGCAACCACTGGGTGGAGATCTCCAGCTATTTTGTTAATAGAGCCTGTAGGTATTGAACCAGACTGTAGTTCAAGCCATCCGGCTTTTGTATGGGTAAAATGGGTGTATTCTCTTCAGATTCACATTCCAGTAACAACCCAAATTTTAGAAAATTGCCTATGATAGGCTTAACAGTTTTTATGTTTTCCACCTTAAGTGGATATTGTTTAATTCTTATTGGTCGTGTTCCAGGTTTAAGTTTAATGATTACAGGTTGCGCTGCTTGGGCCTTACCAGGGGTCCCATCCACGCAGACTTTAAGAAAAACCTGACTAAGAACTTCTTCTGTGTCTCTTCTGATTTGGACAAATCTGTAAGGAGAGTTAGAATTAGAACATGATTATTTGTTTGTCATTGACTTTGATCTGAACTGCTCCAGGGGTAAACTACATTTCAGCCTGTTGGAACCTGTTACAACATCCTGATGTCTCCAACAAATCCTTCCAATGAGGCGTTTTGGGGGGCGTAGGCATATATAGGATCTGATATATTCCTACAGTGTTTCCCAGTTCATGAGATCGTGGTTTTAAAAAGGATACCTTCTGCTGCTGACTTGTGGCTCCAATAACATTCACAACTTTACCAGGATCAATTTCTTCCAAATTTATATCTAATAGAGAATGTGTTGCACGTGCATTCACCAGACATTTCATTTTCCTCACCTTTTCCCCCAGGTCTCTTTGGAGCAGAGTGTTTTCTGGGGGGATGCCCTCCAGCCAACCCTTGCATTGATTCAGTTCTGCAGCCACCTTAGCTTTGAGTTGCAGGCAGTCTCTCTTCCAATGCCTTTCTTTCTTACAATAGGCACACTGAGTGGTCCAGAGTTTAGGGATAGGTTTCTGCCCACCCCAGCCATTTCTTTGTCCTGAGTGTAAGGAGTAAAAAGTTGTCCATTTTTAAAAGTTAGAGAGTCAACAAGTTCAACCAATTGCTGCTAAGTTAGAGCTTTAATTACTTATTGTTAAGAGTTTCATGTTGTAATTACCTGTTTTTAATAGTTTAATTGTTAGAAATCCCCCTTTGTCGGGTCCCACCCCTGCTGCTTCCTGGAAAATGGCACCCGGGACTTTGAGGAGGGAGTGACGACACAGCTTGGATGCGAATGTAGAAACACTTGGCCAAGTCCAGCAAAGAAAAGCTCTAAAACAGCGAGCCACCACAGAATTAAACAATCTAAGTGATGTCTAAGGGTAAGCAACTGAATCCAGGGTCTGCTAAGACCGTTGAACCTCTCACCCTAACCTGGAGATGTCAGCTAGAAAGAAGACCTCAAATGTTAAATTGAAAATTGGAATCTCCTGGTGCTCTGGCGAGGACGGAAGCGCCGGCTCTGCCTGCGCACCAGCGGACAGAGCTGCACACCTCCTCCTCCTCCCTGCCACTCCTGGCAGCAGTGACGGCGCCGTGTGCACGACCCCTTGAGCCCCTGCCCAAGCTGACCTTCATAAAGGCATTAAAAAGGAGAAAAATCTCCTGCCCTTTTCATTTATTTCAGCAAGACCTCCCAGCCGATTCCAATGTCTCCTACTCCCTTCTGGCTTGGATGGCCCTGTTCGGGTCTTGTTCATGGCAACAGCCCACAGATCCGGGCTGTTGCCATGGCTCTGTACTTGTCTCTTTCAGTCCTTCAAGCCCAGAGGCAATGTGCCAGCCCATCCTGCTCTGACTTGGAAAATCAAGCCGAGTTTCCCCAAAGAGCTCAAGAATTAGGGACATCTTCTGGATCCAGTGAACCAGTATCCCAAGAACAGCACCAGGAGACACTAAAGACGACATCACCGCTCAGAGCTGCTGGAAGTCCTGGCACAGCTGATGCTGGTCACAGTTCTTGTGGCTTCAGCCCTCTCCCTGCCTGTCCTGCAGACAGCTCCCTCCCTCCAGCCCTCATACACTGCCCATCACCTTTTTTTCTCTCCACTCTCCCTCCCTTTTGATAGCTCTGCCCTCAGCCTGTCCATCACCATTTTCTCCCTCCACTCTCGCTCCCTGGTGACAGCTCCCTCCCTCCAGCCCTCAGACCCTGTCCATCCCATTTTTTCCCTCCAGGCTCATCCCTTTCCTTTGCCTTCCATTAATAAACAGTTTAGCTTCTTCACTTTGCCTGCATCCCTGTGGAGCTGAAGCAAACCCGGGGCCCTGGGACACACAGGCACCTGCTGCCGTTCTCTCCCATGCCGTGTTTTGTGCACAGACACAGAGGAATGAGGGCAGGTCAGGCTGGAAAGGTCCCTGTGCTGAAGGTGCAGTTCCACAGCACTGTGAAGTTCCAGATCTTGCTGAGCACCCTGGAGCCCCTGGATTTTGGAAGAGCCAACCTGAGGATGCTTTGAACCCAGCTGTGAGTGATTCCATGGCAAGCATACATGGAGGGCAAAGGAGCTTGGAATGCTGGAAGATTTCAAGAATAGCTTCCTGAAAGCACAGCAGTGCTCCATCCCTGCACAGGATGAGGAAGAGGGCACAAGAAGAGAGCATCAGGGTGTAGCAGGGAGCTCTGGGTGTGCCTAAGGGCAAATGAAGCAGGACCATGGTGCCCGAGACTCGGACACAAGGCCGTGCCGGTGCCCGGAGCGCTGTCAAGCAGTGCCGGGATCCCGGCTGTGCTTCTGCTTGTGAGGAAGTGAGGAATGGCAGCCCCAGGCTCAGAGCCAGTCAGAAAGCCAGCCAAGGGAGAGCAGAGGGAGGGCACCCTGCCAGTCTCTCTTGGGCATGGCCGCAAAACAGCCCGTGCTGCTTCTTCCTCCGCCTGTGTTTGGGCTGTGCTGGTGGCAGAGCCAGCTAGGCTGTGCTCGGCGTTCCAAAGCCTGTTGGGAGCGGGCATGAAAAGCGCTGCGTGCACAGCAGAGAGACCTGGAAGGTGCTGGCAAGAGCATCCTGCAAGAACAGGGCTCTGGTCTTAGGCTTAGAACAGCCTGGTTTAGGTGCTGTGAGCACAGGCAGGAGTTGAGGCAGGTGAAGAGGCTGCGGACAGCTTGTGTTTGTGGACGGCCTGTGGCTGCACGTCTGAACGTGCACCTGGAAACTCACAGGGTAAATAGGAGCTAGAGTTGGAGTGCCTGTTCTGAAAGGACCCGAAGTCATTCACCCTTACCACCAAAGGCCAAGGGCTGTTTGGCCACTTTCCCTTCCACACCGCACGCTTGGGCAACTGGCTGAGAGCAAGCAGCCTTTTTCCCCTCTTCCCCATTGTCTGAAGACACTGTGCACCAAGAGAAAGCTCCTGGACACCCGGCTATGCAACAACAGCAATTTAATGTGCCTCTAGTGGGTGAAGGGAAAGGAAGTGCTGGCAGAGGAGAGCTGTTTCCCGCAGGCCGAGGTGGCCCCAGCAGACGCAGCCTCCCGGATCCGTTCTCCGCAGCGCCGCGGCAGGACACTCAGCCACGGCCACACAGGAAAGGCCGCGACTTCCAGAGGCGGCGCAGTTGGTCTCGCATCCTCTGCACTCGGGAGGAGGGAACGCTCCGTACAGCTAAAAGGATGTACAGAGCTTGAAGAGCCAGGCATGAAATGGCTGGGCTGCTGTCATCCGTCATGGCCTGAAGGGCTGCAGAGAGAGAAACAGAGGCACAGTCAGAGGCTGGATCTGCGGGCAGCTGGGCAGAGCCTCCAGCCTCATCCATGGCACGCAGCTCCTGGCAGAGCCTGGAGGAAGCAGGAGCCAAGAAGGACGAGCTGGCAGTTGCTGGCCAGGAATGTGCCGCAGGCCCCTGCAAGGTGTCTGTGCTGTGGCCACGCTGCCTTTGGGGCGCGCAGGGAGCGGAGCCGTCGGCGGGCGGGCCAGGGAAGGCAGCTGCCAGCGGCAGCCCCCGCCGAGAGCCCGCGGGCCTCACTCACCGCTGCAGATGATGCGGAACTCCGGCTGCTGCCCTGTCAGGTAGCGCCCGGCCATCCCTGGGGAACACGGAGCGTGTCCTGCCTTCAGAGCCACAGCTGCCGCACACGGCCGCTGCCAGCCCTGAGGCCTCACGCCCTGCTGGTCCGGCAGGGCTCAGCCGGGGCCCCCTGGCGCACGCTGCCGCCCCAGGGCACGGCTGCCGGAGGGCGGCAGCAGCAATGCCCAGGCCAGCGGGGCCTGCACATGCCCGCGCCCGGATCCTGCTGCCGGCACAGCAGGAGGGGCTGGGGCCAAGCTGCGACAATGGGGCGGGGCGGGGAGGGAGCCGGGCTTGGGGCTCACCCATGAACCTGACGGCCGCCTCTCGCAGGGGCTCCTGTGGGCTCCGCAGGTACGGCAGGGTCAGGCGCAGGTGCTTGGCCACTCGGCTCCTGTCCTCTGCCAGCTGCAGAGAGCGGCAGGGCACGGAGGGAAAGGGTTGATGCTTGGGCCGTGCGCTGCCTACAGCCGGCGCCGCTCGCCCTGCCCACAGAGCCCTGAGGCACGGCCAGCAGCTGCAGGCGCTGGGCTCGGGACGGGGCGGAGAGCCCGGCGAGCCGCGGTGCCGCCCTGCAGCAGAGCCCGGCTGGCTCGGGGCTCCGTCGGCACTGCGCTTGGGGCCGGAGGAGCCTGGAGAAGAGCCCGCACGGCCCAGGGAAGGGAGCGGCGTGTGGGGCGCAGGCTGGTGCCCCTGCCAGCGGCACTGGGCAGGGGCCACAGCCGCCAGCCCCACAGACTGGGCGCCGTGGGCAGGCGGCTTCTGCAGGCATGGGGTTGGGGATTCCAGCCTGTCCTTACCAAGCACTCGGCAAATCTCCACATCTGATCGGTCTTCAGCAGCTGCTTGAGAACCTTCCTCTTCAGGACCTTTAGTGCAGAAAGCAGCGTTTCCCGAGAGGCCTGCAGAGCAGCAGAGATGGCAGCGCAGCCCAGGGCACAGGAGCCGCATCTCTGTGCCAAGGCCAGGAGGAGGCTGGAGCCCGTCAGGTGCCAGGGCGTGGGGAGACAGCTGAGCCCCGTGCCATGGGGACGCCCAGGAGGCCTCACCTGTGCCACAGGCCGGTCCTCATGGTGGCAGTGGAAGAAGAGTGGGAGCAGGCTCTGGCTCACATGCTTCTTCAGGGCCTTTTCTCCCTTTGCCACTACCCGCGTGATCACGTCTTGGAAGAGGCGAATGGAGAGCAGCTGCACAAGGCTGTTGTCCTGTTGGAAAGGAAGCAAAAGGCCTCCACATCAGCTGCTGCAGGCCCCCCTGTGGCCAGGCCCAAGGCACCACCCAAGTGCCCGTGGCTGGGGGCACAGAGCCTCACATTGTCAAAGAGGTGCCAGAGCGCCTCCGCCAGCTGCAGGGCGATGGGGCTGGCTATTGCCAGGTCTTTCTGCAGCAGCAGGAGGCGTAGCACAACGAGGGTCATCTCAACGATGTCTCCATCCCTATCCCACAGTAGCTTCCCAAGGCTTTCAGTCAGGCTGTACATGCTTGGATCCTGTGTGCAAAACAAGGCTGGGCAACCCCACGCTGCTGCTGCAGCTGCAGGGCTCAGAGGCCAAAGGCCTGTCCCAAAGCACTCAGGCAGCTGAAGAGTGACCCTGGAGAGCTGGGAGCAGCTGCGGCAGCTGCCAAAGCCCAGCTAAGCCCAAGGGGCTGCTTGCCCCAGCCCCACGCTGCCAGCACAGCTTCAGCTGCTGCCTCCTTCTCACCATGGAGGTGAGCACCACGAGGCCTCGGAGCGCCACGCGACGCATCTGCCTGGACTGGCTCTGCAGGTGCCTCGTCAAGATCTCCAGGACTTTTTCACCGCATTCGCTCAAGTCCAGGCAATCCAGGACCTGAAAGGTACAAAGCAGGCACAGAGGTGCCCAGCTGGCAGGAGCTCAGAAGTGCACAGGGCCGAGCCAAGGCAGCAGCACAGGGCACAGGCAGCGTGCCAGGCAGCTGCAGCTACGAGAAGGCAGAGGGCTGGCAGGCAGCTCAGCCAGGCAGCGCTGGCCATGGGGCTCACCTCCACCAGGAAGGCCAGGGCGGGCAGTTCCCAGTCTGAAATGCCTTGGCTGAGCAGGTCCAAGAGGCAGGATGCCATGTCGCAACACCAGACGATGGAGAGACGGTGCATCTCCCTGGCAGAGAGGAAAAGGCACCATTGCTCCTGGGCCGGGCGGGCAGACCTCTCCCAGGGCCGACTGGCAGAGCTCTGGTCTGCTCCCAAGCAGCCCGGGGGCGCTTCGGGAGGCGGCTGTTCCCGGGCACCCTCCTCTGCCGGCCTTTTCCAGTCTGCTCATCCCTCCCTTGGTGACAAGGCCCCGCCGCCCATGACCACGGGGACTGTGTGGGGCGTTGCGGGCACGAAGGAGAGGGGCGGTGGGGAGAACGAGGTCTCACCTGGCCAGCAGACCCACGGCGCAGTGGTGGGTGTCGGCACGGAGCAGCGTGTCCCAGGCACGCTTGCGTTCCATGGACAGCACCACGTGCTCATAGCGCATTTGGCAGAGCAGGGCCTTCAGGGTCTGCAGCGCAAAGCTGTGGGCACAGCAAAGGCCAGGTCACGCTGGGAGCCCTAACTCCTGCCCTGGGGGCATGGGAGGGATGGGGAGACTGGGAGGACTGGCGTGGAGCACCTGTTGGGGTTGGTGGAGAGGCCATGTTGCTCCTGGCATCCCTTCCAGAAGATCTCAACCTCTTCAGGCATCTCCTGCGTGCTGATGTAAGTTTGGTAGAGCAGACGCAGAAAGAGCCTGGGGAAATACTCCAGGACGACACACGAGCGCCAGGCCAGATTGAAGACTCTCCACAGCGCCACGGTTGCCTGCAAGAAATAAAACAGCCAGAGACAAAACTCAGTGGCCAAGACATGCACGTGGCAGGGCCCGAGCGTGCGAGGGGGAGGCCAGGGGAGACACGGGCGGGGCAGCCGGCCTGGTGCCCCTGAAGCCTGCCCCTAAGGCAGGATTCAGCACAGTGTCTGAGGCAGAAGGATGCAGCTGGGGGGAGCTCCAGGGCCTTCTTCCTCCTCCTCCACCCAGGCCAGCTTGGGCACTGTTGGGGGTCTCTGCTCCATATCTTTGACTGAATTTGTGGCTATTTGAAGGAGAGATGCCTTGGAAAAGTTTCAAGTCACCAAGTCCTTCAATTGTGCCTGGAAGTCCCCTTCAAGTGGGAAGCCTCAGGAAGGCTGCAGGACAGCAAGTCCTGCACTCGCTCTCAAGGGCTCCTGCCACAAGGGCAGGAGACTCCTGTCAAGGACTGTGATCTGGACTCGAGGGCACCTGCAGAAGAAAAACCTTGGGGAGACCACAGGTCAGCAAGTCCTGTGGTCTGGCCTCGAGCTCAGCTGCAGGAACAATGCCTCGGAAAAGCTCCAGGTAGGACACGAACGAGCGCGCTGTGCGGGGGCTCCTCACGGCACCGCTCTGTCCCGTCCTGTCCCGTCGCGTGCTCCGAGCACTGTGGCCTGCTCCTGTCACCGCCAGCTCCTTTGTCACCACGTGTCACAAAGGGCCCTTGGACAGCCGTTCCATGTCACAATGACTGTGCAGCAGCGTGTCACCAAGGGCCCTTGCACACACTGCCGCCCTCCCTGGGGCCGCCCCCAGCCCAGCCAAAGTGGCCCAGGCTGGAAGGAATGCCTGGCCCCAGGTGTCTAAGGCAGCCCCACAGGATCGTTAGGAAGGGCTCAGAGCATCAGCAAACGCTGCCCTGCTCTGCGGGCTCAGGGCAGCAGAAGGAGCCCCCAGGGCTGCAGACGCAGCCGCGCTGGGAAGGGCACGGGCCCTTCCAGGGACGCTGGCACGGCCTCCTTGGGACACGTCCCGGCCCGTGGCCATCCTAAACCCGCGGGTGTGACTCGCACAAGGAACGTGTGGGCCCGGGCACCAATGCTGCTGTGAGCCTTGGGGCCCGGGCAGCGCTGACATCAGCAGCTGGGGCAGAGTCCCTGCCCAAGCAGAGCTGCCACCCCCCGAGCCCTGGCAGCGCTGGTGCCCGTCTCCTGCCCCAGAGACCTGTGCCTCCGGGGGGCTTCTGTGCCACAGGGAGCCAAAGCCCACGTGCATTGGGGGCTGTGCTCCTTCCTGCAGGGGCTGATGGCCGGAGCACCTGGAGCAACTGCTGGCAGCACTTGGTCTCTGTCAGAGGGCAGAAGCTGTTAGTCAGTCCTGAAAGGATTTTTTCATGGAAGGGATTGGCAGTAGCACCACAACACCATCAGCTGCTGAGTTTCCCTGGACGATTTGATTGCACAGAGGCACTGTCATGTTTCATGTGATCTTCTGTCAGTTCTTCTGGGAAAAACACTAGCCCAGTCTGCGATGTTCAACGCTCCAGTTGCTGCCCTTCTAGCTGTGTGGTAGCTGATGCAAGGCAGTTACTTCCTCCAGACCCAAAGAGTTGTGCCTGAAAAGTCACAGGGCTACATCTCTTTTTGATTTTTTATTTAATGCTTTCCAGAGCCTGCTGGCCGTTTTAGAGGATTTCTCCCTATCCCTAGGGCACCTTCTCCAGAAGTTCTGCTGTTCCATCCTTTTGCATTTAGTGAAAGCTACCTGCAGTGACCAGTCCATCAAAGCCCTGGGAATACCTGAACTCCTGGGTAAAGCCGGGCAAAACATTTTTTCTCCCAGATCTGAAGCCATTAAGTGCCAAACACTGTCCCCAGTGTCATACCCTGTCCCTTGGAAGTGTGCTGCTGCCATTTAAGTGGGGGTGCCAATGAAAACTACTTGTAACAGTTTTGTAATTTCTGCATTAGCATTCAGATCCTTGGCCAGATGAATCACATGTCAACGTTTTTGAGGCTGCCAGCCCTGCCATTTCTGGGATTCTTCAATATCAAAGCTGTCGTTTTTACATTGGATTTCGGAGTCTCTGAACAGTCACACAAGGGTTTAGTTTTAAACAATACAGAAAAATTCCCTGGTGTTCAGCTATAATTTTTACATTGGAATATACTCCTTATGACTACTTTAGGCAAGAGCAACAAACGCAAGAATAAGCCAAAGAGGCGATTCCTGTGTTCTAATGTGCTGCACAGAGCTAACAGGGAATTCAAGAATGGATTTGTGACACTGTTGAGTATGGCACAGATAAACAAGTGACACACTGCATGCATTTTAAGATGGCATAAATGCTTCCTTTATTACAATCTCCCGATACTTATAACCAACATTGTTCACCCAGAAGCTGATTGGCTCTTAACCTGTCACCTGTTGATTTATTAGGGACCACCCTTTGGTAAACCATCTGATGAGAAAACAACTGTTTCAAACTCCAGCTGCAAGATTGTTTTCATTCTTTCTCTCCGCCTTCTCAAAACTTGCTAGAACCATTTCTGGGAAAGTTTATCTGGCTTTTTCTCTGACCAGGCTTTCAGTCTCCACAGGATTCAGGAGTCTCAGGGTGCACAGGAAGCCCCAAAGACTTTGGCATGCTGAAATGGACCAGCCTGCTGCCTGTGCCTGGGCTGCACAGGGCTGAGCTCCATCTGGATGGTCTAACAAAGGCTGAATGGACATACCATGGCCCAGTGGAGAATCCAGATCCTGTGAGCTGCATAATTCAGCTGTAACCAGCTGAATTTTTCATGTTAGCTTGAAATCCAGGGGAGGAAAAGGTAAACATGGAAAAGTGTTCTTCCAGTTCTAGTGACAGCTGTGCCTGCACAGCACCTGTGCCCACGGCAGGGTGGTGGTGGGAACCGCAAAGTATCTTTGTGATACTTTGCAACGCAAAGTGTTCTTGCATTCTGTGACTCCCGAAGTGGAGAGGAAAAGTGACCCATGGAAGTGCCAGGCTTTCCCCAGCACCTCTTTTGTTCCAGGCAAGTCCAGGATTTCGTTTCAGAGCTGATGCATGTGTCTTTAAGGTGCCTGCACAGAGGAGAGGGAGGGCAGGTGCATGGCAGGGCTGGTGCCCCATCAGAGTGTCTCTCTGCCCCTGGCACCAATGCCGCTGCCTTGGGACGCCGCCTGTGGGAGGCGAGTCTGCCCTCAGGCTCTGCCATGGAAGTCATTCAGGGGCACAGGCAGCAGCTGAAGCAGCCAAGCGTTGCAGTGAGGATGGCAAGTCAAGAGAGAGCCATTGTGGCCAACTCTGCTGAGCCTTTTGCCAAAGCAGGGGTCATTGTGCCCCTGGGCTCTCCCCGTCTGGCATCCCGGTGGGTGCGGACGCCTGGCCAAGCAGGTGCCGCCGTTCGGGGTGCTGCTGTTGCTGAGCCCGCTCTGTTGCTGTTTCTGTGGGGCCCAGAGCCGCCGGGGCAGCAGCCACTCCGCAGCCCTGCTGGAGGAGACGCGGCCGCCTTCCCTATGGTGGCAGCAGCTCTGCGGGCCCAGAGCTCTGGGTCAGGGGGGCCTCGGTCACGGCACCGTGGCCTGGGCAGCCGCCAGGGCCCGGGATGGCCGCCAGCCCTGCCTCTGCCCCCGGCCCCTTATTGGCAGCACCCAGTGGCCGTGCCCTGGCAGCAGCCCCGTGCCGTCCCTGTGCCCAGCCAGCCCAGCCTGGGCACCTCAGGGGTGCCCCCACCCTCCTGCTGAGGCCCGGCCTCGAGGGCTTCTGCCGCAGGCCTGGGAGACGCTCTGGGGAAGCGCCAGAGCAGCCGGGTGCCAGGGACAAGGCGGCTGCCTGGGGGCTGCTTGTGCCCTCTGACACACAATTCCTCAGGGGTTCCCAGCACCCTGGCTCCTCAGGGGCCTCCTGCCCCCTTGGAGCTTCCTGCCACCCACTCTCTCACACATGCCCCTTGTTCCTTCCCACTGCCTCATCCTGTCAGGGCTTCCGCAGCACCGCATCCCTTTGTGGCCCCATCCCCTCAGGGGCTGCCCCAGCCCGGCCAAGCTGCCCGGCAGCAGCGCCACAGCCCCACAGCAGCTCCAGAGCAGCCCCATCCAGAGGCACCTGGGAGCCCTCAGCAAACCAGCCAGCAGCACACGGGCAGGAGGACACGGATGGCGCTTCCTGCCTGGCACAGGGCTTGTGGCCATCTCCAGGCTCCGCTCTGACAGGGATCCCTGCAGCTCTGGCCCCTGCCCAGCCGCTCTGTGGGCAGCACAAAGGCTTCAGCAGAACCACCAAAGGCCAAGGGGCTTCTGGCCATTTCCCCTGCAGCACTGCACGCCTGGGCAGTTGGCTGAGCACAAGCACCTTTTCCCCTCCTCCCCTATGCCCTGTGGACCCTAGGCAGCAAAGAAATCTCCTTAGAGTCTGTATATTATAACACATTCTATATTTTTCTTACTGATCTCTATTATAACACATTCTATATTTATCTATACAAAGGATAAAAAATGCAAGGGAAGGAAAGAAAAAATCTTAAAGAAAAGGAAAATCTCCGCTGGCGCAGGTTGCCCCAGCAAAGAGAGCCTCCCGGATCAGCTCTCCTCAGAACTCCAGCAGTGCAGCCAGCCGAGTCGCCACAGACGAGGCCGAGTGATCCATGCCCTGCGCAGCTGATCGTGCAGCCTCTGGAAGATGGAGTATCGCCCACTCGCTGTTGCTCGGAGGACATGCAGTGTTTGAAATGCCAGCTCTGACATGGCACTGCTCATGTCCTCCTTCAGGGGTTCGAGAGCTGCAAGAGAGAGGAACAGAGCCAAGGTCAGGTGCCACATCGGAGGGGAGCCAAGGAGAGCACCCTGCAAGGGCCATCCCAGCCGGCTCTTGCCATGGCCAGGAGGGAGCAGGGAGCAAGGGGATCAGCCTGAAGCTGCTGGCCACCAATAGCCCACGTGGCCCTGAAATGTCAGTGTGCTCTGCCCACGGGAGCAGAGCCCTCCACAGCCGGGGCAGGGCTTCCAGCTCTCCCCCTGGCAGCCCCTGCTGTCAGCCCGCTGCCCTCACTCACCAGTGCAGATCAGCTGCAGCTCTTGCTGCTGCCCCCTCAGGTGCCGCCCGGCCATGCCTGTGAACACAGAGCCTGTCACGGCCCCAGCGGCACAGCTCCCTGCCAGCGGTGCTGCCGGCGCTGTGGCCGCACGGGCTGCTGGCCGGGCAGGGCTCAGCCCGGCCCTTGCCGCACGCTGCCGCCCCAGGGCACGGCTGCCAGAGGGCGGCAGCAGCAATGCCCAGGCCAGGCGGGGCTCCACGGCGCCGGGCCCGGCTGGCGCTGCCGGGGCAGCAGGCGGGGCTGGGGCCGAGCTGCGGCGGGCCGGGCCGGGGAGGGGAAGGGCAGCCCGGGCTCGTGGCTCACCCATGAACCTGACGGCCGCCTCTCGCAGGCGCTCCTGTGGGCTCCGCAGGTAGTGCAGGGCCCGGCGCAGGTGCTCGGCCGCTCTGCTCCTGTCCTCTGCCAGCTGCAGAGAGCGGCAGGAGGGAAGGGTTGGCGCGGGCTCAGCCCCTGGGCCGGGCGCTGCCTGCGCCCAGCCCCGGCCTCCCCATGCCGCACAGCCCGGAGGCGCGGCCAGCAGCCGCTGGCCAAGGGCTCCCGAGGGCAGGGGGCAGAGGGCCGGCTGCTGCCCGGGGAGCCGCAGTGCCGGCCCGCAGCCCCACCGGGCCGGGGCTCCGTGGGGACCCGGCTCGGGCCCACGGGAGCCTGGAGAAGAGCCCGCGGGGCCTCTGGCTGCAGCAGCGGGCAGGGGCACAGCTGCCCGGCCCGCACACTGAGCACCGCCCTCAGGGGCCTTCTCCAGGCTGAGGATTCTTGGCTCCTCTTACCAGGCTCTCGCCGAACCTCCATGTCTGATCCACCTCTGGCATTTGTTCGAGATTCCTTCTCTTCAGGAATCTGGCTGCAGAATGCAGCACTACACAGGAGGCCTGGAGAGCAGAGCACAGAGGCACAGATGGCCCCACAGTCCATGGCACAGGAGCATCCCAGTGCCACAGCCTGGAGGAGGCTGCGGCCCGCAAGGTGCCAGGGCAGGAGGCAGCCCAGCCCCTTCCCAGGGGTACAGCAGCCGGCCACAAGTCCTCACCTGAGCAACAGTCTGATTCTCATCATGGCAGTGGAAGTAGAGAGGGAGCAAGCTCTGGTGCACGTGAGACTTCAGGGCCTTTCTTCCATCATTGGTTAATGAGTCCAGCATCTCTTGAAAGACAGACATGGAGCTCAGCTGCACCTGGCTATCATCCTGTATGAAAGGAAGGGCAAAAGACCTCAGCATCAGCTGCTTCAGGCCCCCCAGGGCACAGGCCTGCATCTCCACAGGGCACCAAGTGTCCGGGCAGCAGCCAGTGGCCGTGGCTGTGGGCACAGAGCCTTACATGGTCAAAGAGTGGCAGGAGCGCCTCAGCCAGCTGCAGGGCGATGGGGGTGGGTATTGGGGCACCATTATCCAGGAGCAAGTATCTGAGTAGAAGAATGGTCATCCTGATCATGTCGCTATCATTTTCCTGCAGGAGCTCCACAAGACTTTCAGTCAGGCTCCGCATTTTTTCAGCCTGTGTGGAACACAAGGTTGTGAAAGGCCACCCTGCTGCCGCAGGGCCCAGAGGCCAAAGGCCTGTCCCGAAGCACTGGGGCAGCTGAACCAGGAGGCAGGAGAGCTGGGAGCAGCTGCCCCAGCACCCGAAGCCCAGGCAAGGCCAAGCAACTGCGTTGCCCACTCCCACGCTGCCTGCACGGCTTCAGCCACTGCCCCCTTCTCACCATCAAGGGATTCTTGCCCAGCACTACGAGGCCTCTGAGCGCCAAGTGACGCCTCTCCATGTTCTCGCTCTGCAGGTTCTGTGCCATGAGCTCCAGAACACTGTCACTGCATTCCCTCAAGTCCAGGCACTCGAGGACCTGCAAGGCACAGGGCAGTGACAGGGAGCCGGCCGGCAGGAGCCCGGAGCAGCAAGGGGCACGGGCACCGTCCTGGCAGCTGTGCCTACGAGAGGGCAGAGAGCTGGGAGGCAGCTCAGCCAGGCAGCGCTGGCCTTGAGGCTCACCTCCACAAGGAATGCCAGGGCAGGGAAATCCCAGTATGGCATCTCTTCTCTGAGCATGGCAAGCAGGTACAATGCAATCCCGGTACAAAAGTGCATGGCTGAATGGCAAATGATTCTGACAAGAGGAAAAAGGAAACAAGACCCTGAGCCAGTGGGGCAAACCTCTCCCAGGAGTGACTCCTCACAGAGTTCTCATCTTTCCCCACCACCTTTCCAGCAAGGTGACCTGGGCCATTTGGGACTTGGTTGCTCATGGGCACCCTTCTCTCTGAGCTTTTTCCTGTGTGCTTGGCCATCCCTCAGTGACAAGGCCCTCTGGCCCATGACCACGGGGACTGAATGAGACACCTGGGCAGAGAGCACAAATGCCAGAGGCAGTGGGGAGAAGGGGGTCTCACCTGGCCAGCAGAGCCACAGCATAGTGGTGGGTGTCAACAGAGAGCAGCGTGTCCCAGCCACACATGCGTTCTATTGCCACCACCACATCCTCACAGCGGAGACGGCAGAGCAGGGACTTCAGGGTCTGCACTGCAAACCTGTGAGCACAGCAAAGCCCAGGTCACACTGGCAGCACTGGCTCCTTGGCAAGCCACGTGGCAGGGACAGGAGGAGTGGGGTGGAGCACCTGTTGGGGCTGGTGGCAAGGCCGTGCTCTTCCTGGCATGCCTTCCAGAATGTATCGACCTCCTCTGGCATATCCAGAGTGCTGAAGAACACTTGGAATAGCAGATGCACAAAGAGGCAGGGGAAATACACCTTTAATATCCGTGGCAGACAGGGCACCTGGAGGATCTTCCACATCACCACGGTTGCCTGCAAGGGACAAAGCCCCCCGAGACAGCGCTCAGTGCCGAGGTGTCTGTGTGGCAGGGCCCGAGCGTGGCAGGGAGAGGCCGGCAGAGAGGCAGGGGGAGCACGGGGCCTGGTGGGCCTGAAGCTGCCCCTGGGCACGGTTTCAGGGCAGCGCCTGAGGCAGGCAGATGCAGTGGGGGAAGGAGGATGGAGAGCTGCTGGAGGGGCGGCCTTGGGGCCAGCAAAGGCCAGTTGCAGAAACTCACAGCCAGGGCAAAGACACCGGTTTCATCCCCATCAGAGGTGCATGTGCTGTGCTCTGGCCAGCTCCCCAGCACATCCAGGAGGATCAGCTGTGCCAGCTTTGCAGTCCTGGCTGAGCCCATGATGGTCTTCCACATGGCCATGGCAGCTCTGTGGGGTCAGAGCTGTGTCTCAGGGGCATCTCAGACACAGCCCCGGGGGGAGCTGAGCTGGCTGCCAGTTCTGCCTCTGGCCACTGGCCCTGGCCAGCAGCAGCCAGGCAGCCCAGTCCTGTGGGGACAGAGGCCTGAGGGGCAGGGAGGGAGCATGGCAGCAGGCTCAGGGGCTGACGTGCCAGGGCTGGGAAAGGCAGCAGCCAGAGGGGCCTGGAAGTGTCTGTTGGTCAGACACGTGGGCCAGGCTGTACAGGGTGATGGGCTGGGAAGGCCTGAGCCCTGTGGGCAGGTGGGCCCCATACCCGTCACAGGACGGGGCCACACGCAGGAGCGTCATCACTGCGTCATGTGGCTGTGCTTCAGCGAGATCCAGCAGGGCCTCGTCCAGCCTGTGCTCATCACAATCATTGGCCATGATCCACTGGTGGATGAACCTCACCATGGCAGGCACCTGGAGAAGGCACAGGGAGACTTGGGAAGCTGCCAGAGGGAGCAATGTTCCCAGCTTCCCCAGAGGAGTGCTTCCCTTCCCGGCCCACTCACTGCCATGTGGCCCCAAAGGCTCACAGCAACCAGCATGCGTGGCTTGAGAGGCCAAGCAATTCCTGGGAGGACCAAACCCTGGCCACAGGCTGCTTACTTGGTTTGGATAGTAAAAATCTTCCTCTACAAGCATAGACAGGAGGGCAGCGCTGGTCTTGGTTTGGAAGATGGGAGAGTAGGGTCTGAGCCCAGTGCCCATGGCCAGGGTCTCTTCCTCCTGCATTCTCTTGATGAATTTGCAGACAAACTGTAGGAGAAGGGCAGGTAGCCGGGGGTGTTGCATGGAGTGCTGCACACACGGTGCTGGGCTGAGCAGGGACAGCAGGCCCAGCCTCGGTGGGGGTGGCTGCAGGTACCTGCGCTGTGCTGCGGAAGCGGCCACGGCTGGATTCCTGCTCTTGTGTGCGCTCCAGGGCTCCATCTGGCAAAGAGCGAGCGCAGCCAGAGCTGAGGGGCTGTGGGAGAGGCCGGAGAACACAGCCCAGCCCTGCGCTGCCCAGGCAGGGAGAGCCCCGGGATGGCAAAGGGGATGGAGCACGGCCCCTGCAGGGTGTCTGCCCGGCCCCTCTTCCGTCCTGTCCTTCGGCATGTCCCCAGGGAATGGCATGGCATGGCATGGCATGGCATGGCATGGCATGGCATGGCATGGGGCCAAGCTGGCTGCAGGCACCAGTCCCACAGTCAGGCTCTGCCACTCACCCTCCTGCGGTGGCTGGAATGGCACCACCTCCTCGGTCTCCTGTGATGGGGCAGCTCCAGGGCCTTCTTCCTCCTCCTCCACCCAGGCCAGCTTGGGCACTGTTGGGGGTCTCTGCTCCATATCTTTGACTGAATTTGTGGCTATTTGAAGGAGAGATGCCTTGGAAAAGCTCCAAGTCACCAAGTCCTTCAATTGTGCCTGGAAGTCCCCTTCAAGTGGGAAGCCTCAGGAAGGCTGCAGGACAGCAAGTCCTGCACTCGCTCTCAAGGGCTCCTGCCACAAGGGCAGGAGACTCCTGTCAAGGACTGTGATCTGGACTTGAGGGCACCTGCAGAAGAAAAACCTTGGGGAGACCACAGGTCAGCAAGTCCTGTGGTCTGGCCTCGAGCTCAGCTGCAGGAACAATGCCTCGGAAAAGCTCCAGGTAGGACACGAACGAGCGCGCTGTGCGGGGGCTCCTCACGGCACCGCTCTGTCCCGTCCTGTCCCGTCGCGTGCTCCGAGCACTGTGGCCTGCTCCTGTCACCGCCAGCTCCTTTGTCACCACGTGTCACAAAGGGCCCTTGGACAGCCGTTCCATGTCACAATGACTGTGCGGCAGCGTGTCACCAAGGGCCCTTGCACACACTGCCGCCCTCCCTGGGGCCGCCCCCAGCCCAGCCAAAGTGGCCCAGGCTGGAAGGAATGCCTGGCCCCAGGTGTCTAAGGCAGCCCCACAGGATCGTTAGGAAGGGCTCAGAGCATCAGCAAACGCTGCCCTGCTCTGCGTGCTCAGGGCAGCAGAAGGAGCCCCCAGGGCTGCCGACGCAGCCGCGCTGGGAAGGGCACGGGCCCTTCCAGGGACGCTGGCACGGCCTCCTTGGGACACGTCCCGGCCCGTGGCCATCCTAAACCCGCGGGTGTGACTCGCACAAGGAACGTGTGGGCCCGGGCACCAATGCTGCTGTGAGCCTTGGGGCCCGGGCAGCGCTGACATCAGCAGCTGGGGCAGAGTCCCTGCCCAAGCAGAGCTGCCACCCCCCGAGCCCTGGCAGCGCTGGTGCCCGTCTCCTGCCCCAGAGACCTGTGCCTCCGGGGGGCTTCTGTGCCACAGGGAGCCAAAGCCCACGTGCATTGGGGGCTGTGCTCCTTCCTGCAGGGGCTGATGGCCGGAGCACCTGGAGCAACTGCTGGCAGCACTTGGTCTCTGTCAGAGGGCAGAAGCTGTTAGTCAGTCCTGAAAGGATTTTTTCATGGAAGGGATTGGCAGTAGCACCACAACACCATCAGCTGCTGAGTTTCCCTGGACGATTTGATTGCACAGAGGCACTGTCATGTTTCATGTGATCTTCTGTCAGTTCTTCTGGGAAAAACACTAGCCCAGTCTGCGATGTTCAACGCTCCAGTTGCTGCCCTTCTAGCTGTGTGGTAGCTGATGCAAGGCAGTTACTTCCTCCAGACCCAAAGAGTTGTGCCTGAAAAGTCACAGGGCTACATCTCTTTTTGATTTTTTATTTAATGCTTTCCAGAGCCTGCTGGCCGTTTTAGAGGATTTCTCCCTATCCCTAGGGCACCTTCTCCAGAAGTTCTGCTGTTCCATCCTTTTGCATTTAGTGAAAGCTACCTGCAGTGACCAGTCCATCAAAGCCCTGGGAATACCTGAACTCCTGGGTAAAGCCGGGCAAAACATTTTTTCTCCCAGATCTGAAGCCATTAAGTGCCAAACACTGTCCCCAGTGTCATACCCTGTCCCTTGGAAGTGTGCTGCTGCCATTTAAGTGGGGGTGCCAATGAAAACTACTTGTAACAGTTTTGTAATTTCTGCATTAGCATTCAGATCCTTGGCCAGATGAATCACATGTCAACGTTTTTGAGGCTGCCAGCCCTGCCATTTCTGGGATTCTTCAATATCAAAGCTGTCGTTTTTACATTGGATTTCGGAGTCTCTGAACAGTCACACAAGGGTTTAGTTTTAAACAATACAGAAAAATTCCCTGGTGTTCAGCTATAATTTTTACATTGGAATATACTCCTTATGACTACTTTAGGCAAGAGCAACAAACGCAAGAATAAGCCAAAGAGGCGATTCCTGTGTTCTAATGTGCTGCACAGAGCTAACAGGGAATTCAAGAATGGATTTGTGACACTGTTGAGTATGGCACAGATAAACAAGTGACACACTGCATGCATTTTAAGATGGCATAAATGCTTCCTTTATTACAATCTCCCGATACTTATAACCAACATTGTTCACCCAGAAGCTGATTGGCTCTTAACCTGTCACCTGTTGATTTATTAGGGACCACCCTTTGGTAAACCATCTGATGAGAAAACAACTGTTTCAAACTCCAGCTGCAAGATTGTTTTCATTCTTTCTCTCCGCCTTCTCAAAACTTGCTAGAACCATTTCTGGGAAAGTTTATCTGGCTTTTTCTCTGACCAGGCTTTCAGTCTCCACAGGATTCAGGAGTCTCAGGGTGCACAGGAAGCCCCAAAGACTTTGGCATGCTGAAATGGACCAGCCTGCTGCCTGTGCCTGGGCTGCACAGGGCTGAGCTCCATCTGGATGGTCTAACAAAGGCTGAATGGACATACCATGGCCCAGTGGAGAATCCAGATCCTGTGAGCTGCATAATTCAGCTGTAACCAGCTGAATTTTTCATGTTAGCTTGAAATCCAGGGGAGGAAAAGGTAAACATGGAAAAGTGTTCTTCCAGTTCTAGTGACAGCTGTGCCTGCACAGCACCTGTGCCCACGGCAGGGTGGTGGTGGGAACCGCAAAGTATCTTTGTGATACTTTGCAACGCAAAGTGTTCTTGCATTCTGTGACTCCCGAAGTGGAGAGGAAAAGTGACCCATGGAAGTGCCAGGCTTTCCCCAGCACCTCTTTTGTTCCAGGCAAGTCCAGGATTTCGTTTCAGAGCTGATGCATGTGTCTTTAAGGTGCCTGCACAGAGGAGAGGGAGGGCAGGTGCATGGCAGGGCTGGTGCCCCATCAGAGTGTCTCTCTGCCCCTGGCACCAATGCCGCTGCCTTGGGACGCCGCCTGTGGGAGGCGAGTCTGCCCTCAGGCTCTGCCATGGAAGTCATTCAGGGGCACAGGCAGCAGCTGAAGCAGCCAAGCGTTGCAGTGAGGATGGCAAGTCAAGAGAGAGCCATTGTGGCCAACTCTGCTGAGCCTTTTGCCAAAGCAGGGGTCATTGTGCCCCTGGGCTCTCCCCGTCTGGCATCCCGGTGGGTGCGGACGCCTGGCCAAGCAGGTGCCGCCGTTCGGGGTGCTGCTGTTGCTGAGCCCGCTCTGTTGCTGTTTCTGTGGGGCCCAGAGCCGCCGGGGCAGCAGCCACTCCGCAGCCCTGCTGGAGGAGACGCGGCCGCCTTCCCTATGGTGGCAGCAGCTCTGCGGGCCCAGAGCTCTGGGTCAGGGGGGCCTCGGTCACGGCACCGTGGCCTGGGCAGCCGCCAGGGCCCGGGATGGCCGCCAGCCCTGCCTCTGCCCCCGGCCCCTTATTGGCAGCACCCAGTGGCCGTGCCCTGGCAGCAGCCCCGTGCCGTCCCTGTGCCCAGCCAGCCCAGCCTGGGCACCTCAGGGGTGCCCCCACCCTCCTGCTGAGGCCCGGCCTCGAGGGCTTCTGCCGCAGGCCTGGGAGACGCTCTGGGGAAGCGCCAGAGCAGCCGGGTGCCAGGGACAAGGCGGCTGCCTGGGGGCTGCTTGTGCCCTCTGACACACAATTCCTCAGGGGTTCCCAGCACCCTGGCTCCTCAGGGGCCTCCTGCCCCCTTGGAGCTTCCTGCCACCCACTCTCTCACACATGCCCCTTGTTCCTTCCCACTGCCTCATCCTGTCAGGGCTTCCGCAGCACCGCATCCCTTTGTGGCCCCATCCCCTCAGGGGCTGCCCCAGCCCGGCCAAGCTGCCCGGCAGCAGCGCCACAGCCCCACAGCAGCTCCAGAGCAGCCCCATCCAGAGGCACCTGGGAGCCCTCAGCAAACCAGCCAGCAGCACACGGGCAGGAGGACACGGATGGCGCTTCCTGCCTGGCACAGGGCTTGTGGCCATCTCCAGGCTCCGCTCTGACAGGGATCCCTGCAGCTCTGGCCCCTGCCCAGCCGCTCTGTGGGCAGCACAAAGGCTTCAGCAGAACCACCAAAGGCCAAGGGGCTTCTGGCCATTTCCCCTGCAGCACTGCACGCCTGGGCAGTTGGCTGAGCACAAGCACCTTTTCCCCTCCTCCCCTATGCCCTGTGGACCCTAGGCAGCAAAGAAATCTCCTTAGAGTCTGTATATTATAACACATTCTATATTTTTCTTACTGATCTCTATTATAACACATTCTATATTTATCTATACAAAGGATAAAAAATGCAAGGGAAGGAAAGAAAAAATCTTAAAGAAAAGGAAAATCTCCGCTGGCGCAGGTTGCCCCAGCAAAGAGAGCCTCCCGGATCAGCTCTCCTCAGAACTCCAGCAGTGCAGCCAGCCGAGTCGCCACAGACGAGGCCGAGTGATCCATGCCCTGCGCAGCTGATCGTGCAGCCTCTGGAAGATGGAGTATCGCCCACTCGCTGTTGCTCGGAGGACATGCAGTGTTTGAAATGCCAGCTCTGACATGGCACTGCTCATGTCCTCCGTCAGGGGTTCGAGAGCTGCAAGAGAGAGGAACAGAGCCAAGGTCAGGTGCCACATCGGAGGGGAGCCAAGGAGAGCACCCTGCAAGGGCCATCCCAGCCGGCTCTTGCCATGGCCAGGAGGGAGCAGGGAGCAAGGGGATCAGCCTGAAGCTGCTGGCCACCAATAGCCCACGTGGCCCTGAAATGTCAGTGTGCTCTGCCCACGGGAGCAGAGCCCTCCACAGCCGGGGCAGGGCTTCCAGCTCTCCCCCTGGCAGCCCCTGCTGTCAGCCCGCTGCCCTCACTCACCAGTGCAGATCAGCTGCAGCTCTTGCTGCTGCCCCCTCAGGTGCCGCCCGGCCATGCCTGTGAACACAGAGCCTGTCACGGCCCCAGCGGCACAGCTCCCTGCCAGCGGTGCTGCCGGCGCTGTGGCCGCACGGGCTGCTGGCCGGGCAGGGCTCAGCCCGGCCCTTGCCGCACGCTGCCGCCCCAGGGCACGGCTGCCAGAGGGCGGCAGCAGCAATGCCCAGGCCAGGCGGGGCTCCACGGCGCCGGGCCCGGCTGGCGCTGCCGGGGCAGCAGGCGGGGCTGGGGCCGAGCTGCGGCGGGCCGGGCCGGGGAGGGGAAGGGCAGCCCGGGCTCGTGGCTCACCCATGAACCTGACGGCCGCCTCTCGCAGGCGCTCCTGTGGGCTCCGCAGGTAGTGCAGGGCCCGGCGCAGGTGCTCGGCCGCTCTGCTCCTGTCCTCTGCCAGCTGCAGAGAGCGGCAGGAGGGAAGGGTTGGCGCGGGCTCAGCCCCTGGGCCGGGCGCTGCCTGCGCCCAGCCCCGGCCTCCCCATGCCGCACAGCCCGGAGGCGCGGCCAGCAGCCGCTGGCCAAGGGCTCCCGAGGGCAGGGGGCAGAGGGCCGGCTGCTGCCCGGGGAGCCGCAGTGCCGGCCCGCAGCCCCACCGGGCCGGGGCTCCGTGGGGACCCGGCTCGGGCCCACGGGAGCCTGGAGAAGAGCCCGCGGGGCCTCTGGCTGCAGCAGCGGGCAGGGGCACAGCTGCCCGGCCCGCACACTGAGCACCGCCCTCAGGGGCCTTCTCCAGGCTGAGGATTCTTGGCTCCTCTTACCAGGCTCTCGCCGAACCTCCATGTCTGATCCACCTCTGGCATTTGTTCGAGATTCCTTCTCTTCAGGAATCTGGCTGCAGAATGCAGCACTACACAGGAGGCCTGGAGAGCAGAGCACAGAGGCACAGATGGCCCCACAGTCCATGGCACAGGAGCATCCCAGTGCCACAGCCTGGAGGAGGCTGCGGCCCGCAAGGTGCCAGGGCAGGAGGCAGCCCAGCCCCTTCCCAGGGGTACAGCAGCCGGCCACAAGTCCTCACCTGAGCAACAGTCTGATTCTCATCATGGCAGTGGAAGTAGAGAGGGAGCAAGCTCTGGTGCACGTGAGACTTCAGGGCCTTTCTTCCATCATTGGTTAATGAGTCCAGCATCTCTTGAAAGACAGACATGGAGCTCAGCTGCACCTGGCTATCATCCTGTATGAAAGGAAGGGCAAAAGACCTCAGCATCAGCTGCTTCAGGCCCCCCAGGGCACAGGCCTGCATCTCCACAGGGCACCAAGTGTCCGGGCAGCAGCCAGTGGCCGTGGCTGTGGGCACAGAGCCTTACATGGTCAAAGAGTGGCAGGAGCGCCTCAGCCAGCTGCAGGGCGATGGGGGTGGGTATTGGGGCACCATTATCCAGGAGCAAGTATCTGAGTAGAAGAATGGTCATCCTGATCATGTCGCTATCATTTTCCTGCAGGAGCTCCACAAGACTTTCAGTCAGGCTCCGCATTTTTTCAGCCTGTGTGGAACACAAGGTTGTGAAAGGCCACCCTGCTGCCGCAGGGCCCAGAGGCCAAAGGCCTGTCCCGAAGCACTGGGGCAGCTGAACCAGGAGGCAGGAGAGCTGGGAGCAGCTGCCCCAGCACCCGAAGCCCAGGCAAGGCCAAGCAACTGCGTTGCCCACTCCCACGCTGCCTGCACGGCTTCAGCCACTGCCCCCTTCTCACCATCAAGGGATTCTTGCCCAGCACTACGAGGCCTCTGAGCGCCAAGTGACGCCTCTCCATGTTCTCGCTCTGCAGGTTCTGTGCCATGAGCTCCAGAACACTGTCACTGCATTCCCTCAAGTCCAGGCACTCGAGGACCTGCAAGGCACAGGGCAGTGACAGGGAGCCGGCCGGCAGGAGCCCGGAGCAGCAAGGGGCACGGGCACCGTCCTGGCAGCTGTGCCTACGAGAGGGCAGAGAGCTGGGAGGCAGCTCAGCCAGGCAGCGCTGGCCTTGAGGCTCACCTCCACAAGGAATGCCAGGGCAGGGAAATCCCAGTATGGCATCTCTTCTCTGAGCATGGCAAGCAGGTACAATGCAATCCCGGTACAAAAGTGCATGGCTGAATGGCAAATGATTCTGACAAGAGGAAAAAGGAAACAAGACCCTGAGCCAGTGGGGCAAACCTCTCCCAGGAGTGACTCCTCACAGAGTTCTCATCTTTCCCCACCACCTTTCCAGCAAGGTGACCTGGGCCATTTGGGACTTGGTTGCTCATGGGCACCCTTCTCTCTGAGCTTTTTCCTGTGTGCTTGGCCATCCCTCAGTGACAAGGCCCTCTGGCCCATGACCACGGGGACTGAATGAGACACCTGGGCAGAGAGCACAAATGCCAGAGGCAGTGGGGAGAAGGGGGTCTCACCTGGCCAGCAGAGCCACAGCATAGTGGTGGGTGTCAACAGAGAGCAGCGTGTCCCAGCCACACATGCGTTCTATTGCCACCACCACATCCTCACAGCGGAGACGGCAGAGCAGGGACTTCAGGGTCTGCACTGCAAACCTGTGAGCACAGCAAAGCCCAGGTCACACTGGCAGCACTGGCTCCTTGGCAAGCCACGTGGCAGGGACAGGAGGAGTGGGGTGGAGCACCTGTTGGGGCTGGTGGCAAGGCCGTGCTCTTCCTGGCATGCCTTCCAGAATGTATCGACCTCCTCTGGCATATCCAGAGTGCTGAAGAACACTTGGAATAGCAGATGCACAAAGAGGCAGGGGAAATACACCTTTAATATCCGTGGCAGACAGGGCACCTGGAGGATCTTCCACATCACCACGGTTGCCTGCAAGGGACAAAGCCCCCCGAGACAGCGCTCAGTGCCGAGGTGTCTGTGTGGCAGGGCCCGAGCGTGGCAGGGAGAGGCCGGCAGAGAGGCAGGGGGAGCACGGGGCCTGGTGGGCCTGAAGCTGCCCCTGGGCACGGTTTCAGGGCAGCGCCTGAGGCAGGCAGATGCAGTGGGGGAAGGAGGATGGAGAGCTGCTGGAGGGGCGGCCTTGGGGCCAGCAAAGGCCAGTTGCAGAAACTCACAGCCAGGGCAAAGACACCGGTTTCATCCCCATCAGAGGTGCATGTGCTGTGCTCTGGCCAGCTCCCCAGCACATCCAGGAGGATCAGCTGTGCCAGCTTTGCAGTCCTGGCTGAGCCCATGATGGTCTTCCACATGGCCATGGCAGCTCTGTGGGGTCAGAGCTGTGTCTCAGGGGCATCTCAGACACAGCCCCGGGGGGAGCTGAGCTGGCTGCCAGTTCTGCCTCTGGCCACTGGCCCTGGCCAGCAGCAGCCAGGCAGCCCAGTCCTGTGGGGACAGAGGCCTGAGGGGCAGGGAGGGAGCATGGCAGCAGGCTCAGGGGCTGACGTGCCAGGGCTGGGAAAGGCAGCAGCCAGAGGGGCCTGGAAGTGTCTGTTGGTCAGACACGTGGGCCAGGCTGTACAGGGTGATGGGCTGGGAAGGCCTGAGCCCTGTGGGCAGGTGGGCCCCATACCCGTCACAGGACGGGGCCACACGCAGGAGCGTCATCACTGCGTCATGTGGCTGTGCTTCAGCGAGATCCAGCAGGGCCTCGTCCAGCCTGTGCTCATCACAATCATTGGCCATGATCCACTGGTGGATGAACCTCACCATGGCAGGCACCTGGAGAAGGCACAGGGAGACTTGGGAAGCTGCCAGAGGGAGCAATGTTCCCAGCTTCCCCAGAGGAGTGCTTCCCTTCCCGGCCCACTCACTGCCATGTGGCCCCAAAGGCTCACAGCAACCAGCATGCGTGGCTTGAGAGGCCAAGCAATTCCTGGGAGGACCAAACCCTGGCCACAGGCTGCTTACTTGGTTTGGATAGTAAAAATCTTCCTCTACAAGCATAGACAGGAGGGCAGCGCTGGTCTTGGTTTGGAAGATGGGAGAGTAGGGTCTGAGCCCAGTGCCCATGGCCAGGGTCTCTTCCTCCTGCATTCTCTTGATGAATTTGCAGACAAACTGTAGGAGAAGGGCAGGTAGCCGGGGGTGTTGCATGGAGTGCTGCACACACGGTGCTGGGCTGAGCAGGGACAGCAGGCCCAGCCTCGGTGGGGGTGGCTGCAGGTACCTGCGCTGTGCTGCGGAAGCGGCCACGGCTGGATTCCTGCTCTTGTGTGCGCTCCAGGGCTCCATCTGGCAAAGAGCGAGCGCAGCCAGAGCTGAGGGGCTGTGGGAGAGGCCGGAGAACACAGCCCAGCCCTGCGCTGCCCAGGCAGGGAGAGCCCCGGGATGGCAAAGGGGATGGAGCACGGCCCCTGCAGGGTGTCTGCCCGGCCCCTCTTCCGTCCTGTCCTTCGGCATGTCCCCAGGGAATGGCATGGCATGGCATGGCATGGCATGGCATGGCATGGCATGGCATGGGGCCAAGCTGGCTGCAGGCACCAGTCCCACAGTCAGGCTCTGCCACTCACCCTCCTGCGGTGGCTGGAATGGCACCACCTCCTCGGTCTCCTGTGATGGGGCAGCTCCAGGGCCTTCTTCCTCCTCCTCCACCCAGGCCAGCTTGGGCACTGTTGGGGGTCTCTGCTCCATATCTTTGACTGAATTTGTGGCTATTTGAAGGAGAGATGCCTTGGAAAAGCTCCAAGTCACCAAGTCCTTCAATTGTGCCTGGAAGTCCCCTTCAAGTGGGAAGCCTCAGGAAGGCTGCAGGACAGCAAGTCCTGCACTCGCTCTCAAGGGCTCCTGCCACAAGGGCAGGAGACTCCTGTCAAGGACTGTGATCTGGACTTGAGGGCACCTGCAGAAGAAAAACCTTGGGGAGACCACAGGTCAGCAAGTCCTGTGGTCTGGCCTCGAGCTCAGCTGCAGGAACAATGCCTCGGAAAAGCTCCAGGTAGGACACGAACGAGCGCGCTGTGCGGGGGCTCCTCACGGCACCGCTCTGTCCCGTCCTGTCCCGTCGCGTGCTCCGAGCACTGTGGCCTGCTCCTGTCACCGCCAGCTCCTTTGTCACCACGTGTCACAAAGGGCCCTTGGACAGCCGTTCCATGTCACAATGACTGTGCAGCAGCGTGTCACCAAGGGCCCTTGCACACACTGCCGCCCTCCCTGGGGCCGCCCCCAGCCCAGCCAAAGTGGCCCAGGCTGGAAGGAATGCCTGGCCCCAGGTGTCTAAGGCAGCCCCACAGGATCGTTAGGAAGGGCTCAGAGCATCAGCAAACGCTGCCCTGCTCTGCGGGCTCAGGGCAGCAGAAGGAGCCCCCAGGGCTGCCGACGCAGCCGCGCTGGGAAGGGCACGGGCCCTTCCAGGGACGCTGGCACGGCCTCCTTGGGACACGTCCCGGCCCGTGGCCATCCTAAACCCGCGGGTGTGACTCGCACAAGGAACGTGTGGGCCCGGGCACCAATGCTGCTGTGAGCCTTGGGGCCCGGGCAGCGCTGACATCAGCAGCTGGGGCAGAGTCCCTGCCCAAGCAGAGCTGCCACCCCCCGAGCCCTGGCAGCGCTGGTGCCCGTCTCCTGCCCCAGAGACCTGTGCCTCCGGGGGGCTTCTGTGCCACAGGGAGCCAAAGCCCACGTGCATTGGGGGCTGTGCTCCTTCCTGCAGGGGCTGATGGCCGGAGCACCTGGAGCAACTGCTGGCAGCACTTGGTCTCTGTCAGAGGGCAGAAGCTGTTAGTCAGTCCTGAAAGGATTTTTTCATGGAAGGGATTGGCAGTAGCACCACAACACCATCAGCTGCTGAGTTTCCCTGGACGATTTGATTGCACAGAGGCACTGTCATGTTTCATGTGATCTTCTGTCAGTTCTTCTGGGAAAAACACTAGCCCAGTCTGCGATGTTCAACGCTCCAGTTGCTGCCCTTCTAGCTGTGTGGTAGCTGATGCAAGGCAGTTACTTCCTCCAGACCCAAAGAGTTGTGCCTGAAAAGTCACAGGGCTACATCTCTTTTTGATTTTTTATTTAATGCTTTCCAGAGCCTGCTGGCCGTTTTAGAGGATTTCTCCCTATCCCTAGGGCACCTTCTCCAGAAGTTCTGCTGTTCCATCCTTTTGCATTTAGTGAAAGCTACCTGCAGTGACCAGTCCATCAAAGCCCTGGGAATACCTGAACTCCTGGGTAAAGCCGGGCAAAACATTTTTTCTCCCAGATCTGAAGCCATTAAGTGCCAAACACTGTCCCCAGTGTCATACCCTGTCCCTTGGAAGTGTGCTGCTGCCATTTAAGTGGGGGTGCCAATGAAAACTACTTGTAACAGTTTTGTAATTTCTGCATTAGCATTCAGATCCTTGGCCAGATGAATCACATGTCAACGTTTTTGAGGCTGCCAGCCCTGCCATTTCTGGGATTCTTCAATATCAAAGCTGTCGTTTTTACATTGGATTTCGGAGTCTCTGAACAGTCACACAAGGGTTTAGTTTTAAACAATACAGAAAAATTCCCTGGTGTTCAGCTATAATTTTTACATTGGAATATACTCCTTATGACTACTTTAGGCAAGAGCAACAAACGCAAGAATAAGCCAAAGAGGCGATTCCTGTGTTCTAATGTGCTGCACAGAGCTAACAGGGAATTCAAGAATGGATTTGTGACACTGTTGAGTATGGCACAGATAAACAAGTGACACACTGCATGCATTTTAAGATGGCATAAATGCTTCCTTTATTACAATCTCCCGATACTTATAACCAACATTGTTCACCCAGAAGCTGATTGGCTCTTAACCTGTCACCTGTTGATTTATTAGGGACCACCCTTTGGTAAACCATCTGATGAGAAAACAACTGTTTCAAACTCCAGCTGCAAGATTGTTTTCATTCTTTCTCTCCGCCTTCTCAAAACTTGCTAGAACCATTTCTGGGAAAGTTTATCTGGCTTTTTCTCTGACCAGGCTTTCAGTCTCCACAGGATTCAGGAGTCTCAGGGTGCACAGGAAGCCCCAAAGACTTTGGCATGCTGAAATGGACCAGCCTGCTGCCTGTGCCTGGGCTGCACAGGGCTGAGCTCCATCTGGATGGTCTAACAAAGGCTGAATGGACATACCATGGCCCAGTGGAGAATCCAGATCCTGTGAGCTGCATAATTCAGCTGTAACCAGCTGAATTTTTCATGTTAGCTTGAAATCCAGGGGAGGAAAAGGTAAACATGGAAAAGTGTTCTTCCAGTTCTAGTGACAGCTGTGCCTGCACAGCACCTGTGCCCACGGCAGGGTGGTGGTGGGAACCGCAAAGTATCTTTGTGATACTTTGCAACGCAAAGTGTTCTTGCATTCTGTGACTCCCGAAGTGGAGAGGAAAAGTGACCCATGGAAGTGCCAGGCTTTCCCCAGCACCTCTTTTGTTCCAGGCAAGTCCAGGATTTCGTTTCAGAGCTGATGCATGTGTCTTTAAGGTGCCTGCACAGAGGAGAGGGAGGGCAGGTGCATGGCAGGGCTGGTGCCCCATCAGAGTGTCTCTCTGCCCCTGGCACCAATGCCGCTGCCTTGGGACGCCGCCTGTGGGAGGCGAGTCTGCCCTCAGGCTCTGCCATGGAAGTCATTCAGGGGCACAGGCAGCAGCTGAAGCAGCCAAGCGTTGCAGTGAGGATGGCAAGTCAAGAGAGAGCCATTGTGGCCAACTCTGCTGAGCCTTTTGCCAAAGCAGGGGTCATTGTGCCCCTGGGCTCTCCCCGTCTGGCATCCCGGTGGGTGCGGACGCCTGGCCAAGCAGGTGCCGCCGTTCGGGGTGCTGCTGTTGCTGAGCCCGCTCTGTTGCTGTTTCTGTGGGGCCCAGAGCCGCCGGGGCAGCAGCCACTCCGCAGCCCTGCTGGAGGAGACGCGGCCGCCTTCCCTATGGTGGCAGCAGCTCTGCGGGCCCAGAGCTCTGGGTCAGGGGGGCCTCGGTCACGGCACCGTGGCCTGGGCAGCCGCCAGGGCCCGGGATGGCCGCCAGCCCTGCCTCTGCCCCCGGCCCCTTATTGGCAGCACCCAGTGGCCGTGCCCTGGCAGCAGCCCCGTGCCGTCCCTGTGCCCAGCCAGCCCAGCCTGGGCACCTCAGGGGTGCCCCCACCCTCCTGCTGAGGCCCGGCCTCGAGGGCTTCTGCCGCAGGCCTGGGAGACGCTCTGGGGAAGCGCCAGAGCAGCCGGGTGCCAGGGACAAGGCGGCTGCCTGGGGGCTGCTTGTGCCCTCTGACACACAATTCCTCAGGGGTTCCCAGCACCCTGGCTCCTCAGGGGCCTCCTGCCCCCTTGGAGCTTCCTGCCACCCACTCTCTCACACATGCCCCTTGTTCCTTCCCACTGCCTCATCCTGTCAGGGCTTCCGCAGCACCGCATCCCTTTGTGGCCCCATCCCCTCAGGGGCTGCCCCAGCCCGGCCAAGCTGCCCGGCAGCAGCGCCACAGCCCCACAGCAGCTCCAGAGCAGCCCCATCCAGAGGCACCTGGGAGCCCTCAGCAAACCAGCCAGCAGCACACGGGCAGGAGGACACGGATGGCGCTTCCTGCCTGGCACAGGGCTTGTGGCCATCTCCAGGCTCCGCTCTGACAGGGATCCCTGCAGCTCTGGCCCCTGCCCAGCCGCTCTGTGGGCAGCACAAAGGCTTCAGCAGAACCACCAAAGGCCAAGGGGCTTCTGGCCATTTCCCCTGCAGCACTGCACGCCTGGGCAGTTGGCTGAGCACAAGCACCTTTTCCCCTCCTCCCCTATGCCCTGTGGACCCTAGGCAGCAAAGAAATCTCCTTAGAGTCTGTATATTATAACACATTCTATATTTTTCTTACTGATCTCTATTATAACACATTCTATATTTATCTATACAAAGGATAAAAAATGCAAGGGAAGGAAAGAAAAAATCTTAAAGAAAAGGAAAATCTCCGCTGGCGCAGGTTGCCCCAGCAAAGAGAGCCTCCCGGATCAGCTCTCCTCAGAACTCCAGCAGTGCAGCCAGCCGAGTCGCCACAGACGAGGCCGAGTGATCCATGCCCTGCGCAGCTGATCGTGCAGCCTCTGGAAGATGGAGTATCGCCCACTCGCTGTTGCTCGGAGGACATGCAGTGTTTGAAATGCCAGCTCTGACATGGCACTGCTCATGTCCTCCGTCAGGGGTTCGAGAGCTGCAAGAGAGAGGAACAGAGCCAAGGTCAGGTGCCACATCGGAGGGGAGCCAAGGAGAGCACCCTGCAAGGGCCATCCCAGCCGGCTCTTGCCATGGCCAGGAGGGAGCAGGGAGCAAGGGGATCAGCCTGAAGCTGCTGGCCACCAATGGCCCACGTGGCCCTGAAATGTCAGTGTGCTCTGCCCACGGGAGCAGAGCCCTCCACAGCCGGGGCAGGGCTTCCAGCTCTCCCCCTGGCAGCCCCTGCTGTCAGCCCGCTGCCCTCACTCACCAGTGCAGATCAGCTGCAGCTCTTGCTGCTGCCCCCTCAGGTGCCGCCCGGCCATGCCTGTGAACACAGAGCCTGTCACGGCCCCAGCGGCACAGCTCCCTGCCAGCGGTGCTGCCGGCGCTGTGGCCGCACGGGCTGCTGGCCCGGCAGGGCTCAGCCCGGCCCTTGCCGCACGCTGCCGCCCCAGGGCACGGCTGCCAGAGGGCGGCAGCAGCAATGCCCAGGCCAGGCGGGGCTCCACGGCGCCGGGCCCGGCTGGCGCTGCCGGGGCAGCAGGCGGGGCTGGGGCCGAGCTGCGGCGGGCCGGGCCGGGGAGGGGAAGGGCAGCCCGGGCTCGTGGCTCACCCATGAACCTGACGGCCGCCTCTCGCAGGCGCTCCTGTGGGCTCCGCAGGTAGTGCAGGGCCCGGCGCAGGTGCTCGGCCGCTCTGCTCCTGTCCTCTGCCAGCTGCAGAGAGCGGCAGGAGGGAAGGGTTGGCGCGGGCTCAGCCCCTGGGCCGGGCGCTGCCTGCGCCCAGCCCCGGCCTCCCCATGCCGCACAGCCCGGAGGCGCGGCCAGCAGCCGCTGGCCAAGGGCTCCCGAGGGCAGGGGGCAGAGGGCCGGCTGCTGCCCGGGGAGCCGCAGTGCCGGCCCGCAGCCCCACCGGGCCGGGGCTCCGTGGGGACCCGGCTCGGGCCCACGGGAGCCTGGAGAAGAGCCCGCGGGGCCTCTGGCTGCAGCAGCGGGCAGGGGCACAGCTGCCCGGCCCGCACACTGAGCACCGCCCTCAGGGGCCTTCTCCAGGCTGAGGATTCTTGGCTCCTCTTACCAGGCTCTCGCCGAACCTCCATGTCTGATCCACCTCTGGCATTTGTTCGAGATTCCTTCTCTTCAGGAATCTGGCTGCAGAATGCAGCACTACACAGGAGGCCTGGAGAGCAGAGCACAGAGGCACAGATGGCCCCACAGTCCATGGCACAGGAGCATCCCAGTGCCACAGCCTGGAGGAGGCTGCGGCCCGCAAGGTGCCAGGGCAGGAGGCAGCCCAGCCCCTTCCCAGGGGTACAGCAGCCGGCCACAAGTCCTCACCTGAGCAACAGTCTGATTCTCATCATGGCAGTGGAAGTAGAGAGGGAGCAAGCTCTGGTGCACGTGAGACTTCAGGGCCTTTCTTCCATCATTGGTTAATGAGTCCAGCATCTCTTGAAAGACAGACATGGAGCTCAGCTGCACCTGGCTATCATCCTGTATGAAAGGAAGGGCAAAAGACCTCAGCATCAGCTGCTTCAGGCCCCCCAGGGCACAGGCCTGCATCTCCACAGGGCACCAAGTGTCCGGGCAGCAGCCAGTGGCCGTGGCTGTGGGCACAGAGCCTTACATGGTCAAAGAGTGGCAGGAGCGCCTCAGCCAGCTGCAGGGCGATGGGGGTGGGTATTGGGGCACCATTATCCAGGAGCAAGTATCTGAGTAGAAGAATGGTCATCCTGATCATGTCGCTATCATTTTCCTGCAGGAGCTCCACAAGACTTTCAGTCAGGCTCCGCATTTTTTCAGCCTGTGTGGAACACAAGGTTGTGAAAGGCCACCCTGCTGCCGCAGGGCCCAGAGGCCAAAGGCCTGTCCCGAAGCACTGGGGCAGCTGAACCAGGAGGCAGGAGAGCTGGGAGCAGCTGCCCCAGCACCCGAAGCCCAGGCAAGGCCAAGCAACTGCGTTGCCCACTCCCACGCTGCCTGCACGGCTTCAGCCACTGCCCCCTTCTCACCATCAAGGGATTCTTGCCCAGCACTACGAGGCCTCTGAGCGCCAAGTGACGCCTCTCCATGTTCTCGCTCTGCAGGTTCTGTGCCATGAGCTCCAGAACACTGTCACTGCATTCCCTCAAGTCCAGGCACTCGAGGACCTGCAAGGCACAGGGCAGTGACAGGGAGCCGGCCGGCAGGAGCCCGGAGCAGCAAGGGGCACGGGCACCGTCCTGGCAGCTGTGCCTACGAGAGGGCAGAGAGCTGGGAGGCAGCTCAGCCAGGCAGCGCTGGCCTTGAGGCTCACCTCCACAAGGAATGCCAGGGCAGGGAAATCCCAGTATGGCATCTCTTCTCTGAGCATGGCAAGCAGGTACAATGCAATCCCGGTACAAAAGTGCATGGCTGAATGGCAAATGATTCTGACAAGAGGAAAAAGGAAACAAGACCCTGAGCCAGTGGGGCAAACCTCTCCCAGGAGTGACTCCTCACAGAGTTCTCATCTTTCCCCACCACCTTTCCAGCAAGGTGACCTGGGCCATTTGGGACTTGGTTGCTCATGGGCACCCTTCTCTCTGAGCTTTTTCCTGTGTGCTTGGCCATCCCTCAGTGACAAGGCCCTCTGGCCCATGACCACGGGGACTGAATGAGACACCTGGGCAGAGAGCACAAATGCCAGAGGCAGTGGGGAGAAGGGGGTCTCACCTGGCCAGCAGAGCCACAGCATAGTGGTGGGTGTCAACAGAGAGCAGCGTGTCCCAGCCACACATGCGTTCTATTGCCACCACCACATCCTCACAGCGGAGACGGCAGAGCAGGGACTTCAGGGTCTGCACTGCAAACCTGTGAGCACAGCAAAGCCCAGGTCACACTGGCAGCACTGGCTCCTTGGCAAGCCACGTGGCAGGGACAGGAGGAGTGGGGTGGAGCACCTGTTGGGGCTGGTGGCAAGGCCGTGCTCTTCCTGGCATGCCTTCCAGAATGTATCGACCTCCTCTGGCATATCCAGAGTGCTGAAGAACACTTGGAATAGCAGATGCACAAAGAGGCAGGGGAAATACACCTTTAATATCCGTGGCAGACAGGGCACCTGGAGGATCTTCCACATCACCACGGTTGCCTGCAAGGGACAAAGCCCCCCGAGACAGCGCTCAGTGCCGAGGTGTCTGTGTGGCAGGGCCCGAGCGTGGCAGGGAGAGGCCGGCAGAGAGGCAGGGGGAGCACGGGGCCTGGTGGGCCTGAAGCTGCCCCTGGGCACGGTTTCAGGGCAGCGCCTGAGGCAGGCAGATGCAGTGGGGGAAGGAGGATGGAGAGCTGCTGGAGGGGCGGCCTTGGGGCCAGCAAAGGCCAGTTGCAGAAACTCACAGCCAGGGCAAAGACACCGGTTTCATCCCCATCAGAGGTGCATGTGCTGTGCTCTGGCCAGCTCCCCAGCACATCCAGGAGGATCAGCTGTGCCAGCTTTGCAGTCCTGGCTGAGCCCATGATGGTCTTCCACATGGCCATGGCAGCTCTGTGGGGTCAGAGCTGTGTCTCAGGGGCATCTCAGACACAGCCCCGGGGGGAGCTGAGCTGGCTGCCAGTTCTGCCTCTGGCCACTGGCCCTGGCCAGCAGCAGCCAGGCAGCCCAGTCCTGTGGGGACAGAGGCCTGAGGGGCAGGGAGGGAGCATGGCAGCAGGCTCAGGGGCTGACGTGCCAGGGCTGGGAAAGGCAGCAGCCAGAGGGGCCTGGAAGTGTCTGTTGGTCAGACACGTGGGCCAGGCTGTACAGGGTGATGGGCTGGGAAGGCCTGAGCCCTGTGGGCAGGTGGGCCCCATACCCGTCACAGGACGGGGCCACACGCAGGAGCGTCATCACTGCGTCATGTGGCTGTGCTTCAGCGAGATCCAGCAGGGCCTCGTCCAGCCTGTGCTCATCACAATCATTGGCCATGATCCACTGGTGGATGAACCTCACCATGGCAGGCACCTGGAGAAGGCACAGGGAGACTTGGGAAGCTGCCAGAGGGAGCAATGTTCCCAGCTTCCCCAGAGGAGTGCTTCCCTTCCCGGCCCACTCACTGCCATGTGGCCCCAAAGGCTCACAGCAACCAGCATGCGTGGCTTGAGAGGCCAAGCAATTCCTGGGAGGACCAAACCCTGGCCACAGGCTGCTTACTTGGTTTGGATAGTAAAAATCTTCCTCTACAAGCATAGACAGGAGGGCAGCGCTGGTCTTGGTTTGGAAGATGGGAGAGTAGGGTCTGAGCCCAGTGCCCATGGCCAGGGTCTCTTCCTCCTGCATTCTCTTGATGAATTTGCAGACAAACTGTAGGAGAAGGGCAGGTAGCCGGGGGTGTTGCATGGAGTGCTGCACACACGGTGCTGGGCTGAGCAGGGACAGCAGGCCCAGCCTCGGTGGGGGTGGCTGCAGGTACCTGCGCTGTGCTGCGGAAGCGGCCACGGCTGGATTCCTGCTCTTGTGTGCGCTCCAGGGCTCCATCTGGCAAAGAGCGAGCGCAGCCAGAGCTGAGGGGCTGTGGGAGAGGCCGGAGAACACAGCCCAGCCCTGCGCTGCCCAGGCAGGGAGAGCCCCGGGATGGCAAAGGGGATGGAGCACGGCCCCTGCAGGGTGTCTGCCCGGCCCCTCTTCCGTCCTGTCCTTCGGCATGTCCCCAGGGAATGGCATGGCATGGCATGGCATGGCATGGCATGGCATGGCATGGGGCCAAGCTGGCTGCAGGCACCAGTCCCACAGTCAGGCTCTGCCACTCACCCTCCTGCGGTGGCTGGAATGGCACCACCTCCTCGGTCTCCTGTGATGGGGCAGCTCCAGGGCCTTCTTCCTCCTCCTCCACCCAGGCCAGCTTGGGCACTGTTGGGGGTCTCTGCTCCATATCTTTGACTGAATTTGTGGCTATTTGAAGGAGAGATGCCTTGGAAAAGCTCCAAGTCACCAAGTCCTTCAATTGTGCCTGGAAGTCCCCTTCAAGTGGGAAGCCTCAGGAAGGCTGCAGGACAGCAAGTCCTGCACTCGCTCTCAAGGGCTCCTGCCACAAGGGCAGGAGACTCCTGTCAAGGACTGTGATCTGGACTTGAGGGCACCTGCAGAAGAAAAACCTTGGGGAGACCACAGGTCAGCAAGTCCTGTGGTCTGGCCTCGAGCTCAGCTGCAGGAACAATGCCTCGGAAAAGCTCCAGGTAGGACACGAACGAGCGCGCTGTGCGGGGGCTCCTCACGGCACCGCTCTGTCCCGTCCTGTCCCGTCGCGTGCTCCGAGCACTGTGGCCTGCTCCTGTCACCGCCAGCTCCTTTGTCACCACGTGTCACAAAGGGCCCTTGGACAGCCGTTCCATGTCACAATGACTGTGCAGCAGCGTGTCACCAAGGGCCCTTGCACACACTGCCGCCCTCCCTGGGGCCGCCCCCAGCCCAGCCAAAGTGGCCCAGGCTGGAAGGAATGCCTGGCCCCAGGTGTCTAAGGCAGCCCCACAGGATCGTTAGGAAGGGCTCAGAGCATCAGCAAACGCTGCCCTGCTCTGCGGGCTCAGGGCAAGCAGAAGGAGCCCCCAGGGCTGCCGACGCAGCCGCGCTGGGAAGGGCACGGGCCCTTCCAGGGACGCTGGCACGGCCTCCTTGGGACACGTCCCGGCCCGTGGCCATCCTAAACCCGCGGGTGTGACTCGCACAAGGAACGTGTGGGCCCGGGCACCAATGCTGCTGTGAGCCCTGGGGCCCGGGCAGCGCTGACATCAGCAGCTGGGGCAGAGTCCCTGCCCAAGCAGAGCTGCCACCCCCCGAGCCCTGGCAGCGCTGGTGCCCGTCTCCTGCCCCAGAGACCTGTGCCTCCGGGGGGCTTCTGTGCCACAGGGAGCCAAAGCCCACGTGCATTGGGGGCTGTGCTCCTTCCTGCAGGGGCTGATGGCCGGAGCACCTGGAGCAACTGCTGGCAGCACTTGGTCTCTGTCAGAGGGCAGAAGCTGTTAGTCAGTCCTGAAAGGATTTTTTCGTGGAAGGGATTGGCAGTAGCACCACAACACCATCAGCTGCTGAGTTTCCCTGGACGATTTGATTGCACAGAGGCACTGTCATGTTTCATGTGATCTTCTGTCAGTTCTTCTGGGAAAAACACTAGCCCAGTCTGCGATGTTCAACGCTCCAGTTGCTGCCCTTCTAGCTGTGTGGTAGCTGATGCAAGGCAGTTACTTCCTCCAGACCCAAAGAGTTGTGCCTGAAAAGTCACAGGGCTACATCTCTTTTTGATTTTTTATTTAATGCTTTCCAGAGCCTGCTGGCCGTTTTAGAGGATTTCTCCCTATCCCTAGGGCACCTTCTCCAGAAGTTCTGCTGTTCCATCCTTTTGCATTTAGTGAAAGCTACCTGCAGTGACCAGTCCATCAAAGCCCTGGGAATACCTGAACTCCTGGGTAAAGCCGGGCAAAACATTTTTTCTCCCAGATCTGAAGCCATTAAGTGCCAAACACTGTCCCCAGTGTCATACCCTGTCCCTTGGAAGTGTGCTGCTGCCATTTAAGTGGGGGTGCCAATGAAAACTACTTGTAACAGTTTTGTAATTTCTGCATTAGCATTCAGATCCTTGGCCAGATGAATCACATGTCAACGTTTTTGAGGCTGCCAGCCCTGCCATTTCTGGGATTCTTCAATATCAAAGCTGTCGTTTTTACATTGGATTTCGGAGTCTCTGAACAGTCACACAAGGGTTTAGTTTTAAACAATACAGAAAAATTCCCTGGTGTTCAGCTATAATTTTTACATTGGAATATACTCCTTATGACTACTTTAGGCAAGAGCAACAAACGCAAGAATAAGCCAAAGAGGCGATTCCTGTGTTCTAATGTGCTGCACAGAGCTAACAGGGAATTCAAGAATGGATTTGTGACACTGTTGAGTATGGCACAGATAAACAAGTGACACACTGCATGCATTTTAAGATGGCATAAATGCTTCCTTTATTACAATCTCCCGATACTTATAACCAACATTGTTCACCCAGAAGCTGATTGGCTCTTAACCTGTCACCTGTTGATTTATTAGGGACCACCCTTTGGTAAACCATCTGATGAGAAAACAACTGTTTCAAACTCCAGCTGCAAGATTGTTTTCATTCTTTCTCTCCGCCTTCTCAAAACTTGCTAGAACCATTTCTGGGAAAGTTTATCTGGCTTTTTCTCTGACCAGGCTTTCAGTCTCCACAGGATTCAGGAGTCTCAGGGTGCACAGGAAGCCCCAAAGACTTTGGCATGCTGAAATGGACCAGCCTGCTGCCTGTGCCTGGGCTGCACAGGGCTGAGCTCCATCTGGATGGTCTAACAAAGGCTGAATGGACATACCATGGCCCAGTGGAGAATCCAGATCCTGTGAGCTGCATAATTCAGCTGTAACCAGCTGAATTTTTCATGTTAGCTTGAAATCCAGGGGAGGAAAAGGTAAACATGGAAAAGTGTTCTTCCAGTTCTAGTGACAGCTGTGCCTGCACAGCACCTGTGCCCACGGCAGGGTGGTGGTGGGAACCGCAAAGTATCTTTGTGATACTTTGCAACGCAAAGTGTTCTTGCATTCTGTGACTCCCGAAGTGGAGAGGAAAAGTGACCCATGGAAGTGCCAGGCTTTCCCCAGCACCTCTTTTGTTCCAGGCAAGTCCAGGATTTCGTTTCAGAGCTGATGCATGTGTCTTTAAGGTGCCTGCACAGAGGAGAGGGAGGGCAGGTGCATGGCAGGGCTGGTGCCCCATCAGAGTGTCTCTCTGCCCCTGGCACCAATGCCGCTGCCTTGGGACGCCGCCTGTGGGAGGCGAGTCTGCCCTCAGGCTCTGCCATGGAAGTCATTCAGGGGCACAGGCAGCAGCTGAAGCAGCCAAGCGTTGCAGTGAGGATGGCAAGTCAAGAGAGAGCCATTGTGGCCAACTCTGCTGAGCCTTTTGCCAAAGCAGGGGTCATTGTGCCCCTGGGCTCTCCCCGTCTGGCATCCCGGTGGGTGCGGACGCCTGGCCAAGCAGGTGCCGCCGTTCGGGGTGCTGCTGTTGCTGAGCCCGCTCTGTTGCTGTTTCTGTGGGGCCCAGAGCCGCCGGGGCAGCAGCCACTCCGCAGCCCTGCTGGAGGAGACGCGGCCGCCTTCCCTATGGTGGCAGCAGCTCTGCGGGCCCAGAGCTCTGGGTCAGGGGGGCCTCGGTCACGGCACCGTGGCCTGGGCAGCCGCCAGGGCCCGGGATGGCCGCCAGCCCTGCCTCTGCCCCCGGCCCCTTATTGGCAGCACCCAGTGGCCGTGCCCTGGCAGCAGCCCCGTGCCGTCCCTGTGCCCAGCCAGCCCAGCCTGGGCACCTCAGGGGTGCCCCCACCCTCCTGCTGAGGCCCGGCCTCGAGGGCTTCTGCCGCAGGCCTGGGAGACGCTCTGGGGAAGCGCCAGAGCAGCCGGGTGCCAGGGACAAGGCGGCTGCCTGGGGGCTGCTTGTGCCCTCTGACACACAATTCCTCAGGGGTTCCCAGCACCCTGGCTCCTCAGGGGCCTCCTGCCCCCTTGGAGCTTCCTGCCACCCACTCTCTCACACATGCCCCTTGTTCCTTCCCACTGCCTCATCCTGTCAGGGCTTCCGCAGCACCGCATCCCTTTGTGGCCCCATCCCCTCAGGGGCTGCCCCAGCCCGGCCAAGCTGCCCGGCAGCAGCGCCACAGCCCCACAGCAGCTCCAGAGCAGCCCCATCCAGAGGCACCTGGGAGCCCTCAGCAAACCAGCCAGCAGCACACGGGCAGGAGGACACGGATGGCGCTTCCTGCCTGGCACAGGGCTTGTGGCCATCTCCAGGCTCCGCTCTGACAGGGATCCCTGCAGCTCTGGCCCCTGCCCAGCCGCTCTGTGGGCAGCACAAAGGCTTCAGCAGAACCACCAAAGGCCAAGGGGCTTCTGGCCATTTCCCCTGCAGCACTGCACGCCTGGGCAGTTGGCTGAGCACAAGCACCTTTTCCCCTCCTCCCCTATGCCCTGTGGACCCTAGGCAGCAAAGAAATCTCCTTAGAGTCTGTATATTATAACACATTCTATATTTTTCTTACTGATCTCTATTATAACACATTCTATATTTATCTACACAAAGGATAAAAAATGCAAGGGAAGGAAAGAAAAAATCTTAAAGAAAAGGAAAATCTCCGCTGGCGCAGGTTGCCCCAGCAAAGAGAGCCTCCCGGATCAGCTCTCCTCAGAACTCCAGCAGTGCAGCCAGCCGAGTCGCCACAGACGAGGCCGAGTGATCCATGCCCTGCGCAGCTGATCGTGCAGCCTCTGGAAGATGGAGTATCGCCCACTCGCTGTTGCTCGGAGGACATGCAGTGTTTGAAATGCCAGCTCTGACATGGCACTGCTCATGTCCTCCGTCAGGGGTTCGAGAGCTGCAAGAGAGAGGAACAGAGCCAAGGTCAGGTGCCACATCGGAGGGGAGCCAAGGAGAGCACCCTGCAAGGGCCATCCCAGCCGGCTCTTGCCATGGCCAGGAGGGAGCAGGGAGCAAGGGGATCAGCCTGAAGCTGCTGGCCACCAATGGCCCACGTGGCCCTGAAATGTCAGTGTGCTCTGCCCACGGGAGCAGAGCCCTCCACAGCCGGGGCAGGGCTTCCAGCTCTCCCCCTGGCAGCCCCTGCTGTCAGCCCGCTGCCCTCACTCACCAGTGCAGATCAGCTGCAGCTCTTGCTGCTGCCCCCTCAGGTGCCGCCCGGCCATGCCTGTGAACACAGAGCCTGTCACGGCCCCAGCGGCACAGCTCCCTGCCAGCGGTGCTGCCGGCGCTGTGGCCGCACGGGCTGCTGGCCCGGCAGGGCTCAGCCCGGCCCTTGCCGCACGCTGCCGCCCCAGGGCACGGCTGCCAGAGGGCGGCAGCAGCAATGCCCAGGCCAGGCGGGGCTCCACGGCGCCGGGCCCGGCTGGCGCTGCCGGGGCAGCAGGCGGGGCTGGGGCCGAGCTGCGGCGGGCCGGGCCGGGGAGGGGAAGGGCAGCCCGGGCTCGTGGCTCACCCATGAACCTGACGGCCGCCTCTCGCAGGCGCTCCTGTGGGCTCCGCAGGTAGTGCAGGGCCCGGCGCAGGTGCTCGGCCGCTCTGCTCCTGTCCTCTGCCAGCTGCAGAGAGCGGCAGGAGGGAAGGGTTGGCGCGGGCTCAGCCCCTGGGCCGGGCGCTGCCTGCGCCCAGCCCCGGCCTCCCCATGCCGCACAGCCCGGAGGCGCGGCCAGCAGCCGCTGGCCAAGGGCTCCCGAGGGCAGGGGGCAGAGGGCCGGCTGCTGCCCGGGGAGCCGCAGTGCCGGCCCGCAGCCCCACCGGGCCGGGGCTCCGTGGGGACCCGGCTCGGGCCCACGGGAGCCTGGAGAAGAGCCCGCGGGGCCTCTGGCTGCCCAGCGGGCAGGGGCACAGCTGCCCGGCCCGCACACTGAGCACCGCCCTCAGGGGCCTTCTCCAGGCTGAGGATTCTTGGCTCCTCTTACCAGGCTCTCGCCGAACCTCCATGTCTGATCCACCTCTGGCATTTGTTCGAGATTCCTTCTCTTCAGGAATCTGGCTGCAGAATGCAGCACTACACAGGAGGCCTGGAGAGCAGAGCACAGAGGCACAGATGGCCCCACAGTCCATGGCACAGGAGCATCCCAGTGCCACAGCCTGGAGGAGGCTGCGGCCCGCAAGGTGCCAGGGCAGGAGGCAGCCCAGCCCCTTCCCAGGGGTACAGCAGCCGGCCACAAGTCCTCACCTGAGCAACAGTCTGATTCTCATCATGGCAGTGGAAGTAGAGAGGGAGCAAGCTCTGGTGCACGTGAGACTTCAGGGCCTTTCTTCCATCATTGGTTAATGAGTCCAGCATCTCTTGAAAGACAGACATGGAGCTCAGCTGCACCTGGCTATCATCCTGTATGAAAGGAAGGGCAAAAGACCTCAGCATCAGCTGCTTCAGGCCCCCCAGGGCACAGGCCTGCATCTCCACAGGGCACCAAGTGTCCGGGCAGCAGCCAGTGGCCGTGGCTGTGGGCACAGAGCCTTACATGGTCAAAGAGTGGCAGGAGCGCCTCAGCCAGCTGCAGGGCGATGGGGGTGGGTATTGGGGCACCATTATCCAGGAGCAAGTATCTGAGTAGAAGAATGGTCATCCTGATCATGTCGCTATCATTTTCCTGCAGGAGCTCCACAAGACTTTCAGTCAGGCTCCGCATTTTTTCAGCCTGTGTGGAACACAAGGTTGTGAAAGGCCACCCTGCTGCCGCAGGGCCCAGAGGCCAAAGGCCTGTCCCGAAGCACTGGGGCAGCTGAACCAGGAGGCAGGAGAGCTGGGAGCAGCTGCCCCAGCACCCGAAGCCCAGGCAAGGCCAAGCAACTGCGTTGCCCACTCCCACGCTGCCTGCACGGCTTCAGCCACTGCCCCCTTCTCACCATCAAGGGATTCTTGCCCAGCACTACGAGGCCTCTGAGCGCCAAGTGACGCCTCTCCATGTTCTCGCTCTGCAGGTTCTGTGCCATGAGCTCCAGAACACTGTCACTGCATTCCCTCAAGTCCAGGCACTCGAGTACCTGTAAGGCACAGGGCAGTGACAGGGAGCCGGCCGGCAGGAGCCCGGAGCAGCAAGGGGCACGGGCACCATCCTGGCAGCTGTGCCTACGAGAGGGCAGAGAGCTGGGAGGCAGCTCAGCCAGGCAGCGCTGGCCTTGAGGCTCACCTCCACAAGGAATGCCAGGGCAGGGAAATCCCAGTATGGCATCTCTTCTCTGAGCATGGCAAGCAGGTACAATGCAATCCCGGTACAAAAGTGCATGGCTGAATGGCAAATGATTCTGACAAGAGGAAAAAGGAAACAAGACCCTGAGCCAGTGGGGCAAACCTCTCCCAGGAGTGACTCACAGAGTTCTCATCTTTCCCCACCACCTTTCCAGCAAGGTGACCTGGGCCATTTGGGACTTGGTTGCTCATGGGCACCCTTCTCTCTGAGCTTTTTCCTGTGTGCTTGGCCATCCCTCAGTGACAAGGCCCTCTGGCCCATGACCACGGGGACTGAATGAGACACCTGGGCAGAGAGCACAAATGCCAGAGGCAGTGGGGAGAAGGGGGTCTCACCTGGCCAGCAGAGCCACAGCATAGTGGTGGGTGTCAACAGAGAGCAGCGTGTCCCAGCCACACATGCGTTCTATTGCCACCACCACATCCTCACAGCGGAGACGGCAGAGCAGGGACTTCAGGGTCTGCACTGCAAACCTGTGAGCACAGCAAAGCCCAGGTCACACTGGCAGCACTGGCTCCTTGGCAAGCCACGTGGCAGGGACAGGAGGAGTGGGGTGGAGCACCTGTTGGGGCTGGTGGCAAGGCCGTGCTCTTCCTGGCATGCCTTCCAGAATGTATCGACCTCCTCTGGCATATCCAGAGTGCTGAAGAACACTTGGAATAGCAGATGCACAAAGAGGCAGGGGAAATACACCTTTAATATCCGTGGCAGACAGGGCACCTGGAGGATCTTCCACATCACCACGGTTGCCTGCAAGGGACAAAGCCCCCCAAGACAGCGCTCAGTGCCGAGGTGTCTGTGTGGCAGGGCCCGAGCGTGGCAGGGAGAGGCCGGCAGAGAGGCAGGGGGAGCACGGGGCCTGGTGGGCCTGAAGCTGCCCCTGGGCACGGTTTCAGGGCAGCGCCTGAGGCAGGCAGATGCAGTGGGGGAAGGAGGATGGAGAGCTGCTGGAGGGGCGGCCTTGGGGCCAGCAAAGGCCAGTTGCAGAAACTCACAGCCAGGGCAAAGACACCGGTTTCATCCCCATCAGAGGTGCATGTGCTGTGCTCTGGCCAGCTCCCCAGCACATCCAGGAGGATCAGCTGTGCCAGCTTTGCAGTCCTGGCTGAGCCCATGATGGTCTTCCACATGGCCATGGCAGCTCTGTGGGGTCAGAGCTCTGTCTCAGGGGCATCTCAGACACAGCCCCGGGGGGAGCTGAGCTGGCTGCCAGTTCTGCCTCTGGCCACTGGCCCTGGCCAGCAGCAGCCAGGCAGCCCAGTCCTGTGGGGACAGAGGCCTGAGGGGCAGGGAGGGAGCATGGCAGCAGGCTCAGGGGCTGACGTGCCAGGGCTGGGAAAGGCAGCAGCCAGAGGGGCCTGGAAGTGTCTGTTGGTCAGACACGTGGGCCAGGCTGTACAGGGTGATGGGCTGGGAAGGCCTGAGCCCTGTGGGCAGGTGGGCCCCATACCCGTCACAGGACGGGGCCACACGCAGGAGCGTCATCACTGCGTCATGTGGCTGTGCTTCAGCGAGATCCAGCAGGGCCTCGTCCAGCCTGTGCTCATCACAATCATTGGCCATGATCCACTGGTGGATGAACCTCACCATGGCAGGCACCTGGAGAAGGCACAGGGAGACTTGGGAAGCTGCCAGAGGGAGCAATGTTCCCAGCTTCCCCAGAGGAGTGCTTCCCTTCCCGGCCCACTCACTGCCATGTGGCCCCAAAGGCTCACAGCAACCAGCATGCGTGGCTTGAGAGGCCAAGCAATTCCTGGGAGGACCAAACCCTGGCCACAGGCTGCTTACTTGGTTTGGATAGTAAAAATCTTCCTCTACAAGCATAGACAGGAGGGCAGCGCTGGTCTTGGTTTGGAAGATGGGAGAGTAGGGTCTGAGCCCAGTGCCCATGGCCAGGGTCTCTTCCTCCTGCATTCTCTTGATGAATTTGCAGACAAACTGTAGGAGAAGGGCAGGTAGCCGGGGGTGTTGCATGGAGTGCTGCACACACGGTGCTGGGCTGAGCAGGGACAGCAGGCCCAGCCTCGGTGGGGGTGGCTGCAGGTACCTGCGCTGTGCTGCGGAAGCGGCCACGGCTGGATTCCTGCTCTTGTGTGCGCTCCAGGGCTCCATCTGGCAAAGAGCGAGCGCAGCCAGAGCTGAGGGGCTGTGGGAGAGGCCGGAGAACACAGCCCAGCCCTGCGCTGCCCAGGCAGGGAGAGCCCCGGGATGGCAAAGGGGATGGAGCACGGCCCCTGCAGGGTGTCTGCCCGGCCCCTCTTCCGTCCTGTCCTTCGGCATGTCCCCAGGGAATGGCATGGCATGGCATGGCATGGCATGGCATGGCATGGCATGGCATGGGGCCAAGCTGGCTGCAGGCACCAGTCCCACAGTCAGGCTCTGCCACTCACCCTCCTGCGGTGGCTGGAATGGCACCACCTCCTCGGTCTCCTGTGATGGGGCAGCTCCAGGGCCTTCTTCCTCCTCCTCCACCCAGGCCAGCTTGGGCACTGTTGGGGGTCTCTGCTCCATATCTTTGACTGAATTTGTGGCTATTTGAAGGAGAGATGCCTTGGAAAAGCTCCAAGTCACCAAGTCCTTCAATTGTGCCTGGAAGTCCCCTTCAAGTGGGAAGCCTCAGGAAGGCTGCAGGACAGCAAGTCCTGCACTCGCTCTCAAGGGCTCCTGCCACAAGGGCAGGAGACTCCTGTCAAGGACTGTGATCTGGACTCGAGGGCACCTGCAGAAGAAAAACCTTGGGGAGACCACAGGTCAGCAAGTCCTGTGGTCTGGCCTCGAGCTCAGCTGCAGGAACAATGCCTCGGAAAAGCTCCAGGTAGGACACGAACGAGCGCGCTGTGCGGGGGCTCCTCACGGCACCGCTCTGTCCCGTCCTGTCCCGTCGCGTGCTCCGAGCACTGTGGCCTGCTCCTGTCACCGCCAGCTCCTTTGTCACCACGTGTCACAAAGGGCCCTTGGACAGCCGTTCCATGTCACAATGACTGTGCGGCAGCGTGTCACCAAGGGCCCTTGCACACACTGCCGCCCTCCCTGGGGCCGCCCCCAGCCCAGCCAAAGTGGCCCAGGCTGGAAGGAATGCCTGGCCCCAGGTGCCTAAGGCAGCCCCACAGGATCGTTAGGAAGGGCTCAGAGCATCAGCAAACGCTGCCCTGCTCTGCGGGCTCAGGGCAGCAGAAGGAGCCCCCAGGGCTGCAGACGCAGCCGCGCTGGGAAGGGCACGGGCCCTTCCAGGGACGCTGGCACGGCCTCCTTGGGACACGTCCCGGCCCGTGGCCATCCTAAACCCGCGGGTGTGACTCGCACAAGGAACGTGTGGGCCCGGGCACCAATGCTGCTGTGAGCCCTGGGGTCCGGGCAGCGCTGACATCAGCAGCTGGGGCAGAGTCCCTGCCCAAGCAGAGCTGCCACCCCCCGAGCCCTGGCAGCGCTGGTGCCCGTCTCCTGCCCCAGAGACCTGTGCCTCCGGGGGGCTTCTGTGCCACAGGGAGCCAAAGCCCACGTGCATTGGGGGCTGTGCTCCTTCCTGCAGGGGCTGATGGCCGGAGCACCTGGAGCAACTGCTGGCAGCACTTGGTCTCTGTCAGAGGGCAGAAGCTGTTAGTCAGTCCTGAAAGGATTTTTTCGTGGAAGGGATTGGCAGTAGCACCACAACACCATCAGCTGCTGAGTTTCCCTGGACGATTTGATTGCACAGAGGCACTGTCATGTTTCATGTGATCTTCTGTCAGTTCTTCTGGGAAAAACACTAGCCCAGTCTGCGATGTTCAACGCTCCAGTTGCTGCCCTTCTAGCTGTGTGGTAGCTGATGCAAGGCAGTTACTTCCTCCAGACCCAAAGAGTTGTGCCTGAAAAGTCACAGGGCTACATCTCTTTTTGATTTTTTATTTAATGCTTTCCAGAGCCTGCTGGCCGTTTTAGAGGATTTCTCCCTATCCCTAGGGCACCTTCTCCAGAAGTTCTGCTGTTCCATCCTTTTGCATTTAGTGAAAGCTACCTGCAGTGACCAGTCCATCAAAGCCCTGGGAATACCTGAACTCCTGGGTAAAGCCGGGCAAAACATTTTTTCTCCCAGATCTGAAGCCATTAAGTGCCAAACACTGTCCCCAGTGTCATACCCTGTCCCTTGGAAGTGTGCTGCTGCCATTTAAGTGGGGGTGCCAATGAAAACTACTTGTAACAGTTTTGTAATTTCTGCATTAGCATTCAGATCCTTGGCCAGATGAATCACATGTCAACGTTTTTGAGGCTGCCAGCCCTGCCATTTCTGGGATTCTTCAATATCAAAGCTGTCATTTTTACATTGGATTTCGGAGTCTCTGAACAGTCACACAAGGGTTTAGTTTTAAACAATACAGAAAAATTCCCTGGTGTTCAGCTATAATTTTTACATTGGAATATACTCCTTATGACTACTTTAGGCAAGAGCAACAAACGCAAGAATAAGCCAAAGAGGCGATTCCTGTGTTCTAATGTGCTGCACAGAGCTAACAGGGAATTCAAGAATGGATTTGTGACACTGTTGAGTATGGCACAGATAAACAAGTGACACACTGCATGCATTTTAAGATGGCATAAATGCTTCCTTTATTACAATCTCCCGATACTTATAACCAACATTGTTCACCCAGAAGCTGATTGGCTCTTAACCTGTCACCTGTTGATTTATTAGGGACCACCCTTTGGTAAACCATCTGATGAGAAAACAACTGTTTCAAACTCCAGCTGCAAGATTGTTTTCATTCTTTCTCTCCGCCTTCTCAAAACTTGCTAGAACCATTTCTGGGAAAGTTTATCTGGCTTTTTCTCTGACCAGGCTTTCAGTCTCCACAGGATTCAGGAGTCTCAGGGTGCACAGGAAGCCCCAAAGACTTTGGCATGCTGAAATGGACCAGCCTGCTGCCTGTGCCTGGGCTGCACAGGGCTGAGCTCCATCTGGATGGTCTAACAAAGGCTGAATGGACATACCATGGCCCAGTGGAGAATCCAGATCCTGTGAGCTGCATAATTCAGCTGTAACCAGCTGAATTTTTCATGTTAGCTTGAAATCCAGGGGAGGAAAAGGTAAACATGGAAAAGTGTTCTTCCAGTTCTAGTGACAGCTGTGCCTGCACAGCACCTGTGCCCACGGCAGGGTGGTGGTGGGAACCGCAAAGTATCTTTGTGATACTTTGCAACGCAAAGTGTTCTTGCATTCTGTGACTCCCGAAGTGGAGAGGAAAAGTGACCCATGGAAGTGCCAGGCTTTCCCCAGCACCTCTTTTGTTCCAGGCAAGTCCAGGATTTCGTTTCAGAGCTGATGCATGTGTCTTTAAGGTGCCTGCACAGAGGAGAGGGAGGGCAGGTGCATGGCAGGGCTGGTGCCCCATCAGAGTGTCTCTCTGCCCCTGGCACCAATGCCGCTGCCTTGGGACGCCGCCTGTGGGAGGCGAGTCTGCCCTCAGGCTCTGCCATGGAAGTCATTCAGGGGCACAGGCAGCAGCTGAAGCAGCCAAGCGTTGCAGTGAGGATGGCAAGTCAAGAGAGAGCCATTGTGGCCAACTCTGCTGAGCCTTTTGCCAAAGCAGGGGTCATTGTGCCCCTGGGCTCTCCCCGTCTGGCATCCCGGTGGGTGCGGACGCCTGGCCAAGCAGGTGCCGCCGTTCGGGGTGCTGCTGTTGCTGAGCCCGCTCTGTTGCTGTTTCTGTGGGGCCCAGAGCCGCCGGGGCAGCAGCCACTCCGCAGCCCTGCTGGAGGAGACGCGGCCGCCCTCCCCATGGTGGCAGCAGCTCTGCGGGCCCAGAGCTCTGGGTCAGGGGGGCCTCGGTCACGGCACCGTGGCCTGGGCAGCCGCCAGGGCCCAGGATGGCCGCCAGCCCTGCCTCTGCCCCCGGCCCCTTATTGGCAGCACCCAGTGGCCGTGCCCTGGCAGCAGCCCCGTGCCGTCCCTGTGCCCAGCCAGCCCAGCCTGGGCACCTCAGGGGTGCCCCCACCCTCCTGCTGAGGCCCGGCCTCGAGGGCTTCTGCCGCAGGCCTGGGAGACGCTCTGGGGAAGCGCCAGAGCAGCCGGGTGCCAGGGACAAGGCGGCTGCCTGGGGGCTGCTTGTGCCCTCTGACACACAATTCCTCAGGGGTTCCCAGCACCCTGGCTCCTCAGGGGCCTCCTGCCCCCTTGGAGCTTCCTGCCACCCACTCTCTCACACATGCCCCTTGTTCCTTCCCACTGCCTCATCCTGTCAGGGCTTCCGCAGCACCGCATCCCTTTGTGGCCCCATCCCCTCAGGGGCTGCCCCAGCCCGGCCAAGCTGCCCGGCAGCAGCGCCACAGCCCCACAGCAGCTCCAGAGCAGCCCCATCCAGAGGCACCTGGGAGCCCTCAGCAAACCAGCCAGCAGCACACGGGCAGGAGGACACGGATGGCGCTTCCTGCCTGGCACAGGGCTTGTGGCCATCTCCAGGCTCCGCTCTGACAGGGATCCCTGCAGCTCTGGCCCCTGCCCAGCCGCTCTGTGGGCAGCACAAAGGCTTCAGCAGAACCACCAAAGGCCAAGGGGCTTCTGGCCATTTCCCCTGCAGCACTGCACGCCTGGGCAGTTGGCTGAGCACAAGCACCTTTTCCCCTCCTCCCCTATGCCCTGTGGACCCTAGGCAGCAAAGAAATCTCCTTAGAGTCTGTATATTATAACACATTCTATATTTTTCTTACTGATCTCTATTATAACACATTCTATATTTATCTATACAAAGGATAAAAAATGCAAGGGAAGGAAAGAAAAAATCTTAAAGAAAAGGAAAATCTCCGCTGGCGCAGGTTGCCCCAGCAAAGAGAGCCTCCCGGATCAGCTCTCCTCAGAACTCCAGCAGTGCAGCCAGCCGAGTCGCCACAGACGAGGCCGAGTGATCCATGCCCTGCGCAGCTGATCGTGCAGCCTCTGGAAGATGGAGTATCGCCCACTCGCTGTTGCTCGGAGGACATGCAGTGTTTGAAATGCCAGCTCTGACATGGCACTGCTCATGTCCTCCGTCAGGGGTTCGAGAGCTGCAAGAGAGAGGAACAGAGCCAAGGTCAGGTGCCACATCGGAGGGGAGCCAAGGAGAGCACCCTGCAAGGGCCATCCCAGCCGGCTCTTGCCATGGCCAGGAGGGAGCAGGGAGCAAGGGGATCAGCCTGAAGCTGCTGGCCACCAATGGCCCACGTGGCCCTGAAATGTCAGTGTGCTCTGCCCACGGGAGCAGAGCCCTCCACAGCCGGGGCAGGGCTTCCAGCTCTCCCCCTGGCAGCCCCTGCTGTCAGCCCGCTGCCCTCACTCACCAGTGCAGATCAGCTGCAGCTCTTGCTGCTGCCCCCTCAGGTGCCGCCCGGCCATGCCTGTGAACACAGAGCCTGTCACGGCCCCAGCGGCACAGCTCCCTGCCAGCGGTGCTGCCGGCGCTGTGGCCGCACGGGCTGCTGGCCGGGCAGGGCTCAGCCCGGCCCCTGCCGCACGCTGCCGCCCCAGGGCACGGCTGCCAGAGGGCGGCAGCAGCAATGCCCAGGCCAGGCGGGGCTCCACGGCGCCGGGCCCGGCTGGCGCTGCCGGGGCAGCAGGCGGGGCTGGGGCCGAGCTGCGGCGGGCCGGGCCGGGGAGGGGAAGGGCAGCCCGGGCTCGTGGCTCACCCATGAACCTGACGGCCGCCTCTCGCAGGCGCTCCTGTGGGCTCCGCAGGTAGTGCAGGGCCCGGCGCAGGTGCTCGGCCGCTCTGCTCCTGTCCTCTGCCAGCTGCAGAGAGCGGCAGGAGGGAAGGGTTGGCGCGGGCTCAGCCCCTGGGCCGGGCGCTGCCTGCGCCCAGCCCCGGCCTCCCCATGCCGCACAGCCCGGAGGCGCGGCCAGCAGCCGCTGGCCAAGGGCTCCCGAGGGCAGGGGGCAGAGGGCCGGCTGCTGCCCGGGGAGCCGCAGTGCCGGCCCGCAGCCCCACCGGGCCGGGGCTCCGTGGGGACCCGGCTCGGGCCCACGGGAGCCTGGAGAAGAGCCCGCGGGGCCTCTGGCTGCCCAGCGGGCAGGGGCACAGCTGCCCGGCCCGCACACTGAGCACCGCCCTCAGGGGCCTTCTCCAGGCTGAGGATTCTTGGCTCCTCTTACCAGGCTCTCGCCGAACCTCCATGTCTGATCCACCTCTGGCATTTGTTCGAGATTCCTTCTCTTCAGGAATCTGGCTGCAGAATGCAGCACTACACAGGAGGCCTGGAGAGCAGAGCACAGAGGCACAGATGGCCCCACAGTCCATGGCACAGGAGCATCCCAGTGCCACAGCCTGGAGGAGGCTGCGGCCCGCAAGGTGCCAGGGCAGGAGGCAGCCCAGCCCCTTCCCAGGGGTACAGCAGCCGGCCACAAGTCCTCACCTGAGCAACAGTCTGATTCTCATCATGGCAGTGGAAGTAGAGAGGGAGCAAGCTCTGGTGCACGTGAGACTTCAGGGCCTTTCTTCCATCATTGGTTAATGAGTCCAGCATCTCTTGAAAGACAGACATGGAGCTCAGCTGCACCTGGCTATCATCCTGTATGAAAGGAAGGGCAAAAGACCTCAGCATCAGCTGCTTCAGGCCCCCCAGGGCACAGGCCTGCATCTCCACAGGGCACCAAGTGTCCGGGCAGCAGCCAGTGGCCGTGGCTGTGGGCACAGAGCCTTACATGGTCAAAGAGTGGCAGGAGCGCCTCAGCCAGCTGCAGGGCGATGGGGGTGGGTATTGGGGCACCATTATCCAGGAGCAAGTATCTGAGTAGAAGAATGGTCATCCTGATCATGTCGCTATCATTTTCCTGCAGGAGCTCCACAAGACTTTCAGTCAGGCTCCGCATTTTTTCAGCCTGTGTGGAACACAAGGTTGTGAAAGGCCACCCTGCTGCCGCAGGGCCCAGAGGCCAAAGGCCTGTCCCGAAGCACTGGGGCAGCTGAACCAGGAGGCAGGAGAGCTGGGAGCAGCTGCCCCAGCACCCGAAGCCCAGGCAAGGCCAAGCAACTGCGTTGCCCACTCCCACGCTGCCTGCACGGCTTCAGCCACTGCCCCCTTCTCACCATCAAGGGATTCTTGCCCAGCACTACGAGGCCTCTGAGCGCCAAGTGACGCCTCTCCATGTTCTCGCTCTGCAGGTTCTGTGCCATGAGCTCCAGAACACTGTCACTGCATTCCCTCAAGTCCAGGCACTCGAGGACCTGCAAGGCACAGGGCAGTGACAGGGAGCCGGCCGGCAGGAGCCCGGAGCAGCAAGGGGCACGGGCACCGTCCTGGCAGCTGTGCCTACGAGAGGGCAGAGAGCTGGGAGGCAGCTCAGCCAGGCAGCGCTGGCCTTGAGGCTCACCTCCACAAGGAATGCCAGGGCAGGGAAATCCCAGTATGGCATCTCTTCTCTGAGCATGGCAAGCAGGTACAATGCAATCCCGGTACAAAAGTGCATGGCTGAATGGCAAATGATTCTGACAAGAGGAAAAAGGAAACAAGACCCTGAGCCAGTGGGGCAAACCTCTCCCAGGAGTGACTCCTCACAGAGTTCTCATCTTTCCCCACCACCTTTCCAGCAAGGTGACCTGGGCCATTTGGGACTTGGTTGCTCATGGGCACCCTTCTCTCTGAGCTTTTTCCTGTGTGCTTGGCCATCCCTCAGTGACAAGGCCCTCTGGCCCATGACCACGGGGACTGAATGAGACACCTGGGCAGAGAGCACAAATGCCAGAGGCAGTGGGGAGAAGGGGGTCTCACCTGGCCAGCAGAGCCACAGCATAGTGGTGGGTGTCAACAGAGAGCAGCGTGTCCCAGCCACACATGCGTTCTATTGCCACCACCACATCCTCACAGCGGAGACGGCAGAGCAGGGACTTCAGGGTCTGCACTGCAAACCTGTGAGCACAGCAAAGCCCAGGTCACACTGGCAGCACTGGCTCCTTGGCAAGCCACGTGGCAGGGACAGGAGGAGTGGGGTGGAGCACCTGTTGGGGCTGGTGGCAAGGCCGTGCTCTTCCTGGCATGCCTTCCAGAATGTATCGACCTCCTCTGGCATATCCAGAGTGCTGAAGAACACTTGGAATAGCAGATGCACAAAGAGGCAGGGGAAATACACCTTTAATATCCGTGGCAGACAGGGCACCTGGAGGATCTTCCACATCACCACGGTTGCCTGCAAGGGACAAAGCCCCCCGAGACAGCGCTCAGTGCCGAGGTGTCTGTGTGGCAGGGCCCGAGCGTGGCAGGGAGAGGCCGGCAGAGAGGCAGGGGGAGCACGGGGCCTGGTGGGCCTGAAGCTGCCCCTGGGCACGGTTTCAGGGCAGCGCCTGAGGCAGGCAGATGCAGTGGGGGAAGGAGGATGGAGAGCTGCTGGAGGGGCGGCCTTGGGGCCAGCAAAGGCCAGTTGCAGAAACTCACAGCCAGGGCAAAGACACCGGTTTCATCCCCATCAGAGGTGCATGTGCTGTGCTCTGGCCAGCTCCCCAGCACATCCAGGAGGATCAGCTGTGCCAGCTTTGCAGTCCTGGCTGAGCCCATGATGGTCTTCCACATGGCCATGGCAGCTCTGTGGGGTCAGAGCTGTGTCTCAGGGGCATCTCAGACACAGCCCCGGGGGGAGCTGAGCTGGCTGCCAGTTCTGCCTCTGGCCACTGGCCCTGGCCAGCAGCAGCCAGGCAGCCCAGTCCTGTGGGGACAGAGGCCTGAGGGGCAGGGAGGGAGCATGGCAGCAGGCTCAGGGGCTGACGTGCCAGGGCTGGGAAAGGCAGCAGCCAGAGGGGCCTGGAAGTGTCTGTTGGTCAGACACGTGGGCCAGGCTGTACAGGGTGATGGGCTGGGAAGGCCTGAGCCCTGTGGGCAGGTGGGCCCCATACCCGTCACAGGACGGGGCCACACGCAGGAGCGTCATCACTGCGTCATGTGGCTGTGCTTCAGCGAGATCCAGCAGGGCCTCGTCCAGCCTGTGCTCATCACAATCATTGGCCATGATCCACTGGTGGATGAACCTCACCATGGCAGGCACCTGGAGAAGGCACAGGGAGACTTGGGAAGCTGCCAGAGGGAGCAATGTTCCCAGCTTCCCCAGAGGAGTGCTTCCCTTCCCGGCCCACTCACTGCCATGTGGCCCCAAAGGCTCACAGCAACCAGCATGCGTGGCTTGAGAGGCCAAGCAATTCCTGGGAGGACCAAACCCTGGCCACAGGCTGCTTACTTGGTTTGGATAGTAAAAATCTTCCTCTACAAGCATAGACAGGAGGGCAGCGCTGGTCTTGGTTTGGAAGATGGGAGAGTAGGGTCTGAGCCCAGTGCCCATGGCCAGGGTCTCTTCCTCCTGCATTCTCTTGATGAATTTGCAGACAAACTGTAGGAGAAGGGCAGGTAGCCGGGGGTGTTGCATGGAGTGCTGCACACACGGTGCTGGGCTGAGCAGGGACAGCAGGCCCAGCCTCGGTGGGGGTGGCTGCAGGTACCTGCGCTGTGCTGCGGAAGCGGCCACGGCTGGATTCCTGCTCTTGTGTGCGCTCCAGGGCTCCATCTGGCAAAGAGCGAGCGCAGCCAGAGCTGAGGGGCTGTGGGAGAGGCCGGAGAACACAGCCCAGCCCTGCGCTGCCCAGGCAGGGAGAGCCCCGGGATGGCAAAGGGGATGGAGCACGGCCCCTGCAGGGTGTCTGCCCGGCCCCTCTTCCGTCCTGTCCTTCGGCATGTCCCCAGGGAATGGCATGGCATGGCATGGCATGGCATGGCATGGCATGGCATGGCATGGGGCCAAGCTGGCTGCAGGCACCAGTCCCACAGTCAGGCTCTGCCACTCACCCTCCTGCGGTGGCTGGAATGGCACCACCTCCTCGGTCTCCTGTGATGGGGCAGCTCCAGGGCCTTCTTCCTCCTCCTCCACCCAGGCCAGCTTGGGCACTGTTGGGGGTCTCTGCTCCATATCTTTGACTGAATTTGTGGCTATTTGAAGGAGAGATGCCTTGGAAAAGCTCCAAGTCACCAAGTCCTTCAATTGTGCCTGGAAGTCCCCTTCAAGTGGGAAGCCTCAGGAAGGCTGCAGGACAGCAAGTCCTGCACTCGCTCTCAAGGGCTCCTGCCACAAGGGCAGGAGACTCCTGTCAAGGACTGTGATCTGGACTCGAGGGCACCTGCAGAAGAAAAACCTTGGGGAGACCACAGGTCAGCAAGTCCTGTGGTCTGGCCTCGAGCTCAGCTGCAGGAACAATGCCTCGGAAAAGCTCCAGGTAGGACACGAACGAGCGCGCTGTGCGGGGGCTCCTCACGGCACCGCTCTGTCCCGTCCTGTCCCGTCGCGTGCTCCGAGCACTGTGGCCTGCTCCTGTCACCGCCAGCTCCTTTGTCACCACGTGTCACAAAGGGCCCTTGGACAACCGTTCCATGTCACAATGACTGTGCGGCAGCGTGTCACCAAGGGCCCTTGCACACACTGCCGCCCTCCCTGGGGCCGCCCCCAGCCCAGCCAAAGTGGCCCAGGCTGGAAGGAATGCCTGGCCCCAGGTGTCTAAGGCAGCCCCACAGGATCGTTAGGAAGGGCTCAGAGCATCAGCAAACGCTGCCCTGCTCTGCGGGCTCAGGGCAGCAGAAGGAGCCCCCAGGGCTGCAGACGCAGCCGCGCTGGGAAGGGCACGGGCCCTTCCAGGGACGCTGGCACGGCCTCCTTGGGACACGTCCCGGCCCGTGGCCATCCTAAACCCGCGGGTGTGACTCGCACAAGGAACGTGTGGGCCCGGGCACCAATGCTGCTGTGAGCCCTGGGGCCCGGGCAGCGCTGACATCAGCAGCTGGGGCAGAGTCCCTGCCCAAGCAGAGCTGCCACCCCCCGAGCCCTGGCAGCGCTGGTGCCCATCTCCTGCCCCAGAGACCTGTGCCCCCGGGGGCTTCTGTGCCACAGGGAGCCAAAGCCCACGTGCATTGGGGGCTGTGCTCCTTCCTGCAGGGGCTGATGGCCGGAGCACCTGGAGCAACTGCTGGCAGCACTTGGTCTCTGTCAGAGGGCAGAAGCTGTTAGTCAGTCCTGAAAGGATTTTTTCATGGAAGGGATTGGCAGTAGCACCACAACACCATCAGCTGCTGAGTTTCCCTGGACGATTTGATTGCACAGAGGCACTGTCATGTTTCATGTGATCTTCTGTCAGTTCTTCTGGGAAAAACACTAGCCCAGTCTGCGATGTTCAACGCTCCAGTTGCTGCCCTTCTAGCTGTGTGGTAGCTGATGCAAGGCAGTTACTTCCTCCAGACCCAAAGAGTTGTGCCTGAAAAGTCACAGGGCTACATCTCTTTTTGATTTTTTATTTAGTGCTTTCCAGAGCCTGCTGGCCGTTTTAGAGGATTTCTCCCTATCCCTAGGGCACCTTCTCCAGAAGTTCTGCTGTTCCATCCTTTTGCATTTAGTGAAAGCTACCTGCAGTGACCAGTCCATCAAAGCCCTGGGAATACCTGAACTCCTGGGTAAAGCCGGGCAAAACATTTTTCTCCCAGATCTGAAGCCATTAAGTGCCAAACACTGTCCCCAGTGTCATACCCTGTCCCTTGGAAGTGTGCTGCTGCCATTTAAGTGGGGGTGCCAATGAAAACTACTTGTAACAGTTTTGTAATTTCTGCATTAGCATTCAGATCCTTGGCCAGATGAATCACATGTCAACGTTTTTGAGGCTGCCAGCCCTGCCATTTCTGGGATTCTTCAATATCAAAGCTGTCGTTTTTACATTGGATTTCGGAGTCTCTGAACAGTCACACAAGGGTTTAGTTTTAAACAATACAGAAAAATTCCCTGGTGTTCAGCTATAATTTTTACATTGGAATATACTCCTTATGACTACTTTAGGCAAGAGCAACAAACGCAAGAATAAGCCAAAGAGGCGATTCCTGTGTTCTAATGTGCTGCACAGAGCTAACAGGGAATTCAAGAATGGATTTGTGACACTGTTGAGTATGGCACAGATAAACAAGTGACACACTGCATGCATTTTAAGATGGCATAAATGCTTCCTTTATTACAATCTCCCGATACTTATAACCAACATTGTTCACCCAGAAGCTGATTGGCTCTTAACCTGTCACCTGTTGATTTATTAGGGACCACCCTTTGGTAAACCATCTGATGAGAAAACAACTGTTTCAAACTCCAGCTGCAAGATTGTTTTCATTCTTTCTCTCCGCCTTCTCAAAACTTGCTAGAACCATTTCTGGGAAAGTTTATCTGGCTTTTTCTCTGACCAGGCTTTCAGTCTCCACAGGATTCAGGAGTCTCAGGGTGCACAGGAAGCCCCAAAGACTTTGGCATGCTGAAATGGACCAGCCTGCTGCCTGTGCCTGGGCTGCACAGGGCTGAGCTCCATCTGGATGGTCTAACAAAGGCTGAATGGACATACCATGGCCCAGTGGAGAATCCAGATCCTGTGAGCTGCATAATTCAGCTGTAACCAGCTGAATTTTTCATGTTAGCTTGAAATCCAGGGGAGGAAAAGGTAAACATGGAAAAGTGTTCTTCCAGTTCTAGTGACAGCTGTGCCTGCACAGCACCTGTGCCCACGGCAGGGTGGTGGTGGGAACCGCAAAGTATCTTTGTGATACTTTGCAACGCAAAGTGTTCTTGCATTCTGTGACTCCCGAAGTGGAGAGGAAAAGTGACCCATGGAAGTGCCAGGCTTTCCCCAGCACCTCTTTTGTTCCAGGCAAGTCCAGGATTTCGTTTCAGAGCTGATGCATGTGTCTTTAAGGTGCCTGCACAGAGGAGAGGGAGGGCAGGTGCATGGCAGGGCTGGTGCCCCATCAGAGTGTCTCTCTGCCCCTGGCACCAATGCCGCTGCCTTGGGACGCCGCCTGTGGGAGGCGAGTCTGCCCTCAGGCTCTGCCATGGAAGTCATTCAGGGGCACAGGCAGCAGCTGAAGCAGCCAAGCGTTGCAGTGAGGATGGCAAGTCAAGAGAGAGCCATTGTGGCCAACTCTGCTGAGCCTTTTGCCAAAGCAGGGGTCATTGTGCCCCTGGGCTCTCCCCGTCTGGCATCCCGGTGGGTGCGGACGCCTGGCCAAGCAGGTGCCGCCGTTCGGGGTGCTGCTGTTGCTGAGCCCGCTCTGTTGCTGTTTCTGTGGGGCCCAGAGCCGCCGGGGCAGCAGCCACTCCGCAGCCCTGCTGGAGGAGACGCGGCCGCCCTCCCCATGGTGGCAGCAGCTCTGCGGGCCCAGAGCTCTGGGTCAGGGGGGCCTCGGTCACGGCACCGTGGCCTGGGCAGCCGCCAGGGCCCGGGATGGCCGCCAGCCCTGCCTCTGCCCCCGGCCCCTTATTGGCAGCACCCAGTGGCCGTGCCCTGGCAGCAGCCCCGTGCCGTCCCTGTGCCCAGCCAGCCCAGCCTGGGCACCTCAGGGGTGCCCCCACCCTCCTGCTGAGGCCCGGCCTCGAGGGCTTCTGCCGCAGGCCTGGGAGACGCTCTGGGGAAGCGCCAGAGCAGCCGGGTGCCAGGGACAAGGCGGCTGCCTGGGGGCTGCTTGTGCCCTCTGACACACAATTCCTCAGGGGTTCCCAGCACCCTGGCTCCTCAGGGGCCTCCTGCCCCCTTGGAGCTTCCTGCCACCCACTCTCTCACACATGCCCCTTGTTCCTTCCCACTGCCTCATCCTGTCAGGGCTTCCGCAGCACCGCATCCCTTTGTGGCCCCATCCCCTCAGGGGCTGCCCCAGCCCGGCCAAGCTGCCCGGCAGCAGCGCCACAGCCCCACAGCAGCTCCAGAGCAGCCCCATCCAGAGGCACCTGGGAGCCCTCAGCAAACCAGCCAGCAGCACACGGGCAGGAGGACACGGATGGCGCTTCCTGCCTGGCACAGGGCTTGTGGCCATCTCCAGGCTCCGCTCTGACAGGGATCCCTGCAGCTCTGGCCCCTGCCCAGCCGCTCTGTGGGCAGCACAAAGGCTTCAGCAGAACCACCAAAGGCCAAGGGGCTTCTGGCCATTTCCCCTGCAGCACTGCACGCCTGGGCAGTTGGCTGAGCACAAGCACCTTTTCCCCTCCTCCCCTATGCCCTGTGGACCCTAGGCAGCAAAGAAATCTCCTTAGAGTCTGTATATTATAACACATTCTATATTTTTCTTACTGATCTCTATTATAACACATTCTATATTTATCTATACAAAGGATAAAAAATGCAAGGGAAGGAAAGAAAAAATCTTAAAGAAAAGGAAAATCTCCGCTGGCGCAGGTTGCCCCAGCAAAGAGAGCCTCCCGGATCAGCTCTCCTCAGAACTCCAGCAGTGCAGCCAGCCGAGTCGCCACAGACGAGGCCGAGTGATCCATGCCCTGCGCAGCTGATCGTGCAGCCTCTGGAAGATGGAGTATCGCCCACTCGCTGTTGCTCGGAGGACATGCAGTGTTTGAAATGCCAGCTCTGACATGGCACTGCTCATGTCCTCCGTCAGGGGTTCGAGAGCTGCAAGAGAGAGGAACAGAGCCAAGGTCAGGTGCCACATCGGAGGGGAGCCAAGGAGAGCACCCTGCAAGGGCCATCCCAGCCGGCTCTTGCCATGGCCAGGAGGGAGCAGGGAGCAAGGGGATCAGCCTGAAGCTGCTGGCCACCAATGGCCCACGTGGCCCTGAAATGTCAGTGTGCTCTGCCCACGGGAGCAGAGCCCTCCACAGCCGGGGCAGGGCTTCCAGCTCTCCCCCTGGCAGCCCCTGCTGTCAGCCCGCTGCCCTCACTCACCAGTGCAGATCAGCTGCAGCTCTTGCTGCTGCCCCCTCAGGTGCCGCCCGGCCATGCCTGTGAACACAGAGCCTGTCACGGCCCCAGCGGCACAGCTCCCTGCCAGCGGTGCTGCCGGCGCTGTGGCCGCACGGGCTGCTGGCCGGGCAGGGCTCAGCCCGGCCCCTGCCGCACGCTGCCGCCCCAGGGCACGGCTGCCAGAGGGCGGCAGCAGCAATGCCCAGGCCAGGCGGGGCTCCACGGCGCCGGGCCCGGCTGGCGCTGCCGGGGCAGCAGGCGGGGCTGGGGCCGAGCTGCGGCGGGCCGGGCCGGGGAGGGGAAGGGCAGCCCGGGCTCGTGGCTCACCCATGAACCTGACGGCCGCCTCTCGCAGGCGCTCCTGTGGGCTCCGCAGGTAGTGCAGGGCCCGGCGCAGGTGCTCGGCCGCTCTGCTCCTGTCCTCTGCCAGCTGCAGAGAGCGGCAGGAGGGAAGGGTTGGCGCGGGCTCAGCCCCTGGGCCGGGCGCTGCCTGCGCCCAGCCCCGGCCTCCCCATGCCGCACAGCCCGGAGGCGCGGCCAGCAGCCGCTGGCCAAGGGCTCCCGAGGGCAGGGGGCAGAGGGCCGGCTGCTGCCCGGGGAGCCGCAGTGCCGGCCCGCAGCCCCACCGGGCCGGGGCTCCGTGGGGACCCGGCTCGGGCCCACGGGAGCCTGGAGAAGAGCCCGCGGGGCCTCTGGCTGCCCAGCGGGCAGGGGCACAGCTGCCCGGCCCGCACACTGAGCACCGCCCTCAGGGGCCTTCTCCAGGCTGAGGATTCTTGGCTCCTCTTACCAGGCTCTCGCCGAACCTCCATGTCTGATCCACCTCTGGCATTTGTTCGAGATTCCTTCTCTTCAGGAATCTGGCTGCAGAATGCAGCACTACACAGGAGGCCTGGAGAGCAGAGCACAGAGGCACAGATGGCCCCACAGTCCATGGCACAGGAGCATCCCAGTGCCACAGCCTGGAGGAGGCTGCGGCCCGCAAGGTGCCAGGGCAGGAGGCAGCCCAGCCCCTTCCCAGGGGTACAGCAGCCGGCCACAAGTCCTCACCTGAGCAACAGTCTGATTCTCATCATGGCAGTGGAAGTAGAGAGGGAGCAAGCTCTGGTGCACGTGAGACTTCAGGGCCTTTCTTCCATCATTGGTTAATGAGTCCAGCATCTCTTGAAAGACAGACATGGAGCTCAGCTGCACCTGGCTATCATCCTGTATGAAAGGAAGGGCAAAAGACCTCAGCATCAGCTGCTTCAGGCCCCCCAGGGCACAGGCCTGCATCTCCACAGGGCACCAAGTGTCCGGGCAGCAGCCAGTGGCCGTGGCTGTGGGCACAGAGCCTTACATGGTCAAAGAGTGGCAGGAGCGCCTCAGCCAGCTGCAGGGCGATGGGGGTGGGTATTGGGGCACCATTATCCAGGAGCAAGTATCTGAGTAGAAGAATGGTCATCCTGATCATGTCGCTATCATTTTCCTGCAGGAGCTCCACAAGACTTTCAGTCAGGCTCCGCATTTTTTCAGCCTGTGTGGAACACAAGGTTGTGAAAGGCCACCCTGCTGCCGCAGGGCCCAGAGGCCAAAGGCCTGTCCCGAAGCACTGGGGCAGCTGAACCAGGAGGCAGGAGAGCTGGGAGCAGCTGCCCCAGCACCCGAAGCCCAGGCAAGGCCAAGCAACTGCGTTGCCCACTCCCACGCTGCCTGCACGGCTTCAGCCACTGCCCCCTTCTCACCATCAAGGGATTCTTGCCCAGCACTACGAGGCCTCTGAGCGCCAAGTGACGCCTCTCCATGTTCTCGCTCTGCAGGTTCTGTGCCATGAGCTCCAGAACACTGTCACTGCATTCCCTCAAGTCCAGGCACTCGAGGACCTGCAAGGCACAGGGCAGTGACAGGGAGCCGGCCGGCAGGAGCCCGGAGCAGCAAGGGGCACGGGCACCGTCCTGGCAGCTGTGCCTACGAGAGGGCAGAGAGCTGGGAGGCAGCTCAGCCAGGCAGCGCTGGCCTTGAGGCTCACCTCCACAAGGAATGCCAGGGCAGGGAAATCCCAGTATGGCATCTCTTCTCTGAGCATGGCAAGCAGGTACAATGCAATCCCGGTACAAAAGTGCATGGCTGAATGGCAAATGATTCTGACAAGAGGAAAAAGGAAACAAGACCCTGAGCCAGTGGGGCAAACCTCTCCCAGGAGTGACTCCTCACAGAGTTCTCATCTTTCCCCACCACCTTTCCAGCAAGGTGACCTGGGCCATTTGGGACTTGGTTGCTCATGGGCACCCTTCTCTCTGAGCTTTTTCCTGTGTGCTTGGCCATCCCTCAGTGACAAGGCCCTCTGGCCCATGACCACGGGGACTGAATGAGACACCTGGGCAGAGAGCACAAATGCCAGAGGCAGTGGGGAGAAGGGGGTCTCACCTGGCCAGCAGAGCCACAGCATAGTGGTGGGTGTCAACAGAGAGCAGCGTGTCCCAGCCACACATGCGTTCTATTGCCACCACCACATCCTCACAGCGGAGACGGCAGAGCAGGGACTTCAGGGTCTGCACTGCAAACCTGTGAGCACAGCAAAGCCCAGGTCACACTGGCAGCACTGGCTCCTTGGCAAGCCACGTGGCAGGGACAGGAGGAGTGGGGTGGAGCACCTGTTGGGGCTGGTGGCAAGGCCGTGCTCTTCCTGGCATGCCTTCCAGAATGTATCGACCTCCTCTGGCATATCCAGAGTGCTGAAGAACACTTGGAATAGCAGATGCACAAAGAGGCAGGGGAAATACACCTTTAATATCCGTGGCAGACAGGGCACCTGGAGGATCTTCCACATCACCACGGTTGCCTGCAAGGGACAAAGCCCCCCGAGACAGCGCTCAGTGCCGAGGTGTCTGTGTGGCAGGGCCCGAGCGTGGCAGGGAGAGGCCGGCAGAGAGGCAGGGGGAGCACGGGGCCTGGTGGGCCTGAAGCTGCCCCTGGGCACGGTTTCAGGGCAGCGCCTGAGGCAGGCAGATGCAGTGGGGGAAGGAGGATGGAGAGCTGCTGGAGGGGCGGCCTTGGGGCCAGCAAAGGCCAGTTGCAGAAACTCACAGCCAGGGCAAAGACACCGGTTTCATCCCCATCAGAGGTGCATGTGCTGTGCTCTGGCCAGCTCCCCAGCACATCCAGGAGGATCAGCTGTGCCAGCTTTGCAGTCCTGGCTGAGCCCATGATGGTCTTCCACATGGCCATGGCAGCTCTGTGGGGTCAGAGCTCTGTCTCAGGGGCATCTCAGACACAGCCCCGGGGGGAGCTGAGCTGGCTGCCAGTTCTGCCTCTGGCCACTGGCCCTGGCCAGCAGCAGCCAGGCAGCCCAGTCCTGTGGGGACAGAGGCCTGAGGGGCAGGGAGGGAGCATGGCAGCAGGCTCAGGGGCTGACGTGCCAGGGCTGGGAAAGGCAGCAGCCAGAGGGGCCTGGAAGTGTCTGTTGGTCAGACACGTGGGCCAGGCTGTACAGGGTGATGGGCTGGGAAGGCCTGAGCCCTGTGGGCAGGTGGGCCCCATACCCGTCACAGGACGGGGCCACACGCAGGAGCGTCATCACTGCGTCATGTGGCTGTGCTTCAGCGAGATCCAGCAGGGCCTCGTCCAGCCTGTGCTCATCACAATCATTGGCCATGATCCACTGGTGGATGAACCTCACCATGGCAGGCACCTGGAGAAGGCACAGGGAGACTTGGGAAGCTGCCAGAGGGAGCAATGTTCCCAGCTTCCCCAGAGGAGTGCTTCCCTTCCCGGCCCACTCACTGCCATGTGGCCCCAAAGGCTCACAGCAACCAGCATGCGTGGCTTGAGAGGCCAAGCAATTCCTGGGAGGACCAAACCCTGGCCACAGGCTGCTTACTTGGTTTGGATAGTAAAAATCTTCCTCTACAAGCATAGACAGGAGGGCAGCGCTGGTCTTGGTTTGGAAGATGGGAGAGTAGGGTCTGAGCCCAGTGCCCATGGCCAGGGTCTCTTCCTCCTGCATTCTCTTGATGAATTTGCAGACAAACTGTAGGAGAAGGGCAGGTAGCCGGGGGTGTTGCATGGAGTGCTGCACACACGGTGCTGGGCTGAGCAGGGACAGCAGGCCCAGCCTCGGTGGGGGTGGCTGCAGGTACCTGCGCTGTGCTGCGGAAGCGGCCACGGCTGGATTCCTGCTCTTGTGTGCGCTCCAGGGCTCCATCTGGCAAAGAGCGAGCGCAGCCAGAGCTGAGGGGCTGTGGGAGAGGCCGGAGAACACAGCCCAGCCCTGCGCTGCCCAGGCAGGGAGAGCCCCGGGATGGCCCAGGGAATGGAGCACGGCCCCTGCAGGGTGTCTGCCCGGCCCCTCTTCCGTCCTGTCCTTCGGCATGTCCCCAGGGAATGGCATGGCATGGCATGGCATGGCATGGCATGGCATGGCATGGCATGGCATGGGGCCAAGCTGGCTGCAGGCACCAGTCCCACAGTCAGGCTCTGCCACTCACCCTCCTGCGGTGGCTGGAATGGCACCACCTCCTCGGTCTCCTGTGATGGGGCAGCTCCAGGGCCTTCTTCCTCCTCCTCCACCCAGGCCAGCTTGGGCACTGTTGGGGGTCTCTGCTCCATATCTTTGACTGAATTTGTGGCTATTTGAAGGAGAGATGCCTTGGAAAAGCTCCAAGTCACCAAGTCCTTCAATTGTGCCTGGAAGTCCCCTTCAAGTGGGAAGCCTCAGGAAGGCTGCAGGACAGCAAGTCCTGCACTCGCTCTCAAGGGCTCCTGCCACAAGGGCAGGAGACTCCTGTCAAGGACTGTGATCTGGACTCGAGGGCACCTGCAGAAGAAAAACCTTGGGGAGACCACAGGTCAGCAAGTCCTGTGGTCTGGCCTCGAGCTCAGCTGCAGGAACAATGCCTCGGAAAAGCTCCAGGTAGGACACGAACGAGCGCGCTGTGCGGGGGCTCCTCACGGCACCGCTCTGTCCCGTCCTGTCCCGTCGCGTGCTCCGAGCACTGTGGCCTGCTCCTGTCACCGCCAGCTCCTTTGTCACCACGTGTCACAAAGGGCCCTTGGACAACCGTTCCATGTCACAATGACTGTGCGGCAGCGTGTCACCAAGGGCCCTTGCACACACTGCCGCCCTCCCTGGGGCCGCGCCCAGCCCAGCCAAAGTGGCCCAGGCTGGAAGGAATGCCTGGCCCCAGGTGTCTAAGGCAGCCCCACAGGATCGTTAGGAAGGGCTCAGAGCATCAGCAAACGCTGCCCTGCTCTGCGGGCTCAGGGCAGCAGAAGGAGCCCCCAGGGCTGCAGACGCAGCCGCGCTGGGAAGGGCACGGGCCCTTCCAGGGACGCTGGCACGGCCTCCTTGGGACACGTCCCGGCCCGTGGCCATCCTAAACCCGCGGGTGTGACTCGAACAAGGAACGTGTGGGCCCGGGCACCAATGCTGCTGTGAGCCCTGGGGCCCGGGCAGCGCTGACATCAGCAGCTGGGGCAGAGTCCCTGCCCAAGCAGAGCTGCCACCCCCCGAGCCCTGGCAGCGCTGGTGCCCGTCTCCTGCCCCAGAGACCTGTGCCCCCGGGGGCTTCTGTGCCACAGGGAGCCAAAGCCCACGTGCATTGGGGGCTGTGCTCCTTCCTGCAGGGGCTGATGGCCGGAGCACCTGGAGCAACTGCTGGCAGCACTTGGTCTCTGTCAGAGGGCAGAAGCTGTTAGTCAGTCCTGAAAGGATTTTTTCATGGAAGGGATTGGCAGTAGCACCACAACACCATCAGCTGCTGAGTTTCCCTGGACGATTTGATTGCACAGAGGCACTGTCATGTTTCATGTGATCTTCTGTCAGTTCTTCTGGGAAAAACACTAGCCCAGTCTGCGATGTTCAACGCTCCAGTTGCTGCCCTTCTAGCTGTGTGGTAGCTGATGCAAGGCAGTTACTTCCTCCAGACCCAAAGAGTTGTGCCTGAAAAGTCACAGGGCTACATCTCTTTTTGATTTTTTATTTAGTGCTTTCCAGAGCCTGCTGGCCGTTTTAGAGGATTTCTCCCTATCCCTAGGGCACCTTCTCCAGAAGTTCTGCTGTTCCATCCTTTTGCATTTAGTGAAAGCTACCTGCAGTGACCAGTCCATCAAAGCCCTGGGAATACCTGAACTCCTGGGTAAAGCCGGGCAAAACATTTTTCTCCCAGATCTGAAGCCATTAAGTGCCAAACACTGTCCCCAGTGTCATACCCTGTCCCTTGGAAGTGTGCTGCTGCCATTTAAGTGGGGGTGCCAATGAAAACTACTTGTAACAGTTTTGTAATTTCTGCATTAGCATTCAGATCCTTGGCCAGATGAATCACATGTCAACGTTTTTGAGGCTGCCAGCCCTGCCATTTCTGGGATTCTTCAATATCAAAGCTGTCGTTTTTACATTGGATTTCAGAGTCTCTGAACAGTCACACAAGGGTTTAGTTTTAAACAATACAGAAAAATTCCCTGGTGTTCAGCTATAATTTTTACATTGGAATATACTCCTTATGACTACTTTAGGCAAGAGCAACAAACGCAAGAATAAGCCAAAGAGGCGATTCCTGTGTTCTAATGTGCTGCACAGAGCTAACAGGGAATTCAAGAATGGATTTGTGACACTGTTGAGTATGGCACAGATAAACAAGTGACACACTGCATGCATTTTAAGATGGCATAAATGCTTCCTTTATTACAATCTCCCGATACTTATAACCAACATTGTTCACCCAGAAGCTGATTGGCTCTTAACCTGTCACCTGTTGATTTATTAGGGACCACCCTTTGGTAAACCATCTGATGAGAAAACAACTGTTTCAAACTCCAGCTGCAAGATTGTTTTCATTCTTTCTCTCCGCCTTCTCAAAACTTGCTAGAACCATTTCTGGGAAAGTTTATCTGGCTTTTTCTCTGACCAGGCTTTCAGTCTCCACAGGATTCAGGAGTCTCAGGGTGCACAGGAAGCCCCAAAGACTTTGGCATGCTGAAATGGACCAGCCTGCTGCCTGTGCCTGGGCTGCACAGGGCTGAGCTCCATCTGGATGGTCTAACAAAGGCTGAATGGACATACCATGGCCCAGTGGAGAATCCAGATCCTGTGAGCTGCATAATTCAGCTGTAACCAGCTGAATTTTTCATGTTAGCTTGAAATCCAGGGGAGGAAAAGGTAAACATGGAAAAGTGTTCTTCCAGTTCTAGTGACAGCTGTGCCTGCACAGCACCTGTGCCCACGGCAGGGTGGTGGTGGGAACCGCAAAGTATCTTTGTGATACTTTGCAACGCAAAGTGTTCTTGCATTCTGTGACTCCCGAAGTGGAGAGGAAAAGTGACCCATGGAAGTGCCAGGCTTTCCCCAGCACCTCTTTTGTTCCAGGCAAGTCCAGGATTTCGTTTCAGAGCTGATGCATGTGTCTTTAAGGTGCCTGCACAGAGGAGAGGGAGGGCAGGTGCATGGCAGGGCTGGTGCCCCATCAGAGTGTCTCTCTGCCCCTGGCACCAATGCCGCTGCCTTGGGACGCCGCCTGTGGGAGGCGAGTCTGCCCTCAGGCTCTGCCATGGAAGTCATTCAGGGGCACAGGCAGCAGCTGAAGCAGCCAAGCGTTGCAGTGAGGATGGCAAGTCAAGAGAGAGCCATTGTGGCCAACTCTGCTGAGCCTTTTGCCAAAGCAGGGGTCATTGTGCCCCTGGGCTCTCCCCGTCTGGCATCCCGGTGGGTGCGGACGCCTGGCCAAGCAGGTGCCGCCGTTCGGGGTGCTGCTGTTGCTGAGCCCGCTCTGTTGCTGTTTCTGTGGGGCCCAGAGCCGCCGGGGCAGCAGCCACTCCGCAGCCCTGCTGGAGGAGACGCGGCCGCCTTCCCTATGGTGGCAGCAGCTCTGCGGGCCCAGAGCTCTGGGTCAGGGGGGCCTCGGTCATGGCACCGTGGCCTGGGCAGCCGCCAGGGCCCGGGATGGCCGCCAGCCCTGCCTCTGCCCCCGGCCCCTTATTGGCAGCACCCAGTGGCCGTGCCCTGGCAGCAGCCCCGTGCCGTCCCTGTGCCCAGCCAGCCCAGCCTGGGCACCTCAGGGGTGCCCCCACCCTCCTGCTGAGGCCCGGCCTCGAGGGCTTCTGCCGCAGGCCTGGGAGACGCTCTGGGGAAGCGCCAGAGCAGCCGGGTGCCAGGGACAAGGCGGCTGCCTGGGGGCTGCTTGTGCCCTCTGACACACAATTCCTCAGGGGTTCCCAGCACCCTGGCTCCTCAGGGGCCTCCTGCCCCCTTGGAGCTTCCTGCCACCCACTCTCTCACACATGCCCCTTGTTCCTTCCCACTGCCTCATCCTGTCAGGGCTTCCGCAGCACCGCATCCCTTTGTGGCCCCATCCCCTCAGGGGCTGCCCCAGCCCGGCCAAGCTGCCCGGCAGCAGCGCCACAGCCCCACAGCAGCTCCAGAGCAGCCCCATCCAGAGGCACCTGGGAGCCCTCAGCAAACCAGCCAGCAGCACACGGGCAGGAGGACACGGATGGCGCTTCCTGCCTGGCACAGGGCTTGTGGCCATCTCCAGGCTCCGCTCTGACAGGGATCCCTGCAGCTCTGGCCCCTGCCCAGCCGCTCTGTGGGCAGCACAAAGGCTTCAGCAGAACCACCAAAGGCCAAGGGGCTTCTGGCCATTTCCCCTGCAGCACTGCACGCCTGGGCAGTTGGCTGAGCACAAGCACCTTTTCCCCTCCTCCCCTATGCCCTGTGGACCCTAGGCAGCAAAGAAATCTCCTTAGAGTCTGTATATTATAACACATTCTATATTTTTCTTACTGATCTCTATTATAACACATTCTATATTTATCTATACAAAGGATAAAAAATGCAAGGGAAGGAAAGAAAAAATCTTAAAGAAAAGGAAAATCTCCGCTGGCGCAGGTTGCCCCAGCAAAGAGAGCCTCCCGGATCAGCTCTCCTCAGAACTCCAGCAGTGCAGCCAGCCGAGTCGCCACAGACGAGGCCGAGTGATCCATGCCCTGCGCAGCTGATCGTGCAGCCTCTGGAAGATGGAGTATCGCCCACTCGCTGTTGCTCGGAGGACATGCAGTGTTTGAAATGCCAGCTCTGACATGGCACTGCTCATGTCCTCCGTCAGGGGTTCGAGAGCTGCAAGAGAGAGGAACAGAGCCAAGGTCAGGTGCCACATCGGAGGGGAGCCAAGGAGAGCACCCTGCAAGGGCCATCCCAGCCGGCTCTTGCCATGGCCAGGAGGGAGCAGGGAGCAAGGGGATCAGCCTGAAGCTGCTGGCCACCAATGGCCCACGTGGCCCTGAAATGTCAGTGTGCTCTGCCCACGGGAGCAGAGCCCTCCACAGCCGGGGCAGGGCTTCCAGCTCTCCCCCTGGCAGCCCCTGCTGTCAGCCCGCTGCCCTCACTCACCAGTGCAGATCAGCTGCAGCTCTTGCTGCTGCCCCCTCAGGTGCCGCCCGGCCATGCCTGTGAACACAGAGCCTGTCACGGCCCCAGCGGCACAGCTCCCTGCCAGCGGTGCTGCCGGCGCTGTGGCCGCACGGGCTGCTGGCCCGGCAGGGCTCAGCCCGGCCCTTGCCGCACGCTGCCGCCCCAGGGCACGGCTGCCAGAGGGCGGCAGCAGCAATGCCCAGGCCAGGCGGGGCTCCATGGCGCCGGGCCCGGCTGGCGCTGCCGGGGCAGCAGGCGGGGCTGGGGCCGAGCTGCGGCGGGCCGGGCCGGGGAGGGGAAGGGCAGCCCGGGCTCGTGGCTCACCCATGAACCTGACGGCCGCCTCTCGCAGGCGCTCCTGTGGGCTCCGCAGGTAGTGCAGGGCCCGGCGCAGGTGCTCGGCCGCTCTGCTCCTGTCCTCTGCCAGCTGCAGAGAGCGGCAGGAGGGAAGGGTTGGCGCGGGCTCAGCCCCTGGGCCGGGCGCTGCCTGCGCCCAGCCCCGGCCTCCCCATGCCGCACAGCCCGGAGGCGCGGCCAGCAGCCGCTGGCCAAGGGCTCCCGAGGGCAGGGGGCAGAGGGCCGGCTGCTGCCCGGGGAGCCGCAGTGCCGGCCCGCAGCCCCACCGGGCCGGGGCTCCGTGGGGACCCGGCTCGGGCCCACGGGAGCCTGGAGAAGAGCCCGCGGGGCCTCTGGCTGCCCAGCGGGCAGGGGCACAGCTGCCCGGCCCGCACACTGAGCACCGCCCTCAGGGGCCTTCTCCAGGCTGAGGATTCTTGGCTCCTCTTACCAGGCTCTCGCCGAACCTCCATGTCTGATCCACCTCTGGCATTTGTTCGAGATTCCTTCTCTTCAGGAATCTGGCTGCAGAATGCAGCACTACACAGGAGGCCTGGAGAGCAGAGCACAGAGGCACAGATGGCCCCACAGTCCATGGCACAGGAGCATCCCAGTGCCACAGCCTGGAGGAGGCTGCGGCCCGCAAGGTGCCAGGGCAGGAGGCAGCCCAGCCCCTTCCCAGGGGTACAGCAGCCGGCCACAAGTCCTCACCTGAGCAACAGTCTGATTCTCATCATGGCAGTGGAAGTAGAGAGGGAGCAAGCTCTGGTGCACGTGAGACTTCAGGGCCTTTCTTCCATCATTGGTTAATGAGTCCAGCATCTCTTGAAAGACAGACATGGAGCTCAGCTGCACCTGGCTATCATCCTGTATGAAAGGAAGGGCAAAAGACCTCAGCATCAGCTGCTTCAGGCCCCCCAGGGCACAGGCCTGCATCTCCACAGGGCACCAAGTGTCCGGGCAGCAGCCAGTGGCCGTGGCTGTGGGCACAGAGCCTTACATGGTCAAAGAGTGGCAGGAGCGCCTCAGCCAGCTGCAGGGCGATGGGGGTGGGTATTGGGGCACCATTATCCAGGAGCAAGTATCTGAGTAGAAGAATGGTCATCCTGATCATGTCGCTATCATTTTCCTGCAGGAGCTCCACAAGACTTTCAGTCAGGCTCCGCATTTTTTCAGCCTGTGTGGAACACAAGGTTGTGAAAGGCCACCCTGCTGCCGCAGGGCCCAGAGGCCAAAGGCCTGTCCCGAAGCACTGGGGCAGCTGAACCAGGAGGCAGGAGAGCTGGGAGCAGCTGCCCCAGCACCCGAAGCCCAGGCAAGGCCAAGCAACTGCGTTGCCCACTCCCACGCTGCCTGCACGGCTTCAGCCACTGCCCCCTTCTCACCATCAAGGGATTCTTGCCCAGCACTACGAGGCCTCTGAGCGCCAAGTGACGCCTCTCCATGTTCTCGCTCTGCAGGTTCTGTGCCATGAGCTCCAGAACACTGTCACTGCATTCCCTCAAGTCCAGGCACTCGAGGACCTGCAAGGCACAGGGCAGTGACAGGGAGCCGGCCGGCAGGAGCCCGGAGCAGCAAGGGGCACGGGCACCATCCTGGCAGCTGTGCCTACGAGAGGGCAGAGAGCTGGGAGGCAGCTCAGCCAGGCAGCGCTGGCCTTGAGGCTCACCTCCACAAGGAATGCCAGGGCAGGGAAATCCCAGTATGGCATCTCTTCTCTGAGCATGGCAAGCAGGTACAATGCAATCCCGGTACAAAAGTGCATGGCTGAATGGCAAATGATTCTGACAAGAGGAAAAAGGAAACAAGACCCTGAGCCAGTGGGGCAAACCTCTCCCAGGAGTGACTCCTCACAGAGTTCTCATCTTTCCCCACCACCTTTCCAGCAAGGTGACCTGGGCCATTTGGGACTTGGTTGCTCATGGGCACCCTTCTCTCTGAGCTTTTTCCTGTGTGCTTGGCCATCCCTCAGTGACAAGGCCCTCTGGCCCATGACCACGGGGACTGAATGAGACACCTGGGCAGAGAGCACAAATGCCAGAGGCAGTGGGGAGAAGGGGGTCTCACCTGGCCAGCAGAGCCACAGCATAGTGGTGGGTGTCAACAGAGAGCAGCGTGTCCCAGCCACACATGCGTTCTATTGCCACCACCACATCCTCACAGCGGAGACGGCAGAGCAGGGACTTCAGGGTCTGCACTGCAAACCTGTGAGCACAGCAAAGCCCAGGTCACACTGGCAGCACTGGCTCCTTGGCAAGCCACGTGGCAGGGACAGGAGGAGTGGGGTGGAGCACCTGTTGGGGCTGGTGGCAAGGCCGTGCTCTTCCTGGCATGCCTTCCAGAATGTATCGACCTCCTCTGGCATATCCAGAGTGCTGAAGAACACTTGGAATAGCAGATGCACAAAGAGGCAGGGGAAATACACCTTTAATATCCGTGGCAGACAGGGCACCTGGAGGATCTTCCACATCACCACGGTTGCCTGCAAGGGACAAAGCCCCCCAAGACAGCGCTCAGTGCCGAGGTGTCTGTGTGGCAGGGCCCGAGCGTGGCAGGGAGAGGCCGGCAGAGAGGCAGGGGGAGCACGGGGCCTGGTGGGCCTGAAGCTGCCCCTGGGCACGGTTTCAGGGCAGCGCCTGAGGCAGGCAGATGCAGTGGGGGAAGGAGGATGGAGAGCTGCTGGAGGGGCCAGCAAAGGCCAGTTGCAGAAACTCACAGCCAGGGCAAAGACACCGGTTTCATCCCCATCAGAGGTGCACGTGCTGTGCTCTGGCCAGCTCCCCAGCACATCCAGGAGGATCAGCTGTGCCAGCTTCGCAGTCCTGGCTGAGCCCATGATGGTCTTCCACATGGCCATGGCAGCTCTGTGGGGTCAGAGCTCTGTCTCAGGGGCATCTCAGACACAGCCCCGGGGGGAGCTGAGCTGGCTGCCAGTTCTGCCTCTGGCCACTGGCCCTGGCCAGCAGCAGCCAGGCAGCCCAGTCCTGTGGGGACAGAGGCCTGAGGGGCAGGGAGGGAGCATGGCAGCAGGCTCAGGGGCTGACGTGCCAGGGCTGGGAAAGGCAGCAGCCAGAGGGGCCTGGAAGTGTCTGTTGGTCAGACACGTGGGCCAGGCTGTACAGGGTGATGGGCTGGGAAGGCCTGAGCCCTGTGGGCAGGTGGGCCCCATACCCGTCACAGGACGGGGCCACACGCAGGAGCGTCATCACTGCGTCATGTGGCTGTGCTTCAGCAAGATCCAGCAGGGCCTCGTCCAGCCTGTGCTCATCACAATCATTGGCCATGATCCACTGGTGGATGAACCTCACCATGGCAGGCACCTGGAGAAGGCACAGGGAGACTTGGGAAGCTGCCAGAGGGAGCAATGTTCCCAGCTTCCCCAGAGGAGTGCTTCCCTTCCCGGCCCACTCACTGCCATGTGGCCCCAAAGGCTCACAGCAACCAGCATGCGTGGCTTGAGAGGCCAAGCAATTCCTGGGAGGACCAAACCCTGGCCACAGGCTACTTACTTGGTTTGGATAGTAAAAATCTTCCTCTACAAGCATAGACAGGAGGGCAGCGCTGGTCTTGGTTTGGAAGATGGGAGAGTAGGGTCTGAGCCCAGTGCCCATGGCCAGGGTCTCTTCCTCCTGCATTCTCTTGATGAATTTGCAGACAAACTGTAGGAGAAGGGCAGGTAGCCGGGGGTGTTGCATGGAGTGCTGCACACACGGTGCTGGGCTGAGCAGGGACAGCAGGCCCAGCCTCGGTGGGGGTGGCTGCAGGTACCTGCGCTGTGCTGCGGAAGCGGCCACGGCTGGATTCCTGCTCTTGTGTGCGCTCCAGGGCTCCATCTGGCAAAGAGCGAGCGCAGCCAGAGCTGAGGGGCTGTGGGAGAGGCCGGAGAACACAGCCCAGCCCTGCGCTGCCCAGGCAGGGAGAGCCCCGGGATGGCAAAGGGGATGGAGCACGGCCCCTGCAGGGTGTCTGCCCGGCCCCTCTTCCGTCCTGTCCTTCGGCATGTCCCCAGGGAATGGCATGGCATGGCATGGCATGGCATGGCATGGCATGGCATGGCATGGGGCCAAGCTGGCTGCAGGCACCAGTCCCACAGTCAGGCTCTGCCACTCACCCTCCTGCGGTGGCTGGAATGGCACCACCTCCTCGGTCTCCTGTGATGGGGCAGCTCCAGGGCCTTCTTCCTCCTCCTCCACCCAGGCCAGCTTGGGCACTGTTGGGGGTCTCTGCTCCATATCTTTGACTGAATTTGTGGCTATTTGAAGGAGAGATGCCTTGGAAAAGCTCCAAGTCACCAAGTCCTTCAATTGTGCCTGGAAGTCCCCTTCAAGTGGGAAGCCTCAGGAAGGCTGCAGGACAGCAAGTCCTGCACTCGCTCTCAAGGGCTCCTGCCACAAGGGCAGGAGACTCCTGTCAAGGACTGTGATCTGGACTCGAGGGCACCTGCAGAAGAAAAACCTTGGGGAGACCACAGGTCAGCAAGTCCTGTGGTCTGGCCTCGAGCTCAGCTGCAGGAACAATGCCTCGGAAAAGCTCCAGGTAGGACACGAACGAGCGCGCTGTGCGGGGGCTCCTCACGGCACCGCTCTGTCCCGTCCTGTCCCGTCGCGTGCTCCGAGCACTGTGGCCTGCTCCTGTCACCGCCAGCTCCTTTGTCACCACGTGTCACAAAGGGCCCTTGGACAGCCGTTCCATGTCACAATGACTGTGCGGCAGCGTGTCACCAAGGGCCCTTGCACACACTGCCGCCCTCCCTGGGGCCGCCCCCAGCCCAGCCAAAGTGGCCCAGGCTGGAAGGAATGCCTGGCCCCAGGTGCCTAAGGCAGCCCCACAGGATCGTTAGGAAGGGCTCAGAGCATCAGCAAACGCTGCCCTGCTCTGCGGGCTCAGGGCAGCAGAAGGAGCCCCCAGGGCTGCAGACGCAGCCGCGCTGGGAAGGGCACGGGCCCTTCCAGGGACGCTGGCACGGCCTCCTTGGGACACGTCCCGGCCCGTGGCCATCCTAAACCCGCGGGTGTGACTCGCACAAGGAACGTGTGGGCCCGGGCACCAATGCTGCTGTGAGCCCTGGGGCCCGGGCAGCGCTGACATCAGCAGCTGGGGCAGAGTCCCTGCCCAAGCAGAGCTGCCACCCCCCGAGCCCTGGCAGCGCTGGTGCCCGTCTCCTGCCCCAGAGACCTGTGCCCCCGGGGGCTTCTGTGCCACAGGGAGCCAAAGCCCACGTGCATTGGGGGCTGTGCTCCTTCCTGCAGGGGCTGATGGCCGGAGCACCTGGAGCAACTGCTGGCAGCACTTGGTCTCTGTCAGAGGGCAGAAGCTGTTAGTCAGTCCTGAAAGGATTTTTTCATGGAAGGGATTGGCAGTAGCACCACAACACCATCAGCTGCTGAGTTTCCCTGGACGATTTGATTGCACAGAGGCACTGTCATGTTTCATGTGATCTTCTGTCAGTTCTTCTGGGAAAAACACTAGCCCAGTCTGCGATGTTCAACGCTCCAGTTGCTGCCCTTCTAGCTGTGTGGTAGCTGATGCAAGGCAGTTACTTCCTCCAGACCCAAAGAGTTGTGCCTGAAAAGTCACAGGGCTACATCTCTTTTTGATTTTTTATTTAGTGCTTTCCAGAGCCTGCTGGCCGTTTTAGAGGATTTCTCCCTATCCCTAGGGCACCTTCTCCAGAAGTTCTGCTGTTCCATCCTTTTGCATTTAGTGAAAGCTACCTGCAGTGACCAGTCCATCAAAGCCCTGGGAATACCTGAACTCCTGGGTAAAGCCGGGCAAAACATTTTTCTCCCAGATCTGAAGCCATTAAGTGCCAAACACTGTCCCCAGTGTCATACCCTGTCCCTTGGAAGTGTGCTGCTGCCATTTAAGTGGGGGTGCCAATGAAAACTACTTGTAACAGTTTTGTAATTTCTGCATTAGCATTCAGATCCTTGGCCAGATGAATCACATGTCAACGTTTTTGAGGCTGCCAGCCCTGCCATTTCTGGGATTCTTCAATATCAAAGCTGTCATTTTTACATTGGATTTCGGAGTCTCTGAACAGTCACACAAGGGTTTAGTTTTAAACAATACAGAAAAATTCCCTGGTGTTCAGCTATAATTTTTACATTGGAATATACTCCTTATGACTACTTTAGGCAAGAGCAACAAACGCAAGAATAAGCCAAAGAGGCAATTCCTGTGTTCTAATGTGCTGCACAGAGCTAACAGGGAATTCAAGAATGGATTTGTGACACTGTTGAGTATGGCACAGATAAACAAGTGACACACTGCATGCATTTTAAGATGGCATAAATGCTTCCTTTATTACAATCTCCCGATACTTATAACCAACATTGTTCACCCAGAAGCTGATTGGCTCTTAACCTGTCACCTGTTGATTTATTAGGGACCACCCTTTGGTAAACCATCTGATGAGAAAACAACTGTTTCAAACTCCAGCTGCAAGATTGTTTTCATTCTTTCTCTCCGCCTTCTCAAAACTTGCTAGAACCATTTCTGGGAAAGTTTATCTGGCTTTTTCTCTGACCAGGCTTTCAGTCTCCACAGGATTCAGGAGTCTCAGGGTGCACAGGAAGCCCCAAAGACTTTGGCATGCTGAAATGGACCAGCCTGCTGCCTGTGCCTGGGCTGCACAGGGCTGAGCTCCATCTGGATGGTCTAACAAAGGCTGAATGGACATACCATGGCCCAGTGGAGAATCCAGATCCTGTGAGCTGCATAATTCAGCTGTAACCAGCTGAATTTTTCATGTTAGCTTGAAATCCAGGGGAGGAAAAGGTAAACATGGAAAAGTGTTCTTCCAGTTCTAGTGACAGCTGTGCCTGCACAGCACCTGTGCCCACGGCAGGGTGGTGGTGGGAACCGCAAAGTATCTTTGTGATACTTTGCAACGCAAAGTGTTCTTGCATTCTGTGACTCCCGAAGTGGAGAGGAAAAGTGACCCATGGAAGTGCCAGGCTTTCCCCAGCACCTCTTTTGTTCCAGGCAAGTCCAGGATTTCGTTTCAGAGCTGATGCATGTGTCTTTAAGGTGCCTGCACAGAGGAGAGGGAGGGCAGGTGCATGGCAGGGCTGGTGCCCCATCAGAGTGTCTCTCTGCCCCTGGCACCAATGCCGCTGCCTTGGGACGCCGCCTGTGGGAGGCGAGTCTGCCCTCAGGCTCTGCCATGGAAGTCATTCAGGGGCACAGGCAGCAGCTGAAGCAGCCAAGCGTTGCAGTGAGGATGGCAAGTCAAGAGAGAGCCATTGTGGCCAACTCTGCTGAGCCTTTTGCCAAAGCAGGGGTCATTGTGCCCCTGGGCTCTCCCCGTCTGGCATCCCGGTGGGTGCGGACGCCTGGCCAAGCAGGTGCCGCCGTTCGGGGTGCTGCTGTTGCTGAGCCCGCTCTGTTGCTGTTTCTGTGGGGCCCAGAGCCGCCGGGGCAGCAGCCACTCCGCAGCCCTGCTGGAGGAGACGCGGCCTCCCTCCCCATGGTGGCAGCAGCTCTGCGGGCCCAGAGCTCTGGGTCAGGGGGGCCTCGGTCACGGCACCGTGGCCTGGGCAGCCGCCAGGGCCCGGGATGGCCGCCAGCCCTGCCTCTGCCCCCGGCCCCTTATTGGCAGCACCCAGTGGCCGTGCCCTGGCAGCAGCCCCGTGCCGTCCCTGTGCCCAGCCAGCCCAGCCTGGGCACCTCAGGGGTGCCCCCACCCTCCTGCTGAGGCCCGGCCTCGAGGGCTTCTGCCGCAGGCCTGGGAGACGCTCTGGGGAAGCGCCAGAGCAGCCGGGTGCCAGGGACAAGGCGGCTGCCTGGGGGCTGCTTGTGCCCTCTGACACACAATTCCTCAGGGGTTCCCAGCACCCTGGCTCCTCAGGGGCCTCCTGCCCCCTTGGAGCTTCCTGCCACCCACTCTCTCACACATGCCCCTTGTTCCTTCCCACTGCCTCATCCTGTCAGGGCTTCCGCAGCACCGCATCCCTTTGTGGCCCCATCCCCTCAGGGGCTGCCCCAGCCCGGCCAAGCTGCCCGGCAGCAGCGCCACAGCCCCACAGCAGCTCCAGAGCAGCCCCATCCAGAGGCACCTGGGAGCCCTCAGCAAACCAGCCAGCAGCACACGGGCAGGAGGACACGGATGGCGCTTCCTGCCTGGCACAGGGCTTGTGGCCATCTCCAGGCTCCGCTCTGACAGGGATCCCTGCAGCTCTGGCCCCTGCCCAGCCGCTCTGTGGGCAGCACAAAGGCTTCAGCAGAACCACCAAAGGCCAAGGGGCTTCTGGCCATTTCCCCTGCAGCACTGCACGCCTGGGCAGTTGGCTGAGCACAAGCACCTTTTCCCCTCCTCCCCTATGCCCTGTGGACCCTAGGCAGCAAAGAAATCTCCTTAGAGTCTGTATATTATAACACATTCTATATTTTTCTTACTGATCTCTATTATAACACATTCTATATTTATCTATACAAAGGATAAAAAATGCAAGGGAAGGAAAGAAAAAATCTTAAAGAAAAGGAAAATCTCCGCTGGCGCAGGTTGCCCCAGCAAAGAGAGCCTCCCGGATCAGCTCTCCTCAGAACTCCAGCAGTGCAGCCAGCCGAGTCGCCACAGACGAGGCCGAGTGATCCATGCCCTGCGCAGCTGATCGTGCAGCCTCTGGAAGATGGAGTATCGCCCACTCGCTGTTGCTCGGAGGACATGCAGTGTTTGAAATGCCAGCTCTGACATGGCACTGCTCATGTCCTCCGTCAGGGGTTCGAGAGCTGCAAGAGAGAGGAACAGAGCCAAGGTCAGGTGCCACATCGGAGGGGAGCCAAGGAGAGCACCCTGCAAGGGCCATCCCAGCCGGCTCTTGCCATGGCCAGGAGGGAGCAGGGAGCAAGGGGATCAGCCTGAAGCTGCTGGCCACCAATGGCCCACGTGGCCCTGAAATGTCAGTGTGCTCTGCCCACGGGAGCAGAGCCCTCCACAGCCGGGGCAGGGCTTCCAGCTCTCCCCCTGGCAGCCCCTGCTGTCAGCCCGCTGCCCTCACTCACCAGTGCAGATCAGCTGCAGCTCTTGCTGCTGCCCCCTCAGGTGCCGCCCGGCCATGCCTGTGAACACAGAGCCTGTCACGGCCCCAGCGGCACAGCTCCCTGCCAGCGGTGCTGCCGGCGCTGTGGCCGCACGGGCTGCTGGCCCGGCAGGGCTCAGCCCGGCCCTTGCCGCACGCTGCCGCCCCAGGGCACGGCTGCCAGAGGGCGGCAGCAGCAATGCCCAGGCCAGGCGGGGCTCCACGGCGCCGGGCCCGGCTGGCGCTGCCGGGGCAGCAGGCGGGGCTGGGGCCGAGCTGCGGCGGGCCGGGCCGGGGAGGGGAAGGGCAGCCCGGGCTCGTGGCTCACCCATGAACCTGACGGCCGCCTCTCGCAGGCGCTCCTGTGGGCTCCGCAGGTAGTGCAGGGCCCGGCGCAGGTGCTCGGCCGCTCTGCTCCTGTCCTCTGCCAGCTGCAGAGAGCGGCAGGAGGGAAGGGTTGGCGCGGGCTCAGCCCCTGGGCCGGGCGCTGCCTGCGCCCAGCCCCGGCCTCCCCATGCCGCACAGCCCGGAGGCGCGGCCAGCAGCCGCTGGCCAAGGGCTCCCGAGGGCAGGGGGCAGAGGGCCGGCTGCTGCCCGGGGAGCCGCAGTGCCGGCCCGCAGCCCCACCGGGCCGGGGCTCCGTGGGGACCCGGCTCGGGCCCACGGGAGCCTGGAGAAGAGCCCGCGGGGCCTCTGGCTGCCCAGCGGGCAGGGGCACAGCTGCCCGGCCCGCACACTGAGCACCGCCCTCAGGGGCCTTCTCCAGGCTGAGGATTCTTGGCTCCTCTTACCAGGCTCTCGCCGAACCTCCATGTCTGATCCACCTCTGGCATTTGTTCGAGATTCCTTCTCTTCAGGAATCTGGCTGCAGAATGCAGCACTACACAGGAGGCCTGGAGAGCAGAGCACAGAGGCACAGATGGCCCCACAGTCCATGGCACAGGAGCATCCCAGTGCCACAGCCTGGAGGAGGCTGCGGCCCGCAAGGTGCCAGGGCAGGAGGCAGCCCAGCCCCTTCCCAGGGGTACAGCAGCCGGCCACAAGTCCTCACCTGAGCAACAGTCTGATTCTCATCATGGCAGTGGAAGTAGAGAGGGAGCAAGCTCTGGTGCACGTGAGACTTCAGGGCCTTTCTTCCATCATTGGTTAATGAGTCCAGCATCTCTTGAAAGACAGACATGGAGCTCAGCTGCACCTGGCTATCATCCTGTATGAAAGGAAGGGCAAAAGACCTCAGCATCAGCTGCTTCAGGCCCCCCAGGGCACAGGCCTGCATCTCCACAGGGCACCAAGTGTCCGGGCAGCAGCCAGTGGCCGTGGCTGTGGGCACAGAGCCTTACATGGTCAAAGAGTGGCAGGAGCGCCTCAGCCAGCTGCAGGGCGATGGGGGTGGGTATTGGGGCACCATTATCCAGGAGCAAGTATCTGAGTAGAAGAATGGTCATCCTGATCATGTCGCTATCATTTTCCTGCAGGAGCTCCACAAGACTTTCAGTCAGGCTCCGCATTTTTTCAGCCTGTGTGGAACACAAGGTTGTGAAAGGCCACCCTGCTGCCGCAGGGCCCAGAGGCCAAAGGCCTGTCCCGAAGCACTGGGGCAGCTGAACCAGGAGGCAGGAGAGCTGGGAGCAGCTGCCCCAGCACCCGAAGCCCAGGCAAGGCCAAGCAACTGCGTTGCCCACTCCCACGCTGCCTGCACGGCTTCAGCCACTGCCCCCTTCTCACCATCAAGGGATTCTTGCCCAGCACTACGAGGCCTCTGAGCGCCAAGTGACGCCTCTCCATGTTCTCGCTCTGCAGGTTCTGTGCCATGAGCTCCAGAACACTGTCACTGCATTCCCTCAAGTCCAGGCACTCGAGTACCTGTAAGGCACAGGGCAGTGACAGGGAGCCGGCCGGCAGGAGCCCGGAGCAGCAAGGGGCACGGGCACCATCCTGGCAGCTGTGCCTACGAGAGGGCAGAGAGCTGGGAGGCAGCTCAGCCAGGCAGCGCTGGCCTTGAGGCTCACCTCCACAAGGAATGCCAGGGCAGGGAAATCCCAGTATGGCATCTCTTCTCTGAGCATGGCAAGCAGGTACAATGCAATCCCGGTACAAAAGTGCATGGCTGAATGGCAAATGATTCTGACAAGAGGAAAAAGGAAACAAGACCCTGAGCCAGTGGGGCAAACCTCTCCCAGGAGTGACTCCTCACAGAGTTCTCATCTTTCCCCACCACCTTTCCAGCAAGGTGACCTGGGCCATTTGGGACTTGGTTGCTCATGGGCACCCTTCTCTCTGAGCTTTTTCCTGTGTGCTTGGCCATCCCTCAGTGACAAGGCCCTCTGGCCCATGACCACGGGGACTGAATGAGACACCTGGGCAGAGAGCACAAATGCCAGAGGCAGTGGGGAGAAGGGGGTCTCACCTGGCCAGCAGAGCCACAGCATAGTGGTGGGTGTCAACAGAGAGCAGCGTGTCCCAGCCACACATGCGTTCTATTGCCACCACCACATCCTCACAGCGGAGACGGCAGAGCAGGGACTTCAGGGTCTGCACTGCAAACCTGTGAGCACAGCAAAGCCCAGGTCACACTGGCAGCACTGGCTCCTTGGCAAGCCACGTGGCAGGGACAGGAGGAGTGGGGTGGAGCACCTGTTGGGGCTGGTGGCAAGGCCGTGCTCTTCCTGGCATGCCTTCCAGAATGTATCGACCTCCTCTGGCATATCCAGAGTGCTGAAGAACACTTGGAATAGCAGATGCACAAAGAGGCAGGGGAAATACACCTTTAATATCCGTGGCAGACAGGGCACCTGGAGGATCTTCCACATCACCACGGTTGCCTGCAAGGGACAAAGCCCCCCGAGACAGCGCTCAGTGCCGAGGTGTCTGTGTGGCAGGGCCCGAGCGTGGCAGGGAGAGGCCGGCAGAGAGGCAGGGGGAGCACGGGGCCTGGTGGGCCTGAAGCTGCCCCTGGGCACGGTTTCAGGGCAGCGCCTGAGGCAGGCAGATGCAGTGGGGGAAGGAGGATGGAGAGCTGCTGGAGGGGCCAGCAAAGGCCAGTTGCAGAAACTCACAGCCAGGGCAAAGACACCGGTTTCATCCCCATCAGAGGTGCACGTGCTGTGCTCTGGCCAGCTCCCCAGCACATCCAGGAGGATCAGCTGTGCCAGCTTCGCAGTCCTGGCTGAGCCCATGATGGTCTTCCACATGGCCATGGCAGCTCTGTGGGGTCAGAGCTCTGTCTCAGGGGCATCTCAGACACAGCCCCGGGGGGAGCTGAGCTGGCTGCCAGTTCTGCCTCTGGCCACTGGCCCTGGCCAGCAGCAGCCAGGCAGCCCAGTCCTGTGGGGACAGAGGCCTGAGGGGCAGGGAGGGAGCATGGCAGCAGGCTCAGGGGCTGACGTGCCAGGGCTGGGAAAGGCAGCAGCCAGAGGGGCCTGGAAGTGTCTGTTGGTCAGACACGTGGGCCAGGCTGTACAGGGTGATGGGCTGGGAAGGCCTGAGCCCTGTGGGCAGGTGGGCCCCATACCTGTCACAGGACGGGGCCACACGCAGGAGCGTCATCACTGCGTCATGTGGCTGTGCTTCAGCAAGATCCAGCAGGGCCTCGTCCAGCCTGTGCTCATCACAATCATTGGCCATGATCCACTGGTGGATGAACCTCACCATGGCAGGCACCTGGAGAAGGCACAGGGAGACTTGGGAAGCTGCCAGAGGGAGCAATGTTCCCAGCTTCCCCAGAGGAGTGCTTCCCTTCCCGGCCCACTCACTGCCATGTGGCCCCAAAGGCTCACAGCAACCAGCATGCGTGGCTTGAGAGGCCAAGCAATTCCTGGGAGGACCAAACCCTGGCCACAGGCTACTTACTTGGTTTGGATAGTAAAAATCTTCCTCTACAAGCATAGACAGGAGGGCAGCGCTGGTCTTGGTTTGGAAGATGGGAGAGTAGGGTCTGAGCCCAGTGCCCATGGCCAGGGTCTCTTCCTCCTGCATTCTCTTGATGAATTTGCAGACAAACTGTAGGAGAAGGGCAGGTAGCCGGGGGTGTTGCATGGAGTGCTGCACACACGGTGCTGGGCTGAGCAGGGACAGCAGGCCCAGCCTCGGTGGGGGTGGCTGCAGGTACCTGCGCTGTGCTGCGGAAGCGGCCACGGCTGGATTCCTGCTCTTGTGTGCGCTCCAGGGCTCCATCTGGCAAAGAGCGAGCGCAGCCAGAGCTGAGGGGCTGTGGGAGAGGCCGGAGAACACAGCCCAGCCCTGCGCTGCCCAGGCAGGGAGAGCCCCGGGATGGCAAAGGGGATGGAGCACGGCCCCTGCAGGGTGTCTGCCCGGCCCCTCTTCCGTCCTGTCCTTCGGCATGTCCCCAGGGAATGGCATGGCATGGCATGGCATGGCATGGCATGGCATGGCATGGCATGGGGCCAAGCTGGCTGCAGGCACCAGTCCCACAGTCAGGCTCTGCCACTCACCCTCCTGCGGTGGCTGGAATGGCACCACCTCCTCGGTCTCCTGTGATGGGGCAGCTCCAGGGCCTTCTTCCTCCTCCTCCACCCAGGCCAGCTTGGGCACTGTTGGGGGTCTCTGCTCCATATCTTTGACTGAATTTGTGGCTATTTGAAGGAGAGATGCCTTGGAAAAGCTCCAAGTCACCAAGTCCTTCAATTGTGCCTGGAAGTCCCCTTCAAGTGGGAAGCCTCAGGAAGGCTGCAGGACAGCAAGTCCTGCACTCGCTCTCAAGGGCTCCTGCCACAAGGGCAGGAGACTCCTGTCAAGGACTGTGATCTGGACTCGAGGGCACCTGCAGAAGAAAAACCTTGGGGAGACCACAGGTCAGCAAGTCCTGTGGTCTGGCCTCGAGCTCAGCTGCAGGAACAATGCCTCGGAAAAGCTCCAGGTAGGACACGAACGAGCGCGCTGTGCGGGGGCTCCTCACGGCACCGCTCTGTCCCGTCCTGTCCCGTCGCGTGCTCCGAGCACTGTGGCCTGCTCCTGTCACCGCCAGCTCCTTTGTCACCACGTGTCACAAAGGGCCCTTGGACAGCCGTTCCATGTCACAATGACTGTGCGGCAGCGTGTCACCAAGGGCCCTTGCACACACTGCCGCCCTCCCTGGGGCCGCCCCCAGCCCAGCCAAAGTGGCCCAGGCTGGAAGGAATGCCTGGCCCCAGGTGCCTAAGGCAGCCCCACAGGATCGTTAGGAAGGGCTCAGAGCATCAGCAAACGCTGCCCTGCTCTGCGGGCTCAGGGCAGCAGAAGGAGCCCCCAGGGCTGCAGACGCAGCCGCGCTGGGAAGGGCACGGGCCCTTCCAGGGACGCTGGCACGGCCTCCTTGGGACACGTCCCGGCCCGTGGCCATCCTAAACCCGCGGGTGTGACTCGCACAAGGAACGTGTGGGCCCGGGCACCAATGCTGCTGTGAGCCCTGGGGCCCGGGCAGCGCTGACATCAGCAGCTGGGGCAGAGTCCCTGCCCAAGCAGAGCTGCCACCCCCCGAGCCCTGGCAGCGCTGGTGCCCGTCTCCTGCCCCAGAGACCTGTGCCCCCGGGGGCTTCTGTGCCACAGGGAGCCAAAGCCCACGTGCATTGGGGGCTGTGCTCCTTCCTGCAGGGGCTGATGGCCGGAGCACCTGGAGCAACTGCTGGCAGCACTTGGTCTCTGTCAGAGGGCAGAAGCTGTTAGTCAGTCCTGAAAGGATTTTTTCATGGAAGGGATTGGCAGTAGCACCACAACACCATCAGCTGCTGAGTTTCCCTGGACGATTTGATTGCACAGAGGCACTGTCATGTTTCATGTGATCTTCTGTCAGTTCTTCTGGGAAAAACACTAGCCCAGTCTGCGATGTTCAACGCTCCAGTTGCTGCCCTTCTAGCTGTGTGGTAGCTGATGCAAGGCAGTTACTTCCTCCAGACCCAAAGAGTTGTGCCTGAAAAGTCACAGGGCTACATCTCTTTTTGATTTTTTATTTAGTGCTTTCCAGAGCCTGCTGGCCGTTTTAGAGGATTTCTCCCTATCCCTAGGGCACCTTCTCCAGAAGTTCTGCTGTTCCATCCTTTTGCATTTAGTGAAAGCTACCTGCAGTGACCAGTCCATCAAAGCCCTGGGAATACCTGAACTCCTGGGTAAAGCCGGGCAAAACATTTTTCTCCCAGATCTGAAGCCATTAAGTGCCAAACACTGTCCCCAGTGTCATACCCTGTCCCTTGGAAGTGTGCTGCTGCCATTTAAGTGGGGGTGCCAATGAAAACTACTTGTAACAGTTTTGTAATTTCTGCATTAGCATTCAGATCCTTGGCCAGATGAATCACATGTCAACGTTTTTGAGGCTGCCAGCCCTGCCATTTCTGGGATTCTTCAATATCAAAGCTGTCATTTTTACATTGGATTTCGGAGTCTCTGAACAGTCACACAAGGGTTTAGTTTTAAACAATACAGAAAAATTCCCTGGTGTTCAGCTATAATTTTTACATTGGAATATACTCCTTATGACTACTTTAGGCAAGAGCAACAAACGCAAGAATAAGCCAAAGAGGCAATTCCTGTGTTCTAATGTGCTGCACAGAGCTAACAGGGAATTCAAGAATGGATTTGTGACACTGTTGAGTATGGCACAGATAAACAAGTGACACACTGCATGCATTTTAAGATGGCATAAATGCTTCCTTTATTACAATCTCCCGATACTTATAACCAACATTGTTCACCCAGAAGCTGATTGGCTCTTAACCTGTCACCTGTTGATTTATTAGGGACCACCCTTTGGTAAACCATCTGATGAGAAAACAACTGTTTCAAACTCCAGCTGCAAGATTGTTTTCATTCTTTCTCTCCGCCTTCTCAAAACTTGCTAGAACCATTTCTGGGAAAGTTTATCTGGCTTTTTCTCTGACCAGGCTTTCAGTCTCCACAGGATTCAGGAGTCTCAGGGTGCACAGGAAGCCCCAAAGACTTTGGCATGCTGAAATGGACCAGCCTGCTGCCTGTGCCTGGGCTGCACAGGGCTGAGCTCCATCTGGATGGTCTAACAAAGGCTGAATGGACATACCATGGCCCAGTGGAGAATCCAGATCCTGTGAGCTGCATAATTCAGCTGTAACCAGCTGAATTTTTCATGTTAGCTTGAAATCCAGGGGAGGAAAAGGTAAACATGGAAAAGTGTTCTTCCAGTTCTAGTGACAGCTGTGCCTGCACAGCACCTGTGCCCACGGCAGGGTGGTGGTGGGAACCGCAAAGTATCTTTGTGATACTTTGCAACGCAAAGTGTTCTTGCATTCTGTGACTCCCGAAGTGGAGAGGAAAAGTGACCCATGGAAGTGCCAGGCTTTCCCCAGCACCTCTTTTGTTCCAGGCAAGTCCAGGATTTCGTTTCAGAGCTGATGCATGTGTCTTTAAGGTGCCTGCACAGAGGAGAGGGAGGGCAGGTGCATGGCAGGGCTGGTGCCCCATCAGAGTGTCTCTCTGCCCCTGGCACCAATGCCGCTGCCTTGGGACGCCGCCTGTGGGAGGCGAGTCTGCCCTCAGGCTCTGCCATGGAAGTCATTCAGGGGCACAGGCAGCAGCTGAAGCAGCCAAGCGTTGCAGTGAGGATGGCAAGTCAAGAGAGAGCCATTGTGGCCAACTCTGCTGAGCCTTTTGCCAAAGCAGGGGTCATTGTGCCCCTGGGCTCTCCCCGTCTGGCATCCCGGTGGGTGCGGACGCCTGGCCAAGCAGGTGCCGCCGTTCGGGGTGCTGCTGTTGCTGAGCCCGCTCTGTTGCTGTTTCTGTGGGGCCCAGAGCCGCCGGGGCAGCAGCCACTCCGCAGCCCTGCTGGAGGAGACGCGGCCTCCCTCCCCATGGTGGCAGCAGCTCTGCGGGCCCAGAGCTCTGGGTCAGGGGGGCCTCGGTCACGGCACCGTGGCCTGGGCAGCCGCCAGGGCCCGGGATGGCCGCCAGCCCTGCCTCTGCCCCCGGCCCCTTATTGGCAGCACCCAGTGGCCGTGCCCTGGCAGCAGCCCCGTGCCGTCCCTGTGCCCAGCCAGCCCAGCCTGGGCACCTCAGGGGTGCCCCCACCCTCCTGCTGAGGCCCGGCCTCGAGGGCTTCTGCCGCAGGCCTGGGAGACGCTCTGGGGAAGCGCCAGAGCAGCCGGGTGCCAGGGACAAGGCGGCTGCCTGGGGGCTGCTTGTGCCCTCTGACACACAATTCCTCAGGGGTTCCCAGCACCCTGGCTCCTCAGGGGCCTCCTGCCCCCTTGGAGCTTCCTGCCACCCACTCTCTCACACATGCCCCTTGTTCCTTCCCACTGCCTCATCCTGTCAGGGCTTCCGCAGCACCGCATCCCTTTGTGGCCCCATCCCCTCAGGGGCTGCCCCAGCCCGGCCAAGCTGCCCGGCAGCAGCGCCACAGCCCCACAGCAGCTCCAGAGCAGCCCCATCCAGAGGCACCTGGGAGCCCTCAGCAAACCAGCCAGCAGCACACGGGCAGGAGGACACGGATGGCGCTTCCTGCCTGGCACAGGGCTTGTGGCCATCTCCAGGCTCCGCTCTGACAGGGATCCCTGCAGCTCTGGCCCCTGCCCAGCCGCTCTGTGGGCAGCACAAAGGCTTCAGCAGAACCACCAAAGGCCAAGGGGCTTCTGGCCATTTCCCCTGCAGCACTGCACGCCTGGGCAGTTGGCTGAGCACAAGCACCTTTTCCCCTCCTCCCCTATGCCCTGTGGACCCTAGGCAGCAAAGAAATCTCCTTAGAGTCTGTATATTATAACACATTCTATATTTTTCTTACTGATCTCTATTATAACACATTCTATATTTATCTATACAAAGGATAAAAAATGCAAGGGAAGGAAAGAAAAAATCTTAAAGAAAAGGAAAATCTCCGCTGGCGCAGGTTGCCCCAGCAAAGAGAGCCTCCCGGATCAGCTCTCCTCAGAACTCCAGCAGTGCAGCCAGCCGAGTCGCCACAGACGAGGCCGAGTGATCCATGCCCTGCGCAGCTGATCGTGCAGCCTCTGGAAGATGGAGTATCGCCCACTCGCTGTTGCTCGGAGGACATGCAGTGTTTGAAATGCCAGCTCTGACATGGCACTGCTCATGTCCTCCGTCAGGGGTTCGAGAGCTGCAAGAGAGAGGAACAGAGCCAAGGTCAGGTGCCACATCGGAGGGGAGCCAAGGAGAGCACCCTGCAAGGGCCATCCCAGCCGGCTCTTGCCATGGCCAGGAGGGAGCAGGGAGCAAGGGGATCAGCCTGAAGCTGCTGGCCACCAATGGCCCACGTGGCCCTGAAATGTCAGTGTGCTCTGCCCACGGGAGCAGAGCCCTCCACAGCCGGGGCAGGGCTTCCAGCTCTCCCCCTGGCAGCCCCTGCTGTCAGCCCGCTGCCCTCACTCACCAGTGCAGATCAGCTGCAGCTCTTGCTGCTGCCCCCTCAGGTGCCGCCCGGCCATGCCTGTGAACACAGAGCCTGTCACGGCCCCAGCGGCACAGCTCCCTGCCAGCGGTGCTGCCGGCGCTGTGGCCGCACGGGCTGCTGGCCGGGCAGGGCTCAGCCCGGCCCTTGCCGCACGCTGCCGCCCCAGGGCACGGCTGCCAGAGGGCGGCAGCAGCAATGCCCAGGCCAGGCGGGGCTCCATGGCGCCGGGCCCGGCTGGCGCTGCCGGGGCAGCAGGCGGGGCTGGGGCCGAGCTGCGGCGGGCCGGGCCGGGGAGGGGAAGGGCAGCCCGGGCTCGTGGCTCACCCATGAACCTGACGGCCGCCTCTCGCAGGCGCTCCTGTGGGCTCCGCAGGTAGTGCAGGGCCCGGCGCAGGTGCTCGGCCGCTCTGCTCCTGTCCTCTGCCAGCTGCAGAGAGCGGCAGGAGGGAAGGGTTGGCGCGGGCTCAGCCCCTGGGCCGGGCGCTGCCTGCGCCCAGCCCCGGCCTCCCCATGCCGCACAGCCCGGAGGCGCGGCCAGCAGCCGCTGGCCAAGGGCTCCCGAGGGCAGGGGGCAGAGGGCCGGCTGCTGCCCGGGGAGCCGCAGTGCCGGCCCGCAGCCCCACCGGGCCGGGGCTCCGTGGGGACCCGGCTCGGGCCCACGGGAGCCTGGAGAAGAGCCCGCGGGGCCTCTGGCTGCCCAGCGGGCAGGGGCACAGCTGCCCGGCCCGCACACTGAGCACCGCCCTCAGGGGCCTTCTCCAGGCTGAGGATTCTTGGCTCCTCTTACCAGGCTCTCGCCGAACCTCCATGTCTGATCCACCTCTGGCATTTGTTCGAGATTCCTTCTCTTCAGGAATCTGGCTGCAGAATGCAGCACTACACAGGAGGCCTGGAGAGCAGAGCACAGAGGCACAGATGGCCCCACAGTCCATGGCACAGGAGCATCCCAGTGCCACAGCCTGGAGGAGGCTGCGGCCCGCAAGGTGCCAGGGCAGGAGGCAGCCCAGCCCCTTCCCAGGGGTACAGCAGCCGGCCACAAGTCCTCACCTGAGCAACAGTCTGATTCTCATCATGGCAGTGGAAGTAGAGAGGGAGCAAGCTCTGGTGCACGTGAGACTTCAGGGCCTTTCTTCCATCATTGGTTAATGAGTCCAGCATCTCTTGAAAGACAGACATGGAGCTCAGCTGCACCTGGCTATCATCCTGTATGAAAGGAAGGGCAAAAGACCTCAGCATCAGCTGCTTCAGGCCCCCCAGGGCACAGGCCTGCATCTCCACAGGGCACCAAGTGTCCGGGCAGCAGCCAGTGGCCGTGGCTGTGGGCACAGAGCCTTACATGGTCAAAGAGTGGCAGGAGCGCCTCAGCCAGCTGCAGGGCGATGGGGGTGGGTATTGGGGCACCATTATCCAGGAGCAAGTATCTGAGTAGAAGAATGGTCATCCTGATCATGTCGCTATCATTTTCCTGCAGGAGCTCCACAAGACTTTCAGTCAGGCTCCGCATTTTTTCAGCCTGTGTGGAACACAAGGTTGTGAAAGGCCACCCTGCTGCCGCAGGGCCCAGAGGCCAAAGGCCTGTCCCGAAGCACTGGGGCAGCTGAACCAGGAGGCAGGAGAGCTGGGAGCAGCTGCCCCAGCACCCGAAGCCCAGGCAAGGCCAAGCAACTGCGTTGCCCACTCCCACGCTGCCTGCACGGCTTCAGCCACTGCCCCCTTCTCACCATCAAGGGATTCTTGCCCAGCACTACGAGGCCTCTGAGCGCCAAGTGACGCCTCTCCATGTTCTCGCTCTGCAGGTTCTGTGCCATGAGCTCCAGAACACTGTCACTGCATTCCCTCAAGTCCAGGCACTCGAGGACCTGCAAGGCACAGGGCAGTGACAGGGAGCCGGCCGGCAGGAGCCCGGAGCAGCAAGGGGCACGGGCACCGTCCTGGCAGCTGTGCCTACGAGAGGGCAGAGAGCTGGGAGGCAGCTCAGCCAGGCAGCGCTGGCCTTGAGGCTCACCTCCACAAGGAATGCCAGGGCAGGGAAATCCCAGTATGGCATCTCTTCTCTGAGCATGGCAAGCAGGTACAATGCAATCCCGGTACAAAAGTGCATGGCTGAATGGCAAATGATTCTGACAAGAGGAAAAAGGAAACAAGACCCTGAGCCAGTGGGGCAAACCTCTCCCAGGAGTGACTCCTCACAGAGTTCTCATCTTTCCCCACCACCTTTCCAGCAAGGTGACCTGGGCCATTTGGGACTTGGTTGCTCATGGGCACCCTTCTCTCTGAGCTTTTTCCTGTGTGCTTGGCCATCCCTCAGTGACAAGGCCCTCTGGCCCATGACCACGGGGACTGAATGAGACACCTGGGCAGAGAGCACAAATGCCAGAGGCAGTGGGGAGAAGGGGGTCTCACCTGGCCAGCAGAGCCACAGCATAGTGGTGGGTGTCAACAGAGAGCAGCGTGTCCCAGCCACACATGCGTTCTATTGCCACCACCACATCCTCACAGCGGAGACGGCAGAGCAGGGACTTCAGGGTCTGCACTGCAAACCTGTGAGCACAGCAAAGCCCAGGTCACACTGGCAGCACTGGCTCCTTGGCAAGCCACGTGGCAGGGACAGGAGGAGTGGGGTGGAGCACCTGTTGGGGCTGGTGGCAAGGCCGTGCTCTTCCTGGCATGCCTTCCAGAATGTATCAACCTCCTCTGGCATATCCAGAGTGCTGAAGAACACTTGGAATAGCAGATGCACAAAGAGGCAGGGGAAATACACCTTTAATATCCGTGGCAGACAGGGCACCTGGAGGATCTTCCACATCACCACGGTTGCCTGCAAGGGACAAAGCCCCCCAAGACAGCGCTCAGTGCCGAGGTGTCTGTGTGGCAGGGCCCGAGCGTGGCAGGGAGAGGCCGGCAGAGAGGCAGGGGGAGCACGGGGCCTGGTGGGCCTGAAGCTGCCCCTGGGCACGGTTTCAGGGCAGCGCCTGAGGCAGGCAGATGCAGTGGGGGAAGGAGGATGGAGAGCTGCTGGAGGGGCCAGCAAAGGCCAGTTGCAGAAACTCACAGCCAGGGCAAAGACACCGGTTTCATCCCCATCAGAGGTGCACGTGCTGTGCTCTGGCCAGCTCCCCAGCACATCCAGGAGGATCAGCTGTGCCAGCTTTGCAGTCCTGGCTGAGCCCATGATGGTCTTCCACATGGCCATGGCAGCTCTGTGGGGTCAGAGCTGTGTCTCAGGGGCATCTCAGACACAGCCCCGGGGGGAGCTGAGCTGGCTGCCAGTTCTGCCTCTGGCCACTGGCCCTGGCCAGCAGCAGCCAGGCAGCCCAGTCCTGTGGGGACAGAGGCCTGAGGGGCAGGGAGGGAGCATGGCAGCAGGCTCAGGGGCTGACGTGCCAGGGCTGGGAAAGGCAGCAGCCAGAGGGGCCTGGAAGTGTCTGTTGGTCAGACACGTGGGCCAGGCTGTACAGGGTGATGGGCTGGGAAGGCCTGAGCCCTGTGGGCAGGTGGGCCCCATACCTGTCACAGGACGGGGCCACACGCAGGAGCGTCATCACTGCGTCATGTGGCTGTGCTTCAGCAAGATCCAGCAGGGCCTCGTCCAGCCTGTGCTCATCACAATCATTGGCCATGATCCACTGGTGGATGAACCTCACCATGGCAGGCACCTGGAGAAGGCACAGGGAGACTTGGGAAGCTGCCAGAGGGAGCAATGTTCCCAGCTTCCCCAGAGGAGTGCTTCCCTTCCCGGCCCACTCACTGCCATGTGGCCCCAAAGGCTCACAGCAACCAGCATGCGTGGCTTGAGAGGCCAAGCAATTCCTGGGAGGACCAAACCCTGGCCACAGGCTACTTACTTGGTTTGGATAGTAAAAATCTTCCTCTACAAGCATAGACAGGAGGGCAGCGCTGGTCTTGGTTTGGAAGATGGGAGAGTAGGGTCTGAGCCCAGTGCCCATGGCCAGGGTCTCTTCCTCCTGCATTCTCTTGATGAATTTGCAGACAAACTGTAGGAGAAGGGCAGGTAGCCGGGGGTGTTGCATGGAGTGCTGCACACACGGTGCTGGGCTGAGCAGGGACAGCAGGCCCAGCCTCGGTGGGGGTGGCTGCAGGTACCTGCGCTGTGCTGCGGAAGCGGCCACGGCTGGATTCCTGCTCTTGTGTGCGCTCCAGGGCTCCATCTGGCAAAGAGCGAGCGCAGCCAGAGCTGAGGGGCTGTGGGAGAGGCCGGAGAACACAGCCCAGCCCTGCGCTGCCCAGGCAGGGAGAGCCCCGGGATGGCAAAGGGGATGGAGCACGGCCCCTGCAGGGTGTCTGCCCGGCCCCTCTTCCGTCCTGTCCTTCGGCATGTCCCCAGGGAATGGCATGGCATGGCATGGCATGGCATGGCATGGCATGGCATGGCATGGGGCCAAGCTGGCTGCAGGCACCAGTCCCACAGTCAGGCTCTGCCACTCACCCTCCTGCGGTGGCTGGAATGGCACCACCTCCTCGGTCTCCTGTGATGGGGCAGCTCCAGGGCCTTCTTCCTCCTCCTCCACCCAGGCCAGCTTGGGCACTGTTGGGGGTCTCTGCTCCATATCTTTGACTGAATTTGTGGCTATTTGAAGGAGAGATGCCTTGGAAAAGCTCCAAGTCACCAAGTCCTTCAATTGTGCCTGGAAGTCCCCTTCAAGTGGGAAGCCTCAGGAAGGCTGCAGGACAGCAAGTCCTGCACTCGCTCTCAAGGGCTCCTGCCACAAGGGCAGGAGACTCCTGTCAAGGACTGTGATCTGGACTCGAGGGCACCTGCAGAAGAAAAACCTTGGGGAGACCACAGGTCAGCAAGTCCTGTGGTCTGGCCTCGAGCTCAGCTGCAGGAACAATGCCTCGGAAAAGCTCCAGGTAGGACACGAACGAGCGCGCTGTGCGGGGGCTCCTCACGGCACCGCTCTGTCCCGTCCTGTCCCGTCGCGTGCTCCGAGCACTGTGGCCTGCTCCTGTCACCGCCAGCTCCTTTGTCACCACGTGTCACAAAGGGCCCTTGGACAGCCGTTCCATGTCACAATGACTGTGCGGCAGCGTGTCACCAAGGGCCCTTGCACACACTGCCGCCCTCCCTGGGGCCGCCCCCAGCCCAGCCAAAGTGGCCCAGGCTGGAAGGAATGCCTGGCCCCAGGTGCCTAAGGCAGCCCCACAGGATCGTTAGGAAGGGCTCAGAGCATCAGCAAACGCTGCCCTGCTCTGCGGGCTCAGGGCAGCAGAAGGAGCCCCCAGGGCTGCAGACGCAGCCGCGCTGGGAAGGGCACGGGCCCTTCCAGGGACGCTGGCACGGCCTCCTTGGGACACGTCCCGGCCCGTGGCCATCCTAAACCCGCGGGTGTGACTCGCACAAGGAACGTGTGGGCCCGGGCACCAATGCTGCTGTGAGCCCTGGGGCCCGGGCAGCGCTGACATCAGCAGCTGGGGCAGAGTCCCTGCCCAAGCAGAGCTGCCACCCCCCGAGCCCTGGCAGCGCTGGTGCCCGTCTCCTGCCCCAGAGACCTGTGCCCCCGGGGGCTTCTGTGCCACAGGGAGCCAAAGCCCACGTGCATTGGGGGCTGTGCTCCTTCCTGCAGGGGCTGATGGCCGGAGCACCTGGAGCAACTGCTGGCAGCACTTGGTCTCTGTCAGAGGGCAGAAGCTGTTAGTCAGTCCTGAAAGGATTTTTTCATGGAAGGGATTGGCAGTAGCACCACAACACCATCAGCTGCTGAGTTTCCCTGGACGATTTGATTGCACAGAGGCACTGTCATGTTTCATGTGATCTTCTGTCAGTTCTTCTGGGAAAAACACTAGCCCAGTCTGCGATGTTCAACGCTCCAGTTGCTGCCCTTCTAGCTGTGTGGTAGCTGATGCAAGGCAGTTACTTCCTCCAGACCCAAAGAGTTGTGCCTGAAAAGTCACAGGGCTACATCTCTTTTTGATTTTTTATTTAGTGCTTTCCAGAGCCTGCTGGCCGTTTTAGAGGATTTCTCCCTATCCCTAGGGCACCTTCTCCAGAAGTTCTGCTGTTCCATCCTTTTGCATTTAGTGAAAGCTACCTGCAGTGACCAGTCCATCAAAGCCCTGGGAATACCTGAACTCCTGGGTAAAGCCGGGCAAAACATTTTTCTCCCAGATCTGAAGCCATTAAGTGCCAAACACTGTCCCCAGTGTCATACCCTGTCCCTTGGAAGTGTGCTGCTGCCATTTAAGTGGGGGTGCCAATGAAAACTACTTGTAACAGTTTTGTAATTTCTGCATTAGCATTCAGATCCTTGGCCAGATGAATCACATGTCAACGTTTTTGAGGCTGCCAGCCCTGCCATTTCTGGGATTCTTCAATATCAAAGCTGTCATTTTTACATTGGATTTCGGAGTCTCTGAACAGTCACACAAGGGTTTAGTTTTAAACAATACAGAAAAATTCCCTGGTGTTCAGCTATAATTTTTACATTGGAATATACTCCTTATGACTACTTTAGGCAAGAGCAACAAACGCAAGAATAAGCCAAAGAGGCGATTCCTGTGTTCTAATGTGCTGCACAGAGCTAACAGGGAATTCAAGAATGGATTTGTGACACTGTTGAGTATGGCACAGATAAACAAGTGACACACTGCATGCATTTTAAGATGGCATAAATGCTTCCTTTATTACAATCTCCCGATACTTATAACCAACATTGTTCACCCAGAAGCTGATTGGCTCTTAACCTGTCACCTGTTGATTTATTAGGGACCACCCTTTGGTAAACCATCTGATGAGAAAACAACTGTTTCAAACTCCAGCTGCAAGATTGTTTTCATTCTTTCTCTCCGCCTTCTCAAAACTTGCTAGAACCATTTCTGGGAAAGTTTATCTGGCTTTTTCTCTGACCAGGCTTTCAGTCTCCACAGGATTCAGGAGTCTCAGGGTGCACAGGAAGCCCCAAAGACTTTGGCATGCTGAAATGGACCAGCCTGCTGCCTGTGCCTGGGCTGCACAGGGCTGAGCTCCATCTGGATGGTCTAACAAAGGCTGAATGGACATACCATGGCCCAGTGGAGAATCCAGATCCTGTGAGCTGCATAATTCAGCTGTAACCAGCTGAATTTTTCATGTTAGCTTGAAATCCAGGGGAGGAAAAGGTAAACATGGAAAAGTGTTCTTCCAGTTCTAGTGACAGCTGTGCCTGCACAGCACCTGTGCCCACGGCAGGGTGGTGGTGGGAACCGCAAAGTATCTTTGTGATACTTTGCAACGCAAAGTGTTCTTGCATTCTGTGACTCCCGAAGTGGAGAGGAAAAGTGACCCATGGAAGTGCCAGGCTTTCCCCAGCACCTCTTTTGTTCCAGGCAAGTCCAGGATTTCATTTCAGAGCTGATGCATGTGTCTTTAAGGTGCCTGCACAGAGGAGAGGGAGGGCAGGTGCATGGCAGGGCTGGTGCCCCATCAGAGTGTCTCTCTGCCCCTGGCACCAATGCCGCTGCCTTGGGACGCCGCCTGTGGGAGGCGAGTCTGCCCTCAGGCTCTGCCATGGAAGTCATTCAGGGGCACAGGCAGCAGCTGAAGCAGCCAAGCGTTGCAGTGAGGATGGCAAGTCAAGAGAGAGCCATTGTGGCCAACTCTGCTGAGCCTTTTGCCAAAGCAGGGGTCATTGTGCCCCTGGGCTCTCCCCGTCTGGCATCCCGGTGGGTGCGGACGCCTGGCCAAGCAGGTGCCGCCGTTCGGGGTGCTGCTGTTGCTGAGCCCGCTCTGTTGCTGTTTCTGTGGGGCCCAGAGCCGCCGGGGCAGCAGCCACTCCGCAGCCCTGCTGGAGGAGACACGGCCTCCCTCCCCATGGTGGCAGCAGCTCTGCGGGCCCAGAGCTCTGGGTCAGGGGGGCCTCGGTCACGGCACCGTGGCCTGGGCAGCCGCCAGGGCCCGGGATGGCCGCCAGCCCTGCCTCTGCCCCCGGCCCCTTATTGGCAGCACCCAGTGGCCGTGCCCTGGCAGCAGCCCCGTGCCGTCCCTGTGCCCAGCCAGCCCAGCCTGGGCACCTCAGGGGTGCCCCCACCCTCCTGCTGAGGCCCGGCCTCGAGGGCTTCTGCCGCAGGCCTGGGAGACGCTCTGGGGAAGCGCCAGAGCAGCCGGGTGCCAGGGACAAGGCGGCTGCCTGGGGGCTGCTTGTGCCCTCTGACACACAATTCCTCAGGGGTTCCCAGCACCCTGGCTCCTCAGGGGCCTCCTGCCCCCTTGGAGCTTCCTGCCACCCACTCTCTCACACATGCCCCTTGTTCCTTCCCACTGCCTCATCCTGTCAGGGCTTCCGCAGCACCGCATCCCTTTGTGGCCCCATCCCCTCAGGGGCTGCCCCAGCCCGGCCAAGCTGCCCGGCAGCAGCGCCACAGCCCCACAGCAGCTCCAGAGCAGCCCCATCCAGAGGCACCTGGGAGCCCTCAGCAAACCAGCCAGCAGCACACGGGCAGGAGGACACGGATGGCGCTTCCTGCCTGGCACAGGGCTTGTGGCCATCTCCAGGCTCCGCTCTGACAGGGATCCCTGCAGCTCTGGCCCCTGCCCAGCCGCTCTGTGGGCAGCACAAAGGCTTCAGCAGAACCACCAAAGGCCAAGGGGCTTCTGGCCATTTCCCCTGCAGCACTGCACGCCTGGGCAGTTGGCTGAGCACAAGCACCTTTTCCCCTCCTCCCCTATGCCCTGTGGACCCTAGGCAGCAAAGAAATCTCCTTAGAGTCTGTATATTATAACACATTCTATATTTTTCTTACTGATCTCTATTATAACACATTCTATATTTATCTATACAAAGGATAAAAAATGCAAGGGAAGGAAAGAAAAAATCTTAAAGAAAAGGAAAATCTCCGCTGGCGCAGGTTGCCCCAGCAAAGAGAGCCTCCCGGATCAGCTCTCCTCAGAACTCCAGCAGTGCAGCCAGCCGAGTCGCCACAGACGAGGCCGAGTGATCCATGCCCTGCGCAGCTGATCGTGCAGCCTCTGGAAGATGGAGTATCGCCCACTCGCTGTTGCTCGGAGGACATGCAGTGTTTGAAATGCCAGCTCTGACATGGCACTGCTCATGTCCTCCGTCAGGGGTTCGAGAGCTGCAAGAGAGAGGAACAGAGCCAAGGTCAGGTGCCACATCGGAGGGGAGCCAAGGAGAGCACCCTGCAAGGGCCATCCCAGCCGGCTCTTGCCATGGCCAGGAGGGAGCAGGGAGCAAGGGGATCAGCCTGAAGCTGCTGGCCACCAATGGCCCACGTGGCCCTGAAATGTCAGTGTGCTCTGCCCACGGGAGCAGAGCCCTCCACAGCCGGGGCAGGGCTTCCAGCTCTCCCCCTGGCAGCCCCTGCTGTCAGCCCGCTGCCCTCACTCACCAGTGCAGATCAGCTGCAGCTCTTGCTGCTGCCCCCTCAGGTGCCGCCCGGCCATGCCTGTGAACACAGAGCCTGTCACGGCCCCAGCGGCACAGCTCCCTGCCAGCGGTGCTGCCGGCGCTGTGGCCGCACGGGCTGCTGGCCGGGCAGGGCTCAGCCCGGCCCCTGCCGCACGCTGCCGCCCCAGGGCACGGCTGCCAGAGGGCGGCAGCAGCAATGCCCAGGCCAGGCGGGGCTCCACGGCGCCGGGCCCGGCTGGCGCTGCCGGGGCAGCAGGCGGGGCTGGGGCCGAGCTGCGGCGGGCCGGGCCGGGGAGGGGAAGGGCAGCCCGGGCTCGTGGCTCACCCATGAACCTGACGGCCGCCTCTCGCAGGCGCTCCTGTGGGCTCCGCAGGTAGTGCAGGGCCCGGCGCAGGTGCTCGGCCGCTCTGCTCCTGTCCTCTGCCAGCTGCAGAGAGCGGCAGGAGGGAAGGGTTGGCGCGGGCTCAGCCCCTGGGCCGGGCGCTGCCTGCGCCCAGCCCCGGCCTCCCCATGCCGCACAGCCCGGAGGCGCGGCCAGCAGCCGCTGGCCAAGGGCTCCCGAGGGCAGGGGGCAGAGGGCCGGCTGCTGCCCGGGGAGCCGCAGTGCCGGCCCGCAGCCCCACCGGGCCGGGGCTCCGTGGGGACCCGGCTCGGGCCCACGGGAGCCTGGAGAAGAGCCCGCGGGGCCTCTGGCTGCCCAGCGGGCAGGGGCACAGCTGCCCGGCCCGCACACTGAGCACCGCCCTCAGGGGCCTTCTCCAGGCTGAGGATTCTTGGCTCCTCTTACCAGGCTCTCGCCGAACCTCCATGTCTGATCCACCTCTGGCATTTGTTCGAGATTCCTTCTCTTCAGGAATCTGGCTGCAGAATGCAGCACTACACAGGAGGCCTGGAGAGCAGAGCACAGAGGCACAGATGGCCCCACAGTCCATGGCACAGGAGCATCCCAGTGCCACAGCCTGGAGGAGGCTGCGGCCCGCAAGGTGCCAGGGCAGGAGGCAGCCCAGCCCCTTCCCAGGGGTACAGCAGCCGGCCACAAGTCCTCACCTGAGCAACAGTCTGATTCTCATCATGGCAGTGGAAGTAGAGAGGGAGCAAGCTCTGGTGCACGTGAGACTTCAGGGCCTTTCTTCCATCATTGGTTAATGAGTCCAGCATCTCTTGAAAGACAGACATGGAGCTCAGCTGCACCTGGCTATCATCCTGTATGAAAGGAAGGGCAAAAGACCTCAGCATCAGCTGCTTCAGGCCCCCCAGGGCACAGGCCTGCATCTCCACAGGGCACCAAGTGTCCGGGCAGCAGCCAGTGGCCGTGGCTGTGGGCACAGAGCCTTACATGGTCAAAGAGTGGCAGGAGCGCCTCAGCCAGCTGCAGGGCGATGGGGGTGGGTATTGGGGCACCATTATCCAGGAGCAAGTATCTGAGTAGAAGAATGGTCATCCTGATCATGTCGCTATCATTTTCCTGCAGGAGCTCCACAAGACTTTCAGTCAGGCTCCGCATTTTTTCAGCCTGTGTGGAACACAAGGTTGTGAAAGGCCACCCTGCTGCCGCAGGGCCCAGAGGCCAAAGGCCTGTCCCGAAGCACTGGGGCAGCTGAACCAGGAGGCAGGAGAGCTGGGAGCAGCTGCCCCAGCACCCGAAGCCCAGGCAAGGCCAAGCAACTGCGTTGCCCACTCCCACGCTGCCTGCACGGCTTCAGCCACTGCCCCCTTCTCACCATCAAGGGATTCTTGCCCAGCACTACGAGGCCTCTGAGCGCCAAGTGACGCCTCTCCATGTTCTCGCTCTGCAGGTTCTGTGCCATGAGCTCCAGAACACTGTCACTGCATTCCCTCAAGTCCAGGCACTCGAGGACCTGCAAGGCACAGGGCAGTGACAGGGAGCCGGCCGGCAGGAGCCCGGAGCAGCAAGGGGCACGGGCACCGTCCTGGCAGCTGTGCCTACGAGAGGGCAGAGAGCTGGGAGGCAGCTCAGCCAGGCAGCGCTGGCCTTGAGGCTCACCTCCACAAGGAATGCCAGGGCAGGGAAATCCCAGTATGGCATCTCTTCTCTGAGCATGGCAAGCAGGTACAATGCAATCCCGGTACAAAAGTGCATGGCTGAATGGCAAATGATTCTGACAAGAGGAAAAAGGAAACAAGACCCTGAGCCAGTGGGGCAAACCTCTCCCAGGAGTGACTCCTCACAGAGTTCTCATCTTTCCCCACCACCTTTCCAGCAAGGTGACCTGGGCCATTTGGGACTTGGTTGCTCATGGGCACCCTTCTCTCTGAGCTTTTTCCTGTGTGCTTGGCCATCCCTCAGTGACAAGGCCCTCTGGCCCATGACCACGGGGACTGAATGAGACACCTGGGCAGAGAGCACAAATGCCAGAGGCAGTGGGGAGAAGGGGGTCTCACCTGGCCAGCAGAGCCACAGCATAGTGGTGGGTGTCAACAGAGAGCAGCGTGTCCCAGCCACACATGCGTTCTATTGCCACCACCACATCCTCACAGCGGAGACGGCAGAGCAGGGACTTCAGGGTCTGCACTGCAAACCTGTGAGCACAGCAAAGCCCAGGTCACACTGGCAGCACTGGCTCCTTGGCAAGCCACGTGGCAGGGACAGGAGGAGTGGGGTGGAGCACCTGTTGGGGCTGGTGGCAAGGCCGTGCTCTTCCTGGCATGCCTTCCAGAATGTATCGACCTCCTCTGGCATATCCAGAGTGCTGAAGAACACTTGGAATAGCAGATGCACAAAGAGGCAGGGGAAATACACCTTTAATATCCGTGGCAGACAGGGCACCTGGAGGATCTTCCACATCACCACGGTTGCCTGCAAGGGACAAAGCCCCCCGAGACAGCGCTCAGTGCCGAGGTGTCTGTGTGGCAGGGCCCGAGCGTGGCAGGGAGAGGCCGGCAGAGAGGCAGGGGGAGCACGGGGCCTGGTGGGCCTGAAGCTGCCCCTGGGCACGGTTTCAGGGCAGCGCCTGAGGCAGGCAGATGCAGTGGGGGAAGGAGGATGGAGAGCTGCTGGAGGGGCGGCCTTGGGGCCAGCAAAGGCCAGTTGCAGAAACTCACAGCCAGGGCAAAGACACCGGTTTCATCCCCATCAGAGGTGCATGTGCTGTGCTCTGGCCAGCTCCCCAGCACATCCAGGAGGATCAGCTGTGCCAGCTTTGCAGTCCTGGCTGAGCCCATGATGGTCTTCCACATGGCCATGGCAGCTCTGTGGGGTCAGAGCTCTGTCTCAGGGGCATCTCAGACACAGCCCCGGGGGGAGCTGAGCTGGCTGCCAGTTCTGCCTCTGGCCACTGGCCCTGGCCAGCAGCAGCCAGGCAGCCCAGTCCTGTGGGGACAGAGGCCTGAGGGGCAGGGAGGGAGCATGGCAGCAGGCTCAGGGGCTGACGTGCCAGGGCTGGGAAAGGCAGCAGCCAGAGGGGCCTGGAAGTGTCTGTTGGTCAGACACGTGGGCCAGGCTGTACAGGGTGATGGGCTGGGAAGGCCTGAGCCCTGTGGGCAGGTGGGCCCCATACCCGTCACAGGACGGGGCCACACGCAGGAGCGTCATCACTGCGTCATGTGGCTGTGCTTCAGCGAGATCCAGCAGGGCCTCGTCCAGCCTGTGCTCATCACAATCATTGGCCATGATCCACTGGTGGATGAACCTCACCATGGCAGGCACCTGGAGAAGGCACAGGGAGACTTGGGAAGCTGCCAGAGGGAGCAATGTTCCCAGCTTCCCCAGAGGAGTGCTTCCCTTCCCGGCCCACTCACTGCCATGTGGCCCCAAAGGCTCACAGCAACCAGCATGCGTGGCTTGAGAGGCCAAGCAATTCCTGGGAGGACCAAACCCTGGCCACAGGCTGCTTACTTGGTTTGGATAGTAAAAATCTTCCTCTACAAGCATAGACAGGAGGGCAGCGCTGGTCTTGGTTTGGAAGATGGGAGAGTAGGGTCTGAGCCCAGTGCCCATGGCCAGGGTCTCTTCCTCCTGCATTCTCTTGATGAATTTGCAGACAAACTGTAGGAGAAGGGCAGGTAGCCGGGGGTGTTGCATGGAGTGCTGCACACACGGTGCTGGGCTGAGCAGGGACAGCAGGCCCAGCCTCGGTGGGGGTGGCTGCAGGTACCTGCGCTGTGCTGCGGAAGCGGCCACGGCTGGATTCCTGCTCTTGTGTGCGCTCCAGGGCTCCATCTGGCAAAGAGCGAGCGCAGCCAGAGCTGAGGGGCTGTGGGAGAGGCCGGAGAACACAGCCCAGCCCTGCGCTGCCCAGGCAGGGAGAGCCCCGGGATGGCCCAGGGAATGGAGCACGGCCCCTGCAGGGTGTCTGCCCGGCCCCTCTTCCGTCCTGTCCTTCGGCATGTCCCCAGGGAATGGCATGGCATGGCATGGCATGGCATGGCATGGCATGGCATGGCATGGGGCCAAGCTGGCTGCAGGCACCAGTCCCACAGTCAGGCTCTGCCACTCACCCTCCTGCGGTGGCTGGAATGGCACCACCTCCTCGGTCTCCTGTGATGGGGCAGCTCCAGGGCCTTCTTCCTCCTCCTCCACCCAGGCCAGCTTGGGCACTGTTGGGGGTCTCTGCTCCATATCTTTGACTGAATTTGTGGCTATTTGAAGGAGAGATGCCTTGGAAAAGCTCCAAGTCACCAAGTCCTTCAATTGTGCCTGGAAGTCCCCTTCAAGTGGGAAGCCTCAGGAAGGCTGCAGGACAGCAAGTCCTGCACTCGCTCTCAAGGGCTCCTGCCACAAGGGCAGGAGACTCCTGTCAAGGACTGTGATCTGGACTTGAGTGCACCTGCAGAAGAAAAACCTTGGGGAGACCACAGGTCAGCAAGTCCTGTGGTCTGGCCTCGAGCTCAGCTGCAGGAACAATGCCTCGGAAAAGCTCCAGGTAGGACACGAACGAGCGCGCTGTGCGGGGGCTCCTCACGGCACCGCTCTGTCCCGTCCTGTCCCGTCGCGTGCTCCGAGCACTGTGGCCTGCTCCTGTCACCGCCAGCTCCTTTGTCACCACGTGTCACAAAGGGCCCTTGGACAACCGTTCCATGTCACAATGACTGTGCGGCAGCGTGTCACCAAGGGCCCTTGCACACACTGCCGCCCTCCCTGGGGCCGCCCCCAGCCCAGCCAAAGTGGCCCAGGCTGGAAGGAATGCCTGGCCCCAGGTGTCTAAGGCAGCCCCACAGGATCGTTAGGAAGGGCTCAGAGCATCAGCAAACGCTGCCCTGCTCTGCGGGCTCAGGGCAGCAGAAGGAGCCCCCAGGGCTGCCGACGCAGCCGCGCTGGGAAGGGCACGGGCCCTTCCAGGGACGCTGGCACGGCCTCCTTGGGACACGTCCCGGCCCGTGGCCATCCTAAACCCGCGGGTGTGACTCGCACAAGGAACGTGTGGGCCCGGGCACCAATGCTGCTGTGAGCCCTGGGGCCCGGGCAGCGCTGACATCAGCAGCTGGGGCAGAGTCCCTGCCCAAGCAGAGCTGCCACCCCCCGAGCCCTGGCAGCGCTGGTGCCCGTCTCCTGCCCCAGAGACCTGTGCCTCCGGGGGGCTTCTGTGCCACAGGGAGCCAAAGCCCACGTGCATTGGGGGCTGTGCTCCTTCCTGCAGGGGCTGATGGCCGGAGCACCTGGAGCAACTGCTGGCAGCACTTGGTCTCTGTCAGAGGGCAGAAGCTGTTAGTCAGTCCTGAAAGGATTTTTTCATGGAAGGGATTGGCAGTAGCACCACAACACCATCAGCTGCTGAGTTTCCCTGGACGATTTGATTGCACAGAGGCACTGTCATGTTTCATGTGATCTTCTGTCAGTTCTTCTGGGAAAAACACTAGCCCAGTCTGCGATGTTCAACGCTCCAGTTGCTGCCCTTCTAGCTGTGTGGTAGCTGATGCAAGGCAGTTACTTCCTCCAGACCCAAAGAGTTGTGCCTGAAAAGTCACAGGGCTACATCTCTTTTTGATTTTTTATTTAGTGCTTTCCAGAGCCTGCTGGCCGTTTTAGAGGATTTCTCCCTATCCCTAGGGCACCTTCTCCAGAAGTTCTGCTGTTCCATCCTTTTGCATTTAGTGAAAGCTACCTGCAGTGACCAGTCCATCAAAGCCCTGGGAATACCTGAACTCCTGGGTAAAGCCGGGCAAAACATTTTTCTCCCAGATCTGAAGCCATTAAGTGCCAAACACTGTCCCCAGTGTCATACCCTGTCCCTTGGAAGTGTGCTGCTGCCATTTAAGTGGGGGTGCCAATGAAAACTACTTGTAACAGTTTTGTAATTTCTGCATTAGCATTCAGATCCTTGGCCAGATGAATCACATGTCAACGTTTTTGAGGCTGCCAGCCCTGCCATTTCTGGGATTCTTCAATATCAAAGCTGTCATTTTTACATTGGATTTCGGAGTCTCTGAACAGTCACACAAGGGTTTAGTTTTAAACAATACAGAAAAATTCCCTGGTGTTCAGCTATAATTTTTACATTGGAATATACTCCTTATGACTACTTTAGGCAAGAGCAACAAACGCAAGAATAAGCCAAAGAGGCGATTCCTGTGTTCTAATGTGCTGCACAGAGCTAACAGGGAATTCAAGAATGGATTTGTGACACTGTTGAGTATGGCACAGATAAACAAGTGACACACTGCATGCATTTTAAGATGGCATAAATGCTTCCTTTATTACAATCTCCCGATACTTATAACCAACATTGTTCACCCAGAAGCTGATTGGCTCTTAACCTGTCACCTGTTGATTTATTAGGGACCACCCTTTGGTAAACCATCTGATGAGAAAACAACTGTTTCAAACTCCAGCTGCAAGATTGTTTTCATTCTTTCTCTCCGCCTTCTCAAAACTTGCTAGAACCATTTCTGGGAAAGTTTATCTGGCTTTTTCTCTGACCAGGCTTTCAGTCTCCACAGGATTCAGGAGTCTCAGGGTGCACAGGAAGCCCCAAAGACTTTGGCATGCTGAAATGGACCAGCCTGCTGCCTGTGCCTGGGCTGCACAGGGCTGAGCTCCATCTGGATGGTCTAACAAAGGCTGAATGGACATACCATGGCCCAGTGGAGAATCCAGATCCTGTGAGCTGCATAATTCAGCTGTAACCAGCTGAATTTTTCATGTTAGCTTGAAATCCAGGGGAGGAAAAGGTAAACATGGAAAAGTGTTCTTCCAGTTCTAGTGACAGCTGTGCCTGCACAGCACCTGTGCCCACGGCAGGGTGGTGGTGGGAACCGCAAAGTATCTTTGTGATACTTTGCAACGCAAAGTGTTCTTGCATTCTGTGACTCCCGAAGTGGAGAGGAAAAGTGACCCATGGAAGTGCCAGGCTTTCCCCAGCACCTCTTTTGTTCCAGGCAAGTCCAGGATTTCGTTTCAGAGCTGATGCATGTGTCTTTAAGGTGCCTGCACAGAGGAGAGGGAGGGCAGGTGCATGGCAGGGCTGGTGCCCCATCAGAGTGTCTCTCTGCCCCTGGCACCAATGCCGCTGCCTTGGGACGCCGCCTGTGGGAGGCGAGTCTGCCCTCAGGCTCTGCCATGGAAGTCATTCAGGGGCACAGGCAGCAGCTGAAGCAGCCAAGCGTTGCAGTGAGGATGGCAAGTCAAGAGAGAGCCATTGTGGCCAACTCTGCTGAGCCTTTTGCCAAAGCAGGGGTCATTGTGCCCCTGGGCTCTCCCCGTCTGGCATCCCGGTGGGTGCGGACGCCTGGCCAAGCAGGTGCCGCCGTTCGGGGTGCTGCTGTTGCTGAGCCCGCTCTGTTGCTGTTTCTGTGGGGCCCAGAGCCGCCGGGGCAGCAGCCACTCCGCAGCCCTGCTGGAGGAGACGCGGCCGCCTTCCCTATGGTGGCAGCAGCTCTGCGGGCCCAGAGCTCTGGGTCAGGGGGGCCTCGGTCACGGCACCGTGGCCTGGGCAGCCGCCAGGGCCCGGGATGGCCGCCAGCCCTGCCTCTGCCCCCGGCCCCTTATTGGCAGCACCCAGTGGCCGTGCCCTGGCAGCAGCCCCGTGCCGTCCCTGTGCCCAGCCAGCCCAGCCTGGGCACCTCAGGGGTGCCCCCACCCTCCTGCTGAGGCCCGGCCTCGAGGGCTTCTGCCGCAGGCCTGGGAGACGCTCTGGGGAAGCACCAGAGCAGCCGGGTGCCAGGGACAAGGCGGCTGCCTGGGGGCTGCTTGTGCCCTCTGACACACAATTCCTCAGGGGTTCCCAGCACCCTGGCTCCTCAGGGGCCTCCTGCCCCCTTGGAGCTTCCTGCCACCCACTCTCTCACACATGCCCCTTGTTCCTTCCCACTGCCTCATCCTGTCAGGGCTTCCGCAGCACCGCATCCCTTTGTGGCCCCATCCCCTCAGGGGCTGCCCCAGCCCGGCCAAGCTGCCCGGCAGCAGCGCCACAGCCCCACAGCAGCTCCAGAGCAGCCCCATCCAGAGGCACCTGGGAGCCCTCAGCAAACCAGCCAGCAGCACACGGGCAGGAGGACACGGATGGCGCTTCCTGCCTGGCACAGGGCTTGTGGCCATCTCCAGGCTCCGCTCTGACAGGGATCCCTGCAGCTCTGGCCCCTGCCCAGCCGCTCTGTGGGCAGCACAAAGGCTTCAGCAGAACCACCAAAGGCCAAGGGGCTTCTGGCCATTTCCCCTGCAGCACTGCACGCCTGGGCAGTTGGCTGAGCACAAGCGCCTTTTCCCCTCCTCCCCTATGCCCTGTGGACCCTAGGCAGCAAAGAAATCTCCTTAGAGTCTGTATATTATAACACATTCTATATTTTTCTTACTGATCTCTATTATAACACATTCTATATTTATCTATACAAAGGATAAAAAATGCAAGGGAAGGAAAGAAAAAATCTTAAAGAAAAGGAAAATCTCCGCTGGCGCAGGTTGCCCCAGCAAAGAGAGCCTCCCGGATCAGCTCTCCTCAGAACTCCAGCAGTGCAGCCAGCCGAGTCGCCACAGACGAGGCCGAGTGATCCATGCCCTGCGCAGCTGATCGTGCAGCCTCTGGAAGATGGAGTATCGCCCACTCGCTGTTGCTCGGAGGACATGCAGTGTTTGAAATGCCAGCTCTGACATGGCACTGCTCATGTCCTCCGTCAGGGGTTCGAGAGCTGCAAGAGAGAGGAACAGAGCCAAGGTCAGGTGCCACATCAGAGGGGAGCCAAGGAGAGCACCCTGCAAGGGCCATCCCAGCCGGCTCTTGCCATGGCCAGGAGGGAGCAGGGAGCAAGGGGATCAGCCTGAAGCTGCTGGCCACCAATGGCCCACGTGGCCCTGAAATGTCAGTGTGCTCTGCCCACGGGAGCAGAGCCCTCCACAGCCGGGGCAGGGCTTCCAGCTCTCCCCCTGGCAGCCCCTGCTGTCAGCCCGCTGCCCTCACTCACCAGTGCAGATCAGCTGCAGCTCTTGCTGCTGCCCCCTCAGGTGCCGCCCTGCCATGCCTGTGAACACAGAGCCTGTCACGGCCCCAGCGGCACAGCTCCCTGCCAGCGGTGCTGCCGGCGCTGTGGCCGCACGGGCTGCTGGCCCGGCAGGGCTCAGCCCGGCCCTTGCCGCACGCTGCCGCCCCAGGGCACGGCTGCCAGAGGGCGGCAGCAGCAATGCCCAGGCCAGGCGGGGCTCCACGGCGCCGGGCCCGGCTGGCGCTGCCGGGGCAGCAGGCGGGGCTGGGGCCGAGCTGCGGCGGGCCGGGCCGGGGAGGGGAAGGGCAGCCCGGGCTCGTGGCTCACCCATGAACCTGACGGCCGCCTCTCGCAGGCGCTCCTGTGGGCTCCGCAGGTAGTGCAGGGCCCGGCGCAGGTGCTCGGCCGCTCTGCTCCTGTCCTCTGCCAGCTGCAGAGAGCGGCAGGAGGGAAGGGTTGGCGCGGGCTCAGCCCCTGGGCCGGGCGCTGCCTGCGCCCAGCCCCGGCCTCCCCATGCCGCCCAGCCCGGAGGCGCGGCCAGCAGCCGCTGGCCAAGGGCTCCCGAGGGCAGGGGGCAGAGGGCCGGCTGCTGCCCGGGGAGCCGCAGTGCCGGCCCGCAGCCCCACCGGGCCGGGGCTCCGTGGGGACCCGGCTCGGGCCCACGGGAGCCTGGAGAAGAGCCCGCGGGGCCTCTGGCTGCAGCAGCAGGCAGGGGCACAGCTGCCCGGCCCGCACACTGAGCACCGCCCTCAGGGGCCTTCTCCAGGCTGAGGATTCTTGGCTCCTCTTACCAGGCTCTCGCCGAACCTCCATGTCTGATCCATCTCTGGCATTTGTTCGAGATTCCTTCTCTTCAGGAATCTGGCTGCAGAATGCAGCACTACACAGGAGGCCTGGAGAGCAGAGCACAGAGGCACAGATGGCCCCACAGTCCATGGCACAGGAGCATCCCAGTGCCACAGCCTGGAGGAGGCTGCGGCCCGCAAGGTGCCAGGGCAGGAGGCAGCCCAGCCCCTTCCCAGGGGTACAGCAGCCGGCCACAAGTCCTCACCTGAGCAACAGTCTGATTCTCATCATGGCAGTGGAAGTAGAGAGGGAGCAAGCTCTGGTGCACGTGAGACTTCAGGGCCTTTCTTCCATCATTGGTTAATGAGTCCAGCATCTCTTGAAAGACAGACATGGAGCTCAGCTGCACCTGGCTATCATCCTGTATGAAAGGAAGGGCAAAAGACCTCAGCATCAGCTGCTTCAGGCCCCCCAGGGCACAGGCCTGCATCTCCACAGGGCACCAAGTGTCCGGGCAGCAGCCAGTGGCCGTGGCTGTGGGCACAGAGCCTTACATGGTCAAAGAGTGGCAGGAGCGCCTCAGCCAGCTGCAGGGCGATGGGGGTGGGTATTGGGGCACCATTATCCAGGAGCAAGTATCTGAGTAGAAGAATGGTCATCCTGATCATGTCGCTATCATTTTCCTGCAGGAGCTCCACAAGACTTTCAGTCAGGCTCCGCATTTTTTCAGCCTGTGTGGAACACAAGGTTGTGAAAGGCCACCCTGCTGCCGCAGGGCCCAGAGGCCAAAGGCCTGTCCCGAAGCACTGGGGCAGCTGAACCAGGAGGCAGGAGAGCTGGGAGCAGCTGCCCCAGCACCCGAAGCCCAGGCAAGGCCAAGCAACTGCGTTGCCCACTCCCACGCTGCCTGCACGGCTTCAGCCACTGCCCCCTTCTCACCATCAAGGGATTCTTGCCCAGCACTACGAGGCCTCTGAGCGCCAAGTGACGCCTCTCCATGTTCTCGCTCTGCAGGTTCTGTGCCATGAGCTCCAGAACACTGTCACTGCATTCCCTCAAGTCCAGGCACTCGAGGACCTGCAAGGCACAGGGCAGTGACAGGGAGCCGGCCGGCAGGAGCCCGGAGCAGCAAGGGGCACGGGCACCGTCCTGGCAGCTGTGCCTACGAGAGGGCAGAGAGCTGGGAGGCAGCTCAGCCAGGCAGCGCTGGCCTTGAGGCTCACCTCCACAAGGAATGCCAGGGCAGGGAAATCCCAGTATGGCATCTCTTCTCTGAGCATGGCAAGCAGGTACAATGCAATCCCGGTACAAAAGTGCATGGCTGAATGGCAAATGATTCTGACAAGAGGAAAAAGGAAACAAGACCCTGAGCCAGTGGGGCAAACCTCTCCCAGGAGTGACTCCTCACAGAGTTCTCATCTTTCCCCACCACCTTTCCAGCAAGGTGACCTGGGCCATTTGGGACTTGGTTGCTCATGGGCACCCTTCTCTCTGAGCTTTTTCCTGTGTGCTTGGCCATCCCTCAGTGACAAGGCCCTCTGGCCCATGACCACGGGGACTGAATGAGACACCTGGGCAGAGAGCACAAATGCCAGAGGCAGTGGGGAGAAGGGGGTCTCACCTGGCCAGCAGAGCCACAGCATAGTGGTGGGTGTCAACAGAGAGCAGCGTGTCCCAGCCACACATGCGTTCTATTGCCACCACCACATCCTCACAGCGGAGACGGCAGAGCAGGGACTTCAGGGTCTGCACTGCAAACCTGTGAGCACAGCAAAGCCCAGGTCACACTGGCAGCACTGGCTCCTTGGCAAGCCACGTGGCAGGGACAGGAGGAGTGGGGTGGAGCACCTGTTGGGGCTGGTGGCAAGGCCGTGCTCTTCCTGGCATGCCTTCCAGAATGTATCGACCTCCTCTGGCATATCCAGAGTGCTGAAGAACACTTGGAATAGCAGATGCACAAAGAGGCAGGGGAAATACACCTTTAATATCCGTGGCAGACAGGGCACCTGGAGGATCTTCCACATCACCACGGTTGCCTGCAAGGGACAAAGCCCCCCGAGACAGCGCTCAGTGCCGAGGTGTCTGTGTGGCAGGGCCCGAGCGTGGCAGGGAGAGGCCGGCAGAGAGGCAGGGGGAGCACGGGGCCTGGTGGGCCTGAAGCTGCCCCTGGGCACGGTTTCAGGGCAGCGCCTGAGGCAGGCAGATGCAGTGGGGGAAGGAGGATGGAGAGCTGCTGGAGGGGCCAGCAAAGGCCAGTTGCAGAAACTCACAGCCAGGGCAAAGACACCGGTTTCATCCCCATCAGAGGTGCACGTGCTGTGCTCTGGCCAGCTCCCCAGCACATCCAGGAGGATCAGCTGTGCCAGCTTTGCAGTCCTGGCTGAGCCCATGATGGTCTTCCACATGGCCATGGCAGCTCTGTGGGGTCAGAGCTGTGTCTCAGGGGCATCTCAGACACAGCCCCGGGGGGAGCTGAGCTGGCTGCCAGTTCTGCCTCTGGCCACTGGCCCTGGCCAGCAGCAGCCAGGCAGCCCAGTCCTGTGGGGACAGAGGCCTGAGGGGCAGGGAGGGAGCATGGCAGCAGGCTCAGGGGCTGACGTGCCAGGGCTGGGAAAGGCAGCAGCCAGAGGGGCCTGGAAGTGTCTGTTGGTCAGACACGTGGGCCAGGCTGTACAGGGTGATGGGCTGGGAAGGCCTGAGCCCTGTGGGCAGGTGGGCCCCATACCCGTCACAGGACGGGGCCACACGCAGGAGCGTCATCACTGCGTCATGTGGCTGTGCTTCAGCGAGATCCAGCAGGGCCTCGTCCAGCCTGTGCTCATCACAATCATTGGCCATGATCCACTGGTGGATGAACCTCACCATGGCAGGCACCTGGAGAAGGCACAGGGAGACTTGGGAAGCTGCCAGAGGGAGCAATGTTCCCAGCTTCCCCAGAGGAGTGCTTCCCTTCCCGGCCCACTCACTGCCATGTGGCCCCAAAGGCTCACAGCAACCAGCATGCGTGGCTTGAGAGGCCAAGCAATTCCTGGGAGGACCAAACCCTGGCCACAGGCTGCTTACTTGGTTTGGATAGTAAAAATCTTCCTCTACAAGCATAGACAGGAGGGCAGCGCTGGTCTTGGTTTGGAAGATGGGAGAGTAGGGTCTGAGCCCAGTGCCCATGGCCAGGGTCTCTTCCTCCTGCATTCTCTTGATGAATTTGCAGACAAACTGTAGGAGAAGGGCAGGTAGCCGGGGGTGTTGCATGGAGTGCTGCACACACGGTGCTGGGCTGAGCAGGGACAGCAGGCCCAGCCTCGGTGGGGGTGGCTGCAGGTACCTGCGCTGTGCTGCGGAAGCGGCCACGGCTGGATTCCTGCTCTTGTGTGCGCTCCAGGGCTCCATCTGGCAAAGAGCGAGCGCAGCCAGAGCTGAGGGGCTGTGGGAGAGGCCGGAGAACACAGCCCAGCCCTGCGCTGCCCAGGCAGGGAGAGCCCCGGGATGGCCCAGGGAATGGAGCACGGCCCCTGCAGGGTGTCTGCCCGGCCCCTCTTCCGTCCTGTCCTTCGGCATGTCCCCAGGGAATGGCATGGCATGGCATGGCATGGCATGGCATGGCATGGCATGGCATGGCATGGGGCCAAGCTGGCTGCAGGCACCAGTCCCACAGTCAGGCTCTGCCACTCACCCTCCTGCGGTGGCTGGAATGGCACCACCTCCTCGGTCTCCTGTGATGGGGCAGCTCCAGGGCCTTCTTCCTCCTCCTCCACCCAGGCCAGCTTGGGCACTGTTGGGGGTCTCTGCTCCATATCTTTGACTGAATTTGTGGCTATTTGAAGGAGAGATGCCTTGGAAAAGCTCCAAGTCACCAAGTCCTTCAATTGTGCCTGGAAGTCCCCTTCAAGTGGGAAGCCTCAGGAAGGCTGCAGGACAGCAAGTCCTGCACTCGCTCTCAAGGGCTCCTGCCACAAGGGCAGGAGACTCCTGTCAAGGACTGTGATCTGGACTTGAGTGCACCTGCAGAAGAAAAACCTTGGGGAGACCACAGGTCAGCAAGTCCTGTGGTCTGGCCTCGAGCTCAGCTGCAGGAACAATGCCTCGGAAAAGCTCCAGGTAGGACACGAACGAGCGCGCTGTGCGGGGGCTCCTCACGGCACCGCTCTGTCCCGTCCTGTCCCGTCGCGTGCTCCGAGCACTGTGGCCTGCTCCTGTCACCGCCAGCTCCTTTGTCACCACGTGTCACAAAGGGCCCTTGGACAACCGTTCCATGTCACAATGACTGTGCGGCAGCGTGTCACCAAGGGCCCTTGCACACACTGCCGCCCTCCCTGGGGCCGCCCCCAGCCCAGCCAAAGTGGCCCAGGCTGGAAGGAATGCCTGGCCCCAGGTGTCTAAGGCAGCCCCACAGGATCGTTAGGAAGGGCTCAGAGCATCAGCAAACGCTGCCCTGCTCTGCGGGCTCAGGGCAGCAGAAGGAGCCCCCAGGGCTGCCGACGCAGCCGCGCTGGGAAGGGCACGGGCCCTTCCAGGGACGCTGGCACGGCCTCCTTGGGACACGTCCCGGCCCGTGGCCATCCTAAACCCGCGGGTGTGACTCGCACAAGGAACGTGTGGGCCCGGGCACCAATGCTGCTGTGAGCCCTGGGGCCCGGGCAGCGCTGACATCAGCAGCTGGGGCAGAGTCCCTGCCCAAGCAGAGCTGCCACCCCCCGAGCCCTGGCAGCGCTGGTGCCCGTCTCCTGCCCCAGAGACCTGTGCCTCCGGGGGGCTTCTGTGCCACAGGGAGCCAAAGCCCACGTGCATTGGGGGCTGTGCTCCTTCCTGCAGGGGCTGATGGCCGGAGCACCTGGAGCAACTGCTGGCAGCACTTGGTCTCTGTCAGAGGGCAGAAGCTGTTAGTCAGTCCTGAAAGGATTTTTTCATGGAAGGGATTGGCAGTAGCACCACAACACCATCAGCTGCTGAGTTTCCCTGGACGATTTGATTGCACAGAGGCACTGTCATGTTTCATGTGATCTTCTGTCAGTTCTTCTGGGAAAAACACTAGCCCAGTCTGCGATGTTCAACGCTCCAGTTGCTGCCCTTCTAGCTGTGTGGTAGCTGATGCAAGGCAGTTACTTCCTCCAGACCCAAAGAGTTGTGCCTGAAAAGTCACAGGGCTACATCTCTTTTTGATTTTTTATTTAGTGCTTTCCAGAGCCTGCTGGCCGTTTTAGAGGATTTCTCCCTATCCCTAGGGCACCTTCTCCAGAAGTTCTGCTGTTCCATCCTTTTGCATTTAGTGAAAGCTACCTGCAGTGACCAGTCCATCAAAGCCCTGGGAATACCTGAACTCCTGGGTAAAGCCGGGCAAAACATTTTTCTCCCAGATCTGAAGCCATTAAGTGCCAAACACTGTCCCCAGTGTCATACCCTGTCCCTTGGAAGTGTGCTGCTGCCATTTAAGTGGGGGTGCCAATGAAAACTACTTGTAACAGTTTTGTAATTTCTGCATTAGCATTCAGATCCTTGGCCAGATGAATCACATGTCAACGTTTTTGAGGCTGCCAGCCCTGCCATTTCTGGGATTCTTCAATATCAAAGCTGTCATTTTTACATTGGATTTCGGAGTCTCTGAACAGTCACACAAGGGTTTAGTTTTAAACAATACAGAAAAATTCCCTGGTGTTCAGCTATAATTTTTACATTGGAATATACTCCTTATGACTACTTTAGGCAAGAGCAACAAACGCAAGAATAAGCCAAAGAGGCGATTCCTGTGTTCTAATGTGCTGCACAGAGCTAACAGGGAATTCAAGAATGGATTTGTGACACTGTTGAGTATGGCACAGATAAACAAGTGACACACTGCATGCATTTTAAGATGGCATAAATGCTTCCTTTATTACAATCTCCCGATACTTATAACCAACATTGTTCACCCAGAAGCTGATTGGCTCTTAACCTGTCACCTGTTGATTTATTAGGGACCACCCTTTGGTAAACCATCTGATGAGAAAACAACTGTTTCAAACTCCAGCTGCAAGATTGTTTTCATTCTTTCTCTCCGCCTTCTCAAAACTTGCTAGAACCATTTCTGGGAAAGTTTATCTGGCTTTTTCTCTGACCAGGCTTTCAGTCTCCACAGGATTCAGGAGTCTCAGGGTGCACAGGAAGCCCCAAAGACTTTGGCATGCTGAAATGGACCAGCCTGCTGCCTGTGCCTGGGCTGCACAGGGCTGAGCTCCATCTGGATGGTCTAACAAAGGCTGAATGGACATACCATGGCCCAGTGGAGAATCCAGATCCTGTGAGCTGCATAATTCAGCTGTAACCAGCTGAATTTTTCATGTTAGCTTGAAATCCAGGGGAGGAAAAGGTAAACATGGAAAAGTGTTCTTCCAGTTCTAGTGACAGCTGTGCCTGCACAGCACCTGTGCCCACGGCAGGGTGGTGGTGGGAACCGCAAAGTATCTTTGTGATACTTTGCAACGCAAAGTGTTCTTGCATTCTGTGACTCCCGAAGTGGAGAGGAAAAGTGACCCATGGAAGTGCCAGGCTTTCCCCAGCACCTCTTTTGTTCCAGGCAAGTCCAGGATTTCGTTTCAGAGCTGATGCATGTGTCTTTAAGGTGCCTGCACAGAGGAGAGGGAGGGCAGGTGCATGGCAGGGCTGGTGCCCCATCAGAGTGTCTCTCTGCCCCTGGCACCAATGCCGCTGCCTTGGGACGCCGCCTGTGGGAGGCGAGTCTGCCCTCAGGCTCTGCCATGGAAGTCATTCAGGGGCACAGGCAGCAGCTGAAGCAGCCAAGCGTTGCAGTGAGGATGGCAAGTCAAGAGAGAGCCATTGTGGCCAACTCTGCTGAGCCTTTTGCCAAAGCAGGGGTCATTGTGCCCCTGGGCTCTCCCCGTCTGGCATCCCGGTGGGTGCGGACGCCTGGCCAAGCAGGTGCCGCCGTTCGGGGTGCTGCTGTTGCTGAGCCCGCTCTGTTGCTGTTTCTGTGGGGCCCAGAGCCGCCGGGGCAGCAGCCACTCCGCAGCCCTGCTGGAGGAGACGCGGCCGCCTTCCCTATGGTGGCAGCAGCTCTGCGGGCCCAGAGCTCTGGGTCAGGGGGGCCTCGGTCACGGCACCGTGGCCTGGGCAGCCGCCAGGGCCCGGGATGGCCGCCAGCCCTGCCTCTGCCCCCGGCCCCTTATTGGCAGCACCCAGTGGCCGTGCCCTGGCAGCAGCCCCGTGCCGTCCCTGTGCCCAGCCAGCCCAGCCTGGGCACCTCAGGGGTGCCCCCACCCTCCTGCTGAGGCCCGGCCTCGAGGGCTTCTGCCGCAGGCCTGGGAGACGCTCTGGGGAAGCGCCAGAGCAGCCGGGTGCCAGGGACAAGGCGGCTGCCTGGGGGCTGCTTGTGCCCTCTGACACACAATTCCTCAGGGGTTCCCAGCACCCTGGCTCCTCAGGGGCCTCCTGCCCCCTTGGAGCTTCCTGCCACCCACTCTCTCACACATGCCCCTTGTTCCTTCCCACTGCCTCATCCTGTCAGGGCTTCCGCAGCACCGCATCCCTTTGTGGCCCCATCCCCTCAGGGGCTGCCCCAGCCCGGCCAAGCTGCCCGGCAGCAGCGCCACAGCCCCACAGCAGCTCCAGAGCAGCCCCATCCAGAGGCACCTGGGAGCCCTCAGCAAACCAGCCAGCAGCACACGGGCAGGAGGACACGGATGGCGCTTCCTGCCTGGCACAGGGCTTGTGGCCATCTCCAGGCTCCGCTCTGACAGGGATCCCTGCAGCTCTGGCCCCTGCCCAGCCGCTCTGTGGGCAGCACAAAGGCTTCAGCAGAACCACCAAAGGCCAAGGGGCTTCTGGCCATTTCCCCTGCAGCACTGCACGCCTGGGCAGTTGGCTGAGCACAAGCGCCTTTTCCCCTCCTCCCCTATGCCCTGTGGACCCTAGGCAGCAAAGAAATCTCCTTAGAGTCTGTATATTATAACACATTCTATATTTTTCTTACTGATCTCTATTATAACACATTCTATATTTATCTATACAAAGGATAAAAAATGCAAGGGAAGGAAAGAAAAAATCTTAAAGAAAAGGAAAATCTCCGCTGGCGCAGGTTGCCCCAGCAAAGAGAGCCTCCCGGATCAGCTCTCCTCAGAACTCCAGCAGTGCAGCCAGCCGAGTCGCCACAGACGAGGCCGAGTGATCCATGCCCTGCGCAGCTGATCGTGCAGCCTCTGGAAGATGGAGTATCGCCCACTCGCTGTTGCTCGGAGGACATGCAGTGTTTGAAATGCCAGCTCTGACATGGCACTGCTCATGTCCTCCGTCAGGGGTTCGAGAGCTGCAAGAGAGAGGAACAGAGCCAAGGTCAGGTGCCACATCAGAGGGGAGCCAAGGAGAGCACCCTGCAAGGGCCATCCCAGCCGGCTCTTGCCATGGCCAGGAGGGAGCAGGGAGCAAGGGGATCAGCCTGAAGCTGCTGGCCACCAATGGCCCACGTGGCCCTGAAATGTCAGTGTGCTCTGCCCACGGGAGCAGAGCCCTCCACAGCCGGGGCAGGGCTTCCAGCTCTCCCCCTGGCAGCCCCTGCTGTCAGCCCGCTGCCCTCACTCACCAGTGCAGATCAGCTGCAGCTCTTGCTGCTGCCCCCTCAGGTGCCGCCCTGCCATGCCTGTGAACACAGAGCCTGTCACGGCCCCAGCGGCACAGCTCCCTGCCAGCGGTGCTGCCGGCGCTGTGGCCGCACGGGCTGCTGGCCCGGCAGGGCTCAGCCCGGCCCTTGCCGCACGCTGCCGCCCCAGGGCACGGCTGCCAGAGGGCGGCAGCAGCAATGCCCAGGCCAGGCGGGGCTCCACGGCGCCGGGCCCGGCTGGCGCTGCCGGGGCAGCAGGCGGGGCTGGGGCCGAGCTGCGGCGGGCCGGGCCGGGGAGGGGAAGGGCAGCCCGGGCTCGTGGCTCACCCATGAACCTGACGGCCGCCTCTCGCAGGCGCTCCTGTGGGCTCCGCAGGTAGTGCAGGGCCCGGCGCAGGTGCTCGGCCGCTCTGCTCCTGTCCTCTGCCAGCTGCAGAGAGCGGCAGGAGGGAAGGGTTGGCGCGGGCTCAGCCCCTGGGCCGGGCGCTGCCTGCGCCCAGCCCCGGCCTCCCCATGCCGCCCAGCCCGGAGGCGCGGCCAGCAGCCGCTGGCCAAGGGCTCCCGAGGGCAGGGGGCAGAGGGCCGGCTGCTGCCCGGGGAGCCGCAGTGCCGGCCCGCAGCCCCACCGGGCCGGGGCTCCGTGGGGACCCGGCTCGGGCCCACGGGAGCCTGGAGAAGAGCCCGCGGGGCCTCTGGCTGCAGCAGCAGGCAGGGGCACAGCTGCCCGGCCCGCACACTGAGCACCGCCCTCAGGGGCCTTCTCCAGGCTGAGGATTCTTGGCTCCTCTTACCAGGCTCTCGCCGAACCTCCATGTCTGATCCATCTCTGGCATTTGTTCGAGATTCCTTCTCTTCAGGAATCTGGCTGCAGAATGCAGCACTACACAGGAGGCCTGGAGAGCAGAGCACAGAGGCACAGATGGCCCCACAGTCCATGGCACAGGAGCATCCCAGTGCCACAGCCTGGAGGAGGCTGCGGCCCGCAAGGTGCCAGGGCAGGAGGCAGCCCAGCCCCTTCCCAGGGGTACAGCAGCCGGCCACAAGTCCTCACCTGAGCAACAGTCTGATTCTCATCATGGCAGTGGAAGTAGAGAGGGAGCAAGCTCTGGTGCACGTGAGACTTCAGGGCCTTTCTTCCATCATTGGTTAATGAGTCCAGCATCTCTTGAAAGACAGACATGGAGCTCAGCTGCACCTGGCTATCATCCTGTATGAAAGGAAGGGCAAAAGACCTCAGCATCAGCTGCTTCAGGCCCCCCAGGGCACAGGCCTGCATCTCCACAGGGCACCAAGTGTCCGGGCAGCAGCCAGTGGCCGTGGCTGTGGGCACAGAGCCTTACATGGTCAAAGAGTGGCAGGAGCGCCTCAGCCAGCTGCAGGGCGATGGGGGTGGGTATTGGGGCACCATTATCCAGGAGCAAGTATCTGAGTAGAAGAATGGTCATCCTGATCATGTCGCTATCATTTTCCTGCAGGAGCTCCACAAGACTTTCAGTCAGGCTCCGCATTTTTTCAGCCTGTGTGGAACACAAGGTTGTGAAAGGCCACCCTGCTGCCGCAGGGCCCAGAGGCCAAAGGCCTGTCCCGAAGCACTGGGGCAGCTGAACCAGGAGGCAGGAGAGCTGGGAGCAGCTGCCCCAGCACCCGAAGCCCAGGCAAGGCCAAGCAACTGCGTTGCCCACTCCCACGCTGCCTGCACGGCTTCAGCCACTGCCCCCTTCTCACCATCAAGGGATTCTTGCCCAGCACTACGAGGCCTCTGAGCGCCAAGTGACGCCTCTCCATGTTCTCGCTCTGCAGGTTCTGTGCCATGAGCTCCAGAACACTGTCACTGCATTCCCTCAAGTCCAGGCACTCGAGGACCTGCAAGGCACAGGGCAGTGACAGGGAGCCGGCCGGCAGGAGCCCGGAGCAGCAAGGGGCACGGGCACCGTCCTGGCAGCTGTGCCTACGAGAGGGCAGAGAGCTGGGAGGCAGCTCAGCCAGGCAGCGCTGGCCTTGAGGCTCACCTCCACAAGGAATGCCAGGGCAGGGAAATCCCAGTATGGCATCTCTTCTCTGAGCATGGCAAGCAGGTACAATGCAATCCCGGTACAAAAGTGCATGGCTGAATGGCAAATGATTCTGACAAGAGGAAAAAGGAAACAAGACCCTGAGCCAGTGGGGCAAACCTCTCCCAGGAGTGACTCCTCACAGAGTTCTCATCTTTCCCCACCACCTTTCCAGCAAGGTGACCTGGGCCATTTGGGACTTGGTTGCTCATGGGCACCCTTCTCTCTGAGCTTTTTCCTGTGTGCTTGGCCATCCCTCAGTGACAAGGCCCTCTGGCCCATGACCACGGGGACTGAATGAGACACCTGGGCAGAGAGCACAAATGCCAGAGGCAGTGGGGAGAAGGGGGTCTCACCTGGCCAGCAGAGCCACAGCATAGTGGTGGGTGTCAACAGAGAGCAGCGTGTCCCAGCCACACATGCGTTCTATTGCCACCACCACATCCTCACAGCGGAGACGGCAGAGCAGGGACTTCAGGGTCTGCACTGCAAACCTGTGAGCACAGCAAAGCCCAGGTCACACTGGCAGCACTGGCTCCTTGGCAAGCCACGTGGCAGGGACAGGAGGAGTGGGGTGGAGCACCTGTTGGGGCTGGTGGCAAGGCCGTGCTCTTCCTGGCATGCCTTCCAGAATGTATCGACCTCCTCTGGCATATCCAGAGTGCTGAAGAACACTTGGAATAGCAGATGCACAAAGAGGCAGGGGAAATACACCTTTAATATCCGTGGCAGACAGGGCACCTGGAGGATCTTCCACATCACCACGGTTGCCTGCAAGGGACAAAGCCCCCCGAGACAGCGCTCAGTGCCGAGGTGTCTGTGTGGCAGGGCCCGAGCGTGGCAGGGAGAGGCCGGCAGAGAGGCAGGGGGAGCACGGGGCCTGGTGGGCCTGAAGCTGCCCCTGGGCACGGTTTCAGGGCAGCGCCTGAGGCAGGCAGATGCAGTGGGGGAAGGAGGATGGAGAGCTGCTGGAGGGGCCAGCAAAGGCCAGTTGCAGAAACTCACAGCCAGGGCAAAGACACCGGTTTCATCCCCATCAGAGGTGCACGTGCTGTGCTCTGGCCAGCTCCCCAGCACATCCAGGAGGATCAGCTGTGCCAGCTTCGCAGTCCTGGCTGAGCCCATGATGGTCTTCCACATGGCCATGGCAGCTCTGTGGGGTCAGAGCTGTGTCTCAGGGGCATCTCAGACACAGCCCCGGGGGGAGCTGAGCTGGCTGCCAGTTCTGCCTCTGGCCACTGGCCCTGGCCAGCAGCAGCCAGGCAGCCCAGTCCTGTGGGGACAGAGGCCTGAGGGGCAGGGAGGGAGCATGGCAGCAGGCTCAGGGGCTGACGTGCCAGGGCTGGGAAAGGCAGCAGCCAGAGGGGCCTGGAAGTGTCTGTTGGTCAGACACGTGGGCCAGGCTGTACAGGGTGATGGGCTGGGAAGGCCTGAGCCCTGTGGGCAGGTGGGCCCCATACCCGTCACAGGACGGGGCCACACGCAGGAGCGTCATCACTGCGTCATGTGGCTGTGCTTCAGCGAGATCCAGCAGGGCCTCGTCCAGCCTGTGCTCATCACAATCATTGGCCATGATCCACTGGTGGATGAACCTCACCATGGCAGGCACCTGGAGAAGGCACAGGGAGACTTGGGAAGCTGCCAGAGGGAGCAATGTTCCCAGCTTCCCCAGAGGAGTGCTTCCCTTCCCGGCCCACTCACTGCCATGTGGCCCCAAAGGCTCACAGCAACCAGCATGCGTGGCTTGAGAGGCCAAGCAATTCCTGGGAGGACCAAACCCTGGCCACAGGCTGCTTACTTGGTTTGGATAGTAAAAATCTTCCTCTACAAGCATAGACAGGAGGGCAGCGCTGGTCTTGGTTTGGAAGATGGGAGAGTAGGGTCTGAGCCCAGTGCCCATGGCCAGGGTCTCTTCCTCCTGCATTCTCTTGATGAATTTGCAGACAAACTGTAGGAGAAGGGCAGGTAGCCGGGGGTGTTGCATGGAGTGCTGCACACACGGTGCTGGGCTGAGCAGGGACAGCAGGCCCAGCCTCGGTGGGGGTGGCTGCAGGTACCTGCGCTGTGCTGCGGAAGCGGCCACGGCTGGATTCCTGCTCTTGTGTGCGCTCCAGGGCTCCATCTGGCAAAGAGCGAGCGCAGCCAGAGCTGAGGGGCTGTGGGAGAGGCCGGAGAACACAGCCCAGCCCTGCGCTGCCCAGGCAGGGAGAGCCCCGGGATGGCCCAGGGAATGGAGCACGGCCCCTGCAGGGTGTCTGCCCGGCCCCTCTTCCGTCCTGTCCTTCGGCATGTCCCCAGGGAATGGCATGGCATGGCATGGCATGGCATGGCATGGCATGGCATGGCATGGGGCCAAGCTGGCTGCAGGCACCAGTCCCACAGTCAGGCTCTGCCACTCACCCTCCTGCGGTGGCTGGAATGGCACCACCTCCTCGGTCTCCTGTGATGGGGCAGCTCCAGGGCCTTCTTCCTCTTCCTCCACCCAGGCCAGCTTGGGCACTGTTGGGGGTCTCTGCTCCATATCTTTGACTGAATTTGTGGCTATTTGAAGGAGAGATGCCTTGGAAAAGCTCCAAGTCACCAAGTCCTTCAATTGTGCCTGGAAGTCCCCTTCAAGTGGGAAGCCTCAGGAAGGCTGCAGGACAGCAAGTCCTGCACTCGCTCTCAAGGGCTCCTGCCACAAGGGCAGGAGACTCCTGTCAAGGACTGTGATCTGGACTCGAGGGCACCTGCAGAAGAAAAACCTTGGGAGACCACAGGTCAGCAAGTCCTGTGGTCTGGCCTCGAGCTCAGCTGCAGGAACAATGCCTCGGAAAAGCTCCAGGTAGGACACGAACGAGCGCGCTGTGTGGGGGCTCCTCACGGCACCGCTCTGTCCCGTCCTGTCCCGTCGCGTGCTCCGAGCACTGTGGCCTGCTCCTGTCACCGCCAGCTCCTTTGTCACCACGTGTCACAAAGGGCCCTTGGACAACCGTTCCATGTCACAATGACTGTGCGGCAGCGTGTCACCAAGGGCCCTTGCACACACTGCCGCCCTCCCTGGGGCCGCCCCCAGCCCAGCCAAAGTGGCCCAGGCTGGAAGGAATGCCTGGCCCCAGGTGTCTAAGGCAGTCCCACAGGATCGTTAGGAAGGGCTCAGAGCATCAGCAAACGCTGCCCTGCTCTGCGGGCTCAGGGCAGCAGAAGGAGCCCCCAGGGCTGCCGACGCAGCCGCGCTGGGAAGGGCACGGGCCCTTCCAGGGACGCTGGCACGGCCTCCTTGGGACACGTCCCGGCCCGTGGCCATCCTAAACCCGCGGGTGTGACTCGCACAAGGAACGTGTGGGCCCGGGCACCAATGCTGCTGTGAGCCCTGGGGCCCGGGCAGCGCTGACATCAGCAGCTGGGGCAGAGTCCCTGCCCAAGCAGAGCTGCCACCCCCCGAGCCCTGGCAGCGCTGGTGCCCGTCTCCTGCCCCAGAGACCTGTGCCCCCGGGGGCTTCTGTGCCACAGGGAGCCAAAGCCCACGTGCATTGGGGGCTGTGCTCCTTCCTGCAGGGGCTGATGGCCGGAGCACCTGGAGCAACTGCTGGCAGCACTTGGTCTCTGTCAGAGGGCAGAAGCTGTTAGTCAGTCCTGAAAGGATTTTTTCATGGAAGGGATTGGCAGTAGCACCACAACACCATCAGCTGCTGAGTTTCCCTGGACGATTTGATTGCACAGAGGCACTGTCATGTTTCATGTGATCTTCTGTCAGTTCTTCTGGGAAAAACACTAGCCCAGTCTGCGATGTTCAACGCTCCAGTTGCTGCCCTTCTAGCTGTGTGGTAGCTGATGCAAGGCAGTTACTTCCTCCAGACCCAAAGAGTTGTGCCTGAAAAGTCACAGGGCTACATCTCTTTTTGATTTTTTATTTAGTGCTTTCCAGAGCCTGCTGGCCGTTTTAGAGGATTTCTCCCTATCCCTAGGGCACCTTCTCCAGAAGTTCTGCTGTTCCATCCTTTTGCATTTAGTGAAAGCTACCTGCAGTGACCAGTCCATCAAAGCCCTGGGAATACCTGAACTCCTGGGTAAAGCCGGGCAAAACATTTTTCTCCCAGATCTGAAGCCATTAAGTGCCAAACACTGTCTCCAGTGTCATACCCTGTCCCTTGGAAGTGTGCTGCTGCCATTTAAGTGGGGGTGCCAATGAAAACTACTTGTAACAGTTTTGTAATTTCTGCATTAGCATTCAGATCCTTGGCCAGATGAATCACATGTCAACGTTTTTGAGGCTGCCAGCCCTGCCATTTCTGGGATTCTTCAATATCAAAGCTGTCGTTTTTACATTGGATTTCAGAGTCTCTGAACAGTCACACAAGGGTTTAGTTTTAAACAATACAGAAAAATTCCCTGGTGTTCAGCTATAATTTTTACATTGGAATATACTCCTTATGACTACTTTAGGCAAGAGCAACAAACGCAAGAATAAGCCAAAGAGGCGATTCCTGTGTTCTAATGTGCTGCACAGAGCGAACAGGGAATTCAAGAATGGATTTGTGACACTGTTGAGTATGGCACAGATAAACAAGTGACACACTGCATGCATTTTAAGATGGCATAAATGCTTCCTTTATTACAATCTCCCGATACTTATAACCAACATTGTTCACCCAGAAGCTGATTGGCTCTTAACCTGTCACCTGTTGATTTATTAGGTACCACCCTTTGGTAAACCATCTGATGAGAAAACAACTGTTTCAAACTCCAGCTGCAAGATTGTTTTCATTCTTTCTCTCCGCCTTCTCAAAACTTGCTAGAACCATTTCTGGGAAAGTTTATCTGGCTTTTTCTCTGACCAGGCTTTCAGTCTCCACAGGATTCAGGAGTCTCAGGGTGCACAGGAAGCCCCAAAGACTTTGGCATGCTGAAATGGACCAGCCTGCTGCCTGTGCCTGGGCTGCACAGGGCTGAGCTCCATCTGGATGGTCTAACAAAGGCTGAATGGACATACCATGGCCCAGTGGAGAATCCAGATCCTGTGAGCTGCATAATTCAGCTGTAACCAGCTGAATTTTTCATGTTAGCTTGAAATCCAGGGGAGGAAAAGGTAAACATGGAAAAGTGTTCTTCCAGTTCTAGTGACAGCTGTGCCTGCACAGCACCTGTGCCCACGGCAGGGTGGTGGTGGGAACCGCAAAGTATCTTTGTGATACTTTGCAACGCAAAGTGTTCTTGCATTCTGTGACTCCCGAAGTGGAGAGGAAAAGTGACCCATGGAAGTGCCAGGTTTTCCCCAGCACCTCTTTTGTTCCAGGCAAGTCCAGGATTTCGTTTCAGAGCTGATGCATGTCTCTTTAAGGTGCCTGCACAGAGGAGAGGGAGGGCAGGTGCATGGCAGGGCTGGTGCCCCATCAGAGTGTCTCTCTGCCCCTGGCACCAATGCCGCTGCCTTGGGACGCCGCCTGTGGGAGGCGAGTCTGCCCTCAGGCTCTGCCATGGAAGTCATTCAGGGGCACAGGCAGCAGCTGAAGCAGCCAAGCGTTGCAGTGAGGATGGCAAGTCAAGAGAGAGCCATTGTGGCCAACTCTGCTGAGCCTTTTGCCAAAGCAGGGGTCATTGTGCCCCTGGGCTCTCCCCGTCTGGCATCCCGGTGGGTGCGGACGCCTGGCCAAGCAGGTGCCGCCGTTCGGGGTGCTGCTGTTGCTGAGCCCGCTCTGTTGCTGTTTCTGTGGGGCCCAGAGCCGCCGGGGCAGCAGCCACTCCGCAGCCCTGCTGGAGGAGACGCGGCCGCCTTCCCTATGGTGGCAGCAGCTCTGCGGGCCCAGAGCTCTGGGTCAGGGGGGCCTCGGTCACGGCACCGTGGCCTGGGCAGCCGCCAGGGCCCGGGATGGCCGCCAGCCCTGCCTCTGCCCCCGGCCCCTTATTGGCAGCACCCAGTGGCCGTGCCCTGGCAGCAGCCCCGTGCCGTCCCTGTGCCCAGCCAGCCCAGCCTGGGCACCTCAGGGGTGCCCCCACCCTCCTGCTGAGGCCCGGCCTCGAGGGCTTCTGCCGCAGGCCTGGGAGACGCTCTGGGGAAGCACCAGAGCAGCCGGGTGCCAGGGACAAGGCGGCTGCCTGGGGGCTGCTTGTGCCCTCTGACACACAATTCCTCAGGGGTTCCCAGCACCCTGGCTCCTCAGGGGCCTCCTGCCCCCTTGGAGCTTCCTGCCACCCACTCTCTCACACATGCCCCTTGTTCCTTCCCACTGCCTCATCCTGTCAGGGCTTCCGCAGCACCGCATCCCTTTGTGGCCCCATCCCCTCAGGGGCTGCCCCAGCCCGGCCAAGCTGCCCGGCAGCAGCGCCACAGCCCCACAGCAGCTCCAGAGCAGCCCCATCCAGAGGCACCTGGGAGCCCTCAGCAAACCAGCCAGCAGCACACGGGCAGGAGGACACGGATGGCGCTTCCTGCCTGGCACAGGGCTTGTGGCCATCTCCAGGCTCCGCTCTGACAGGGATCCCTGCAGCTCTGGCCCCTGCCCAGCCGCTCTGTGGGCAGCACAAAGGCTTCAGCAGAACCACCAAAGGCCAAGGGGCTTCTGGCCATTTCCCCTGCAGCACTGCACGCCTGGGCAGTTGGCTGAGCACAAGCGCCTTTTCCCCTCCTCCCCTATGCCCTGTGGACCCTAGGCAGCAAAGAAATCTCCTTAGAGTCTGTATATTATAACACATTCTATATTTTTCTTACTGATCTATATTATAACACATTCTATATTTATCTATACAAAGGATAAAAAATGCAAGGGAAGGAAAGAAAAAATCTTAAAGAAAAGGAAAATCTCCGCTGGCGCAGGTTGCCCCAGCAAAGAGAGCCTCCCGGATCAGCTCTCCTCAGAACTCCAGCAGTGCAGCCAGCCGAGTCGCCACAGACGAGGCCGAGTGATCCATGCCCTGCGCAGCTGATCGTGCAGCCTCTGGAAGATGGAGTATCGCCCACTCGCTGTTGCTCGGAGGACATGCAGTGTTTGAAATGCCAGCTCTGACATGGCACTGCTCATGTCCTCCGTCAGGGGTTCGAGAGCTGCAAGAGAGAGGAACAGAGCCAAGGTCAGGTGCCACATCAGAGGGGAGCCAAGGAGAGCACCCTGCAAGGGCCATCCCAGCCGGCTCTTGCCATGGCCAGGAGGGAGCAGGGAGCAAGGGGATCAGCCTGAAGCTGCTGGCCACCAATGGCCCACGTGGCCCTGAAATGTCAGTGTGCTCTGCCCACGGGAGCAGAGCCCTCCACAGCCGGGGCAGGGCTTCCAGCTCTCCCCCTGGCAGCCCCTGCTGTCAGCCCGCTGCCCTCACTCACCAGTGCAGATCAGCTGCAGCTCTTGCTGCCGCCCCCTCAGGTGCCGCCCTGCCATGCCTGTGAACACAGAGCCTGTCACGGCCCCAGCGGCACAGCTCCCTGCCAGCGGTGCTGCCGGCGCTGTGGCCGCACGGGCTGCTGGCCCGGCAGGGCTCAGCCCGGCCCTTGCCGCACGCTGCCGCCCCAGGGCACGGCTGCCAGAGGGCGGCAGCAGCAATGCCCAGGCCAGGCGGGGCTCCACGGCGCCGGGCCCGGCTGGCGCTGCCGGGGCAGCAGGCGGGGCTGGGGCCGAGCTGCGGCGGGCCGGGCCGGGGAGGGGAAGGGCAGCCTGGGCTCGTGGCTCACCCATGAACCTGACGGCCGCCTCTCGCAGGCGCTCCTGTGGGCTCCGCAGGTAGTGCAGGGCCCGGCGCAGGTGCTCGGCCGCTCTGCTCCTGTCCTCTGCCAGCTGCAGAGAGCGGCAGGAGGGAAGGGTTGGCGCGGGCTCAGCCCCTGGGCCGGGCGCTGCCTGCGCCCAGCCCCGGCCTCCCCATGCCGCACAGCCCGGAGGCGCGGCCAGCAGCCGCTGGCCAAGGGCTCCCGAGGGCAGGGGGCAGAGGGCCGGCTGCTGCCCGGGGAGCCGCAGTGCCGGCCCGCAGCCCCACCGGGCCGGGGCTCCGTGGGGACCCGGCTCGGGCCCACGGGAGCCTGGAGAAGAGCCCGCGGGGCCTCTGGCTGCAGCAGCAGGCAGGGGCACAGCTGCCCGGCCCGCACACTGAGCACCGCCCTCAGGGGCCTTCTCCAGGCTGAGGATTCTTGGCTCCTCTTACCAGGCTCTCACCAAACCTCCATGTCTGATCCATCTCTGGCATTTGTTCGAGATTCCTTCTCTTCAGGAATCTGGCTGCAGAATGCAGCACTACACAGGAGGCCTGGAGAGCAGAGCACAGAGGCACAGATGGCCCCACAGTCCATGGCACAGGAGCATCCCAGTGCCACAGCCTGGAGGAGGCTGCGGCCCGCAAGGTGCCAGGGCAGGAGGCAGCCCAGCCCCTTCCCAGGGGTACAGCAGCCGGCCACAAGTCCTCACCTGAGCAACAGTCTGATTCTCATCATGGCAGTGGAAGTAGAGAGGGAGCAAGCTCTGGTGCACGTGAGACTTCAGGGCCTTTCTTCCATCATTGGTTAATGAGTCCAGCATCTCTTGAAAGACAGACATGGAGCTCAGCTGCACCTGGCTATCATCCTGTATGAAAGGAAGGGCAAAAGACCTCAGCATCAGCTGCTTCAGGCCCCCCAGGGCACAGGCCTGCATCTCCACAGGGCACCAAGTGTCCGGGCAGCAGCCAGTGGCCGTGGCTGTGGGCACAGAGCCTTACATGGTCAAAGAGTGGCAGGAGCGCCTCAGCCAGCTGCAGGGCGATGGGGGTGGGTATTGGGGCACCATTATCCAGGAGCAAGTATCTGAGTAGAAGAATGGTCATCCTGATCATGTCGCTATCATTTTCCTGCAGGAGCTCCACAAGACTTTCAGTCAGGCTCCGCATTTTTTCAGCCTGTGTGGAACACAAGGTTGTGAAAGGCCACCCTGCTGCCGCAGGGCCCAGAGGCCAAAGGCCTGTCCCGAAGCACTGGGGCAGCTGAACCAGGAGGCAGGAGAGCTGGGAGCAGCTGCCCCAGCACCCGAAGCCCAGGCAAGGCCAAGCAACTGCGTTGCCCACTCCCACGCTGCCTGCACGGCTTCAGCCACTGCCCCCTTCTCACCATCAAGGGATTCTTGCCCAGCACTACGAGGCCTCTGAGCGCCAAGTGACGCCTCTCCATGTTCTCGCTCTGCAGGTTCTGTGCCATGAGCTCCAGAACACTGTCACTGCATTCCCTCAAGTCCAGGCACTCGAGGACCTGCAAGGCACAGGGCAGTGACAGGGAGCCGGCCGGCAGGAGCCCGGAGCAGCAAGGGGCACGGGCACCGTCCTGGCAGCTGTGCCTACGAGAGGGCAGAGAGCTGGGAGGCAGCTCAGCCAGGCAGCGCTGGCCTTGAGGCTCACCTCCACAAGGAATGCCAGGGCAGGGAAATCCCAGTATGGCATCTCTTCTCTGAGCATGGCAAGCAGGTACAATGCAATCCCGGTACAAAAGTGCATGGCTGAATGGCAAATGATTCTGACAAGAGGAAAAAGGAAACAAGACCCTGAGCCAGTGGGGCAAACCTCTCCCAGGAGTGACTCCTCACAGAGTTCTCATCTTTCCCCACCACCTTTCCAGCAAGGTGACCTGGGCCATTTGGGACTTGGTTGCTCATGGGCACCCTTCTCTCTGAGCTTTTTCCTGTGTGCTTGGCCATCCCTCAGTGACAAGGCCCTCTGGCCCATGACCACGGGGACTGAATGAGACACCTGGGCAGAGAGCACAAATGCCAGAGGCAGTGGGGAGAAGGGGGTCTCACCTGGCCAGCAGAGCCACAGCATAGTGGTGGGTGTCAACAGAGAGCAGCGTGTCCCAGCCACACATGCGTTCTATTGCCACCACCACATCCTCACAGCGGAGACGGCAGAGCAGGGACTTCAGGGTCTGCACTGCAAACCTGTGAGCACAGCAAAGCCCAGGTCACACTGGCAGCACTGGCTCCTTGGCAAGCCACGTGGCAGGGACAGGAGGAGTGGGGTGGAGCACCTGTTGGGGCTGGTGGCAAGGCCGTGCTCTTCCTGGCATGCCTTCCAGAATGTATCAACCTCCTCTGGCATATCCAGAGTGCTGAAGAACACTTGGAATAGCAGATGCACAAAGAGGCAGGGGAAATACACCTTTAATATCCGTGGCAGACAGGGCACCTGGAGGATCTTCCACATCACCACGGTTGCCTGCAAGGGACAAAGCCCCCCAAGACAGCGCTCAGTGCCGAGGTGTCTGTGTGGCAGGGCCCGAGCGTGGCAGGGAGAGGCCGGCAGAGAGGCAGGGGGAGCACGGGGCCTGGTGGGCCTGAAGCTGCCCCTGGGCACGGTTTCAGGGCAGCGCCTGAGGCAGGCAGATGCAGTGGGGGAAGGAGGATGGAGAGCTGCTGGAGGGGCCAGCAAAGGCCAGTTGCAGAAACTCACAGCCAGGGCAAAGACACCGGTTTCATCCCCATCAGAGGTGCACGTGCTGTGCTCTGGCCAGCTCCCCAGCACATCCAGGAGGATCAGCTGTGCCAGCTTTGCAGTCCTGGCTGAGCCCATGATGGTCTTCCACATGGCCATGGCAGCTCTGTGGGGTCAGAGCTCTGTCTCAGGGGCATCTCAGACACAGCCCCGGGGGGAGCTGAGCTGGCTGCCAGTTCTGCCTCTGGCCACTGGCCCTGGCCAGCAGCAGCCAGGCAGCCCAGTCCTGTGGGGACAGAGGCCTGAGGGGCAGGGAGGGAGCATGGCAGCAGGCTCAGGGGCTGACGTGCCAGGGCTGGGAAAGGCAGCAGCCAGAGGGGCCTGGAAGTGTCTGTTGGTCAGACACGTGGGCCAGGCTGTACAGGGTGATGGGCTGGGAAGGCCTGAGCCCTGTGGGCAGGTGGGCCCCATACCCGTCACAGGACGGGGCCACACGCAGGAGCGTCATCACTGCGTCATGTGGCTGTGCTTCAGCGAGATCCAGCAGGGCCTCGTCCAGCCTGTGCTCATCACAATCATTGGCCATGATCCACTGGTGGATGAACCTCACCATGGCAGGCACCTGGAGAAGGCACAGGGAGACTTGGGAAGCTGCCAGAGGGAGCAATGTTCCCAGCTTCCCCAGAGGAGTGCTTCCCTTCCCGGCCCACTCACTGCCATGTGGCCCCAAAGGCTCACAGCAACCAGCATGCGTGGCTTGAGAGGCCAAGCAATTCCTGGGAGGACCAAACCCTGGCCACAGGCTGCTTACTTGGTTTGGATAGTAAAAATCTTCCTCTACAAGCATAGACAGGAGGGCAGCGCTGGTCTTGGTTTGGAAGATGGGAGAGTAGGGTCTGAGCCCAGTGCCCATGGCCAGGGTCTCTTCCTCCTGCATTCTCTTGATGAATTTGCAGACAAACTGTAGGAGAAGGGCAGGTAGCCGGGGGTGTTGCATGGAGTGCTGCACACACGGTGCTGGGCTGAGCAGGGACAGCAGGCCCAGCCTCGGTGGGGGTGGCTGCAGGTACCTGCGCTGTGCTGCGGAAGCGGCCACGGCTGGATTCCTGCTCTTGTGTGCGCTCCAGGGCTCCATCTGGCAAAGAGCGAGCGCAGCCAGAGCTGAGGGGCTGTGGGAGAGGCCGGAGAACACAGCCCAGCCCTGCGCTGCCCAGGCAGGGAGAGCCCCGGGATGGCCCAGGGAATGGAGCACGGCCCCTGCAGGGTGTCTGCCTGGCCCCTCTTCCGTCCTGTCCTTCGGCATGTCCCCAGGGAATGGCATGGCATGGCATGGCATGGCATGGCATGGCATGGCATGGCATGGCATGGCATGGGGCCAAGCTGGCTGCAGGCACCAGTCCCACAGTCAGGCTCTGCCACTCACCCTCCTGCGGTGGCTGGAATGGCACCACCTCCTCGGTCTCCTGTGATGGGGCAGCTCCAGGGCCTTCTTCCTCCTCCTCCACCCAGGCCAGCTTGGGCACTGTTGGGGGTCTCTGCTCCATATCTTTGACTGAATTTGTGGCTATTTGAAGGAGAGATGCCTTGGAAAAGCTCCAAGTCACCAAGTCCTTCAATTGTGCCTGGAAGTCCCCTTCAAGTGGGAAGCCTCAGGAAGGCTGCAGGACAGCAAGTCCTGCACTCGCTCTCAAGGGCTCCTGCCACAAGGGCAGGAGACTCCTGTCAAGGACTGTGATCTGGACTCGAGGGCACCTGCAGAAGAAAAACCTTGGGAGACCACAGGTCAGCAAGTCCTGTGGTCTGGCCTCGAGCTCAGCTGCAGGAACAATGCCTCGGAAAAGCTCCAGGTAGGACACGAACGAGCGCGCTGTGCGGGGGCTCCTCACGGCACCGCTCTGTCCCGTCCTGTCCCGTCGCGTGCTCCGAGCACTGTGGCCTGCTCCTGTCACCGCCAGCTCCTTTGTCACCACGTGTCACAAAGGGCCCTTGGACAGCCGTTCCATGTCACAATGACTGTGCGGCAGCGTGTCACCAAGGGCCCTTGCACACACTGCCGCCCTCCCTGGGGCCGCCCCCAGCCCAGCCAAAGTGGCCCAGGCTGGAAGGAATGCCTGGCCCCAGGTGTCTAAGGCAGTCCCACAGGATCGTTAGGAAGGGCTCAGAGCATCAGCAAACGCTGCCCTGCTCTGCGGGCTCAGGGCAGCAGAAGGAGCCCCCAGGGCTGCCGACGCAGCCGCGCTGGGAAGGGCACGGGCCCTTCCAGGGACGCTGGCACGGCCTCCTTGGGACACGTCCCGGCCCGTGGCCATCCTAAACCCGCGGGTGTGACTCGCACAAGGAACGTGTGGGCCCGGGCACCAATGCTGCTGTGAGCCCTGGGGCCCGGGCAGCGCTGACATCAGCAGCTGGGGCAGAGTCCCTGCCCAAGCAGAGCTGCCACCCCCCGAGCCCTGGCAGCGCTGGTGCCCGTCTCCTGCCCCAGAGACCTGTGCCCCCGGGGGCTTCTGTGCCACAGGGAGCCAAAGCCCACGTGCATTGGGGGCTGTGCTCCTTCCTGCAGGGGCTGATGGCCGGAGCACCTGGAGCAACTGCTGGCAGCACTTGGTTTCTGTCAGAGGGCAGAAGCTGTTAGTCAGTCCTGAAAGGATTTTTTCATGGAAGGGATTGGCAGTAGCACCACAACACCATCAGCTGCTGAGTTTCCCTGGACGATTTGATTGCACAGAGGCACTGTCATGTTTCATGTGATCTTCTGTCAGTTCTTCTGGGAAAAACACTAGCCCAGTCTGCGATGTTCAACGCTCCAGTTGCTGCCCTTCTAGCTGTGTGGTAGCTGATGCAAGGCAGTTACTTCCTCCAGACCCAAAGAGTTGTGCCTGAAAAGTCACAGGGCTACATCTCTTTTTGATTTTTTATTTAGTGCTTTCCAGAGCCTGCTGGCTGTTTTAGAGGATTTCTCCCTATCCCTAGGGCACCTTCTCCAGAAGTTCTGCTGTTCCATCCTTTTGCATTTAGTGAAAGCTACCTGCAGTGACCAGTCCATCAAAGCCCTGGGAATACCTGAACTCCTGGGTAAAGCCGGGCAAAACATTTTTCTCCCAGATCTGAAGCCATTAAGTGCCAAACACTGTCCCCAGTGTCATACCCTGTCCCTTGGAAGTGTGCTGCTGCCATTTAAGTGGGGGTGCCAATGAAAACTACTTGTAACAGTTTTGTAATTTCTGCATTAGCATTCAGATCCTTGGCCAGATGAATCACATGTCAACGTTTTTGAGGCTGCCAGCCCTGCCATTTCTGGGATTCTTCAATATCAAAGCTGTCGTTTTTACATTGGATTTCGGAGTCTCTGAACAGTCACACAAGGGTTTAGTTTTAAACAATACAGAAAAATTCCCTGGTGTTCAGCTATAATTTTTACATTGGAATATACTCCTTATGACTACTTTAGGCAAGAGCAACAAACGCAAGAATAAGCCAAAGAGGCGATTCCTGTGTTCTAATGTGCTGCACAGAGCTAACAGGGAATTCAAGAATGGATTTGTGACACTGTTGAGTATGGCACAGATAAACAAGTGACACACTGCATGCATTTTAAGATGGCATAAATGCTTCCTTTATTACAATCTCCCGATACTTATAACCAACATTGTTCACCCAGAAGCTGATTGGCTCTTAACCTGTCACCTGTTGATTTATTAGGGACCACCCTTTGATAAACCATCTGATGAGAAAACAACTGTTTCAAACTCCAGCTGCAAGATTGTTTTCATTCTTTCTCTCCGCCTTCTCAAAACTTGCTAGAACCATTTCTGGGAAAGTTTATCTGGCTTTTTCTCTGACCAGGCTTTCAGTCTCCACAGGATTCAGGAGTCTCAGGGTGCACAGGAAGCCCCAAAGACTTTGGCATGCTGAAATGGACCAGCCTGCTGCCTGTGCCTGGGCTGCACAGGGCTGAGCTCCATCTGGATGGTCTAACAAAGGCTGAATGGACATACCATGGCCCAGTGGAGAATCCAGATCCTGTGAGCTGCATAATTCAGCTGTAACCAGCTGAATTTTTCATGTTAGCTTGAAATCCAGGGGAGGAAAAGGTAAACATGGAAAAGTGTTCTTCCAGTTCTAGTGACAGCTGTGCCTGCACAGCACCTGTGCCCACGGCAGGGTGGTGGTGGGAACCGCAAAGTATCTTTGTGATACTTTGCAACGCAAAGTGTTCTTGCATTCTGTGACTCCCGAAGTGGAGAGGAAAAGTGACCCATGGAAGTGCCAGGTTTTCCCCAGCACCTCTTTTGTTCCAGGCAAGTCCAGGATTTCGTTTCAGAGCTGATGCATGTGTCTTTAAGGTGCCTGCACAGAGGAGAGGGAGGGCAGGTGCATGGCAGGGCTGGTGCCCCATCAGAGTGTCTCTCTGCCCCTGGCACCAATGCCGCTGCCTTGGGACGCCGCCTGTGGGAGGCGAGTCTGCCCTCAGGCTCTGCCATGGAAGTCATTCAGGGGCACAGGCAGCAGCTGAAGCAGCCAAGCGTTGCAGTGAGGATGGCAAGTCAAGAGAGAGCCATTGTGGCCAACTCTGCTGAGCCTTTTGCCAAAGCAGGGGTCATTGTGCCCCTGGGCTCTCCCCGTCTGGCATCCCGGTGGGTGCGGACGCCTGGCCAAGCAGGTGCCGCCGTTCGGGGTGCTGCTGTTGCTGAGCCCGCTCTGTTGCTGTTTCTGTGGGGCCCAGAGCCGCCGGGGCAGCAGCCACTCCGCAGCCCTGCTGGAGGAGACGCGGCCGCCTTCCCTATGGTGGCAGCAGCTCTGCGGGCCCAGAGCTCTGGGTCAGGGGGGCCTCGGTCACGGCACCGTGGCCTGGGCAGCCGCCAGGGCCCGGGATGGCCGCCAGCCCTGCCTCTGCCCCCGGCCCCTTATTGGCAGCACCCAGTGGCCGTGCCCTGGCAGCAGCCCCGTGCCGTCCCTGTGCCCAGCCAGCCCAGCCTGGGCACCTCAGGGGTGCCCCCACCCTCCTGCTGAGGCCCGGCCTCGAGGGCTTCTGCCGCAGGCCTGGGAGACGCTCTGGGGAAGCGCCAGAGCAGCCGGGTGCCAGGGACAAGGCGGCTGCCTGGGGGCTGCTTGTGCCCTCTGACACACAATTCCTCAGGGGTTCCCAGCACCCTGGCTCCTCAGGGGCCTCCTGCCCCCTTGGAGCTTCCTGCCACCCACTCTCTCACACATGCCCCTTGTTCCTTCCCACTGCCTCATCCTGTCAGGGCTTCCGCAGCACCGCATCCCTTTGTGGCCCCATCCCCTCAGGGGCTGCCCCAGCCCGGCCAAGCTGCCCGGCAGCAGCGCCACAGCCCCACAGCAGCTCCAGAGCAGCCCCATCCAGAGGCACCTGGGAGCCCTCAGCAAACCAGCCAGCAGCACACGGGCAGGAGGACACGGATGGCGCTTCCTGCCTGGCACAGGGCTTGTGGCCATCTCCAGGCTCCGCTCTGACAGGGATCCCTGCAGCTCTGGCCCCTGCCCAGCCGCTCTGTGGGCAGCACAAAGGCTTCAGCAGAACCACCAAAGGCCAAGGGGCTTCTGGCCATTTCCCCTGCAGCACTGCACGCCTGGGCAGTTGGCTGAGCACAAGCACCTTTTCCCCTCCTCCCCTATGCCCTGTGGACCCTAGGCAGCAAAGAAATCTCCTTAGAGTCTGTATATTATAACACATTCTATATTTTTCTTACTGATCTCTATTATAACACATTCTATATTTATCTATACAAAGGATAAAAAATGCAAGGGAAGGAAAGAAAAAATCTTAAAGAAAAGGAAAATCTCCGCTGGCGCAGGTTGCCCCAGCAAAGAGAGCCTCCCGGATCAGCTCTCCTCAGAACTCCAGCAGTGCAGCCAGCCGAGTCGCCACAGACGAGGCCGAGTGATCCATGCCCTGCGCAGCTGATCGTGCAGCCTCTGGAAGATGGAGTATCGCCCACTCGCTGTTGCTCGGAGGACATGCAGTGTTTGAAATGCCAGCTCTGACATGGCACTGCTCATGTCCTCCGTCAGGGGTTCGAGAGCTGCAAGAGAGAGGAACAGAGCCAAGGTCAGGTGCCACATCAGAGGGGAGCCAAGGAGAGCACCCTGCAAGGGCCATCCCAGCCGGCTCTTGCCATGGCCAGGAGGGAGCAGGGAGCAAGGGGATCAGCCTGAAGCTGCTGGCCACCAATGGCCCACGTGGCCCTGAAATGTCAGTGTGCTCTGCCCACGGGAGCAGAGCCCTCCACAGCCGGGGCAGGGCTTCCAGCTCTCCCCCTGGCAGCCCCTGCTGTCAGCCCGCTGCCCTCACTCACCAGTGCAGATCAGCTGCAGCTCTTGCTGCCGCCCCCTCAGGTGCCGCCCTGCCATGCCTGTGAACACAGAGCCTGTCACGGCCCCAGCGGCACAGCTCCCTGCCAGCGGTGCTGCCGGCGCTGTGGCCGCACGGGCTGCTGGCCCGGCAGGGCTCAGCCCGGCCCTTGCCGCACGCTGCCGCCCCAGGGCACGGCTGCCAGAGGGCGGCAGCAGCAATGCCCAGGCCAGGCGGGGCTCCACGGCGCCGGGCCCGGCTGGCGCTGCCGGGGCAGCAGGCGGGGCTGGGGCCGAGCTGCGGCGGGCCGGGCCGGGGAGGGGAAGGGCAGCCCGGGCTCGTGGCTCACCCATGAACCTGACGGCCGCCTCTCGCAGGCGCTCCTGTGGGCTCCGCAGGTAGTGCAAGGCCCGGCGCAGGTGCTCGGCCGCTCTGCTCCTGTCCTCTGCCAGCTGCAGAGAGCGGCAGGAGGGAAGGGTTGGCGCGGGCT